>NC_083546.1:368902-737804 GCF_018135715.1 Danaus plexippus | reverse complement strand
GTAACATTTTCTTTAGTTTGTCTGAATATTTAAAACTGACTATTGACGTATAGCTCAGGACACTAACGAATTCGGGTAGTCAAACCAAACATAGTAAAATTTTTGTTTATCATTCACATATTGTCGTTTTCAATAATTTGAATCTGTCTGTGTTCAAATCTATGATACAAACACAGACGGGAGAAGATTTCTAACTGTCACTAGGTGGTCAAACAATTTTAACAGATTTTTATATATCGTTGGACAATTTCAACGTTAACGAACGAAACAGCTGATGTTTACAACTCCTCACGTCAAAGGGTTGGTTTAGAAAGCAACCAATATCGGTATGTGTTTACGAAACTCCTATATTGTATTTCATTAAAGTTAAATCATTATATATAAACTTAAATAGACAATATGTAATAACAAACATACTGGTCCACTTTGCTGGAATTATAGTTTGTGATGTTCCAGAAGTTACAGGTCCAAATGAAGGTCGCATGGATGAACTTTTAGGTGCGCGTTTTCTGGTTGTTTCATACACGATTAACAGGATCGATCAGGATAAAACGAATCCAAGAGATTAATATTTCTAAGGTTATTGAACTGACTTTTCTGCTCGTTAATCGGTCATTTAAACACTTCCATAGTAATCCCAAGACAATACAACTCGTTATAAATTCTAGTACAAAAAAATAAATAGAAAACAAAACATCATCTCGGTGTAATCTAGCCCAAGCGCTTTGTTATTATAAAAAAAATACATATTTAGCAAAACAATAAACTATAGAAACATAATGCAACGCACTTATGAGGTGTAAGCAACGCCCCGCTAATTAAAATGAGAATAAAACAGAAAATAATAAAATTAAGCGTCCCCATGTATATCATATCCAAAGACAGCTATGACAAAACAAAGGGTAAGCTTACATTTACGTATTTGATAAATAACAAGCACCGTCGAGCTTTTAAGCTCATGAAATATACTGAAATTAATTTACTGCAACAATTTTTAAACAATCTATTACATATTTTTAAACAACGTCAGACGCTAAAAGATATATTTTTCACATTTCGAGATGTATAAGATATGTTACGTATAAGTCCGGATGAACAGACCGTGTGGAGGATGATTGGATGGATGGCTGTAGGCTGCGGTTATAAAAATAAACTAAACGAAGTATCATATAACATTTGCATGCTTCATTACCTGAACCTCTTGAAGGTCAACGGTTCATGTAACCCCGCGTTTAATAAGCAAACTAAGCCCGAAACTTACAAAATAATTATATTGTGTATAACTATATACTGGTTATTAAAACTTATATTTAGAGACATGTACATTGTGTGTCTGTACATATCAAAATCCCTCGACATATATGAGATCCATGAGGGCTTCCCAGTCAAGCGATAAAAAGTCAAAGGTCGAAGTATCAGGAATCAGCGATCTTTACCGAACAAGAACATTTATTGAGAAATTTCTTGGAATACTCATATTCAAGAGTGATCTAGTAAAAAGTTTACCAATATTTATAAAAACATTAAATTAATTTAAATAGTGTATATACGGGAACAACAGGGTTCTGGTTGTCCTGGTCACAGGTAATACAATATATATATTTAAGGAAAATATGTAATTAGGTTTTTGACCGTATTCATATAATAAGATATTAACAAATATATACTAATAAAAACGGCTTAGCACGAGTTTGTGTCCTCTTACTTCATATTAGGCGTTTTATGTTTCTCACACAATAACCTAGGGATATGCTATAAGGTACAAATGTATTAATAAAACCTATTAAGTGTCCCTACTCACTTGCTGGATGAAGCAATCTGAGAGTATTGAGCAAGGAATTATAATGTATAGATATTGAAAATACAATCGAGATATTTCTGTCTATAAAAAATATAAACTATATCGAGGTTCCCCTTAGAAAGCCTTTGTTAAACCTCTCGTGTTCTGCTTTCTTTATCATTATAATTATTATTCATATAGAAAAACTTATATACATTATATGTACATATCGCGGTGTCGCTTCTATTGAATTGTTATTTAGATTTAGGCCACCTGGGTAGATTTTATTTCTTAGATTATTGACCTTTATCTAAAGGAATTCGACACTTTCATTGTAAAGAAATTTGTAAAATATTTCAGAAATAGGCTTTTTATAAGACCTCAGTGTTCTGGGAAGTGTTTTATTGTCCATGAGGAAACTTTGGTGATATACATAATAAAGTAGACGATGTAGCGGGTAAGGCTAGTTGGACCATATAAGCAAATATTTTTTACATTATCCCTGATTGGAACTTGTCAAGCGAACATTTAAGGATTCTATTGTCCATTGAACTTTTATAGAGTCCTGATAAGTTGTTTTATATTTAATGAAGGCAACTGAATATCTACATTATTAATAATGGATTGATTTTCGATTCAATTCATTTTAATTACTATGTGTGTATATCAACAATAACACTGACAGTTTAAAAGTTTCCTAAGCAAAGTATGTCTGATGATAAATGAAACAAATACATTAAGAAATCGTGTCTGCTAGAAGATATATAATTAATATGACATTTTTATTTGAAACTTAGGTTTTTCTAAATAATAGATACTTTTAATAAGAAATCCAAAAACTCCGTACTATGTGACTTCTCCGCTTAAGACGTTAAATCTCTATTGACCTATAATCTGAAATCTTTATTGTTATATAATCTATATTTACATAACATCCAGAGACACACAAAACAAAATTTGTCCAAGTGTACTTTTTCAAGAACTAAAGATATGTTAAAATGCTGATAGTTTCGTAACTACCCACTAATTTGTTCGTTGATTACTTCGAGTATATCAAACGATCCAGATAGATTTCAATTCTAATTCAAGAGCCGGGGCTTCATACGTATTTGTTTACAACACCTCTAGGGTTTCATCAAAACACAAACTTAATTAAATCTATCGCAGGATTCGTTCCGATCACATGTTACGTTGGCTGAATAACATATCACGGATTCATTTTGGACTAATAAGATAGAGCAATAAATTATAGTCATTGTATACAATCATTAAATACACTGCAATATAATGGTTTGAAATTTAGATTTATTTATAAGTAATTTTTATTATAAGAGAAGACAATACTTTGTTTAAAATTAATCACGTATACATCGAATAAAACTATTGCGGGTAGTTTTAAATTAACTCAACAATTTTTAATAAATTATTTCTAAGTGAGTATCTTTTTTATTCAATCTTACAAGTGGCACTGAAGAATTGTTTCTGTTTATGACTTTTGTACAATTTAAAATTATAGGGAATAATTTGAATGGTGGAAGTATCAAATAATTTCATGATATTAAAACTATGAAAGTGAGGTCCATCATGTCCTTAGTTCAACACGGAAGTTGTAGAGATGTTATCAAGAGCCTCAAAGTATTTGGGCTCTGATGTTTGCAACGATTACAAAGTAAAGTTTCCAGGAATAAAATCTGTTTTAGCTATAACATACGTAATGGAGGTAAAGGCGAAGGAAAGATAATATAATATAATAGTATAGATACTTGAGCCTCCCCTTTACTTATACACGCTATATGAAAATACAAAGTAATTTTGATAAAGATAACACACATAATGTTTTTATCAAAATTACTTCGTCTTTTTCATGTTTTCTAAAATATAAAATAAGATTATATTTACAAATTTCTCTTTTAAACTACTTCTTAGAGAAGAATAAGCTATGCCAAATACTTAACTTAAATATGTAGTAAAAATAAGTTCATAGAAAACAAATAAAAGTCGTCACTTAAATGAAACTAGTATTGTTCGGATTTACTACGCGGATTTTATTATTTAAAAACTACATAATCCCGACGTTTCGGTCACTTTGCAGCAACCGTGATCACGGGCAGACGAGGTGTGAATGTCTGCCCGTGATCACGGTTGCTGCAAAGTGACCGAAACGTCGGGATTATGTAGTTTTTAAATAATAAAATCCGCGTAGTAAATCCGAACAATACTAGTTTCATTTAAATGAATACTCGCGAAAATCTTAGATCTCAAAAGTCGTCACTTCACAACTATATGTACATCTCTCCTTCTGACATCGTTGTTAACAATCAGCTAAAGAATTATGTTGATAAATTACAATTAATTGAAAATTACGTGGAAATAATTAAATATTCTCCTTATACATTCGATAGAGGTGTAATGAGTTTATTGTGTAATTAATAATTCACAGTTTTGGGAATGTTTCACATGACATCGCTTCAATTTAAATTATTTTACAGGATGAGTATCAGTCAACAAAAGAATTCACAAAACAGCTTTATCTTTATATAGCATTGTATAAGAAATTTTATTTTTCACTGCTTCAAGGTACAGCCAGACAGAGTAGTTTTTCTCGAAACCTTTACGTGTTTACGAGGGAAAAATCTTGCCTATCGGAATTCTAATTTTGTGATTGAAGGGCGATACTTCTAAGAATACAATCTATCTAAGAGCTACACAAAAGCATATAAAGTATGTCTTTAAAAAAAAACAATTCAAATTCTTGTTCTTAATTACAATTTTTCCTTCATGATGTTTATAAAGATTTTAATCACATATATTTAACTACAACTATCGGTTCATTACGAAACATATATAACAAGCGTTTAATTTGAACGCGTCATTGCGCAATGTAATAACTCACACAGCCAGTATTTCGCAACTAATCTACATAAGGAAATCGTTGTGGTCCAATTGGTTTGGTCAATGACACCTTCTTTAGGCACATGAACCACAACATTTCACATGAACCACAACACTTGCAGATAAGTAGTTTTTTCAATATGAAAGGCATAAAATGTTTTATGTTCACTTAAACCGTTTGCTGTCCCTACCCATTTCAATCTAGGGGAGTTTCTAAAGCTTTTGTAGTTTTAATTGAATTCATATCCAAATCAAACTTTACTTACCAAAGAAATTGCTGATAAATTAAACTTAAAACGATTTTAATATAAAGAAAATGAAAAATAACAAAAAGTTATTTGTGAATCGAGAAATTAATATTGAATTTTGTAAGAGCTTGTCTGCTCTTCACGTTAAACTTGTATCGCTATATATTTTGATAAACGAGTCTGCGAGTACAAAGATTTGTTAAGATGATGTCTCCGGAACGTGTCAGGTCACGACATACGAATGAGACGGTTTAGTACACTACAGATACTATGGAAGTATAGGATTAACAACACTATGCGTTACTCATTCAAAGTGTTATAAAACATCCAATTAACGAATTAAAAGACCTTTAAAATTGTAAGGATGGATGGAATCTTATCACACCTTTCTTAAAAACTACAGATCAATATTTTCAAGTACTAGTTAATGTATTATAAACGTCAGAATATCAATCAAAATACTTCGTTTCAATTATACGGTATATTTGAAATGAAAAGTCCAATAACACAGACTAAAAAAAATCATGACAACGAGCACACACATGTATGAAATTCTCGTTTCATATTATTTAGTAACGTATTTAACTCATTATATTTTGAATGTTCACGACATGCATTGGCTCACATATATTGCTGATTAGTTATGGATGGAACCGTCGAGCGCAGTTAATTACTTCAAGGAAGTCTTTGTCGAATAAAGAATTCTGTGGAGTGCAGACAGCCCAATGTGAGTCACAATTAACAAATTCATTGCGTTGTATAAAAGAAAAAGGTGTGGTCCAAGTTACGATCGAATCAATTGTCATTTCCCAAGGTGATAGAATGTTTCATTGAGGCTGTATCCAATAAACCTCATGTGTTGGACTACAAAATACATATATTAACTCAAGAACTCGCTCGCTTGCTACAATTATTACGACAACAATATTTTGACACTATTTATAACAAATACGTCGGTTATACTGAAGTGTACCAAGTACCGTCTTATCTTCTCTTGTCAACACATTTTTTATTATTTGACATCGTCATTGTACAAGTAAGGTGCGAGGGCGTCTTCAAGTGCTTAAAATTTCGGTTCAGAATTTTGAATAGGCTTCGAAAACCTATTTTACTTTAAAAAAATATACATTTTTTTAAAATTTATATACATAAAATTAAATGGCAAATGTTTTTAAATTAAATTAAAAAGACGATAATAGAGCATTTTTTCTATTTATATATGGATAATGTAAATGTTCATACCGTACCATATGATTTTAAATCCTCTTTAAATCTACACAGATCAATCAATGTTTAAATCAGCTTTGTATTTCTGTGGCTTCGACGTTTGTGTTTTACATCACGTTCGACCTACACAGGACGATGGGTGTCAATTCATATGTTACAGAACAACAATTTGTAATAACATCTCAAAACAATACTAATATATTTAGAAATTGTCTCGTTCGAGATCGTGTGTTATCCAAAAACATATTCGGTGCAAATTAAAATCAAAGACAAACATTACAAACAATATAAAGCTATTGAAATTACAACACATCCCAATTTCAATAGAGAAGATGGCTGAAATGTATCCAACACCTGGCACCCCCTCCTTAAAAATATAAAATCCCATGTCCGTGACCTCACCGCAGGACCTCGTCACAACGTAAGCGCATTTTGCCAGTAGAGCGGTACGCCAGAAAGTTAAGAAATCGATGGCTGTAAATGATAAATAACAGGACTAACTGACGGACATTCACATCTTGTCTGCCCGGACAGACATTCGCATCTTGTGATCACGGTTGCTGAAAAGTAACCGAAACGTCGGGAGTATGTGGTTTTAACAAAAAATAAAGCACGCGTAGTATATCCGAAAAATATTAGTTTCATTTAAATGAATAAAACTCGCGAAAGTCTGAGATCTCATTACAAACAATATGTAGTAGAATTAATGCTCACCTTCCTTTTGCAAGTCGGTTAAAATTTATTAAAGAAAACGTTACCAGAACTAACGTTTGAATGTGTGATAAATTTTCATTCAGTCACAATGACCAGAGACACGCAATACTTATAATGATTGCTTTCATCTTCTACCGGATCGTGATATTCGTGTTCATAATAGAAAATATAATAACTATTATTTATATAGAAAGCGTTAAAAATTACAACGTGAGCATATGCGATCTAGACTCATTTGAGCATTTTCGATCACTCGGGAGAATCAAAAAAAAAAAATAAGATATCAGGAATTCTCACGTTTTAATACAATTCAGGCACATTTGACCCAAATCGCAAGCACAAAAATCACCATTGTTCCATACATTCACGATTCAAACACTGTTAAAATACTTTGCAGACGATTAACAGCGAGCATTCCAACTTGGTCGCAAACACTTGACACGTTACTGGGAAATACTCACTTTTGTGATATAGCCTCAAAAGTTTCTGTAAAATGCATAATGACCGTTCCCGACAACATTAAGCAATATTTAAATCATACATTTTAAATTACGATATACAAATTGATAGAAGAAATAAACTTATTAATTAATTAAAAAAATTACCGCAAGAAGGTAGTTCTAAAATAATATTTAATCTCAACAATCTAAAGCGGTTATTACAGAAGCTTCTTCTGATTAGGATGTACTTTGAAATGGCAACCGAAGAGGATTCATCCATTAACCCATGACTTATAAATATGGGTCGCTATAAACCAGCGAGTAACTCGATACAAACTCCACATCAAATAGGCAATTATAAATATTACACGACCTTGAGCGAATTCTTTAACTAATAAGATTAAAAAAATAATATTAAGTTAATTCTCTTTTCCTGCGATTTATTTCTGTAGAGAATGCAGACTCGCATACAAATTAAATCTTTTGATTTAACTGGAACTTGATGAAGCTTAATCCTTTATCCTTTAACGAAATTAAAATGGGACGAACAAGGAAACTAATTCTATTGATCAGAGAAAGAGCGATTTGAATCTGTTCGATCCCGATAAATATACGAGCTACGTGTAGACTGTTATATCATTGAAATAAAACAGTGCATACATATATACCTAGTAGCCATACAGATTATGGTCAGCTGTATTTAAATATGTTATATATAATATTATATTTATTACCTAAATAAGTTAGAAATGTCCTGTACGGTGTGATGGATGCTAAATAAGGTGCTTCGTGTTAATCTGGAAATCACGATATAACTAACACCCACCATCTCCGACAGTGACAGAAATTTTAAACGTAGAGACAATATTGACATTTAATTTAGCACATATTTTGATCTCGTGAGATTTAATTTGGTACGAGATCGCTTTTTTTTTTTTTTTCTAAATCATCCTCTTTTCTGTTGAAACTTTTTATTCCGCCAGCCCGTTCCTTATGTTCTTTTTAACACTTCACCTAAATCGGTCGAGTTGTGAAACAAATAAAAAATAAACTTTTATTACTACTCCAATGGGAAAAATGAATAGATCTTAAACAATAACAATTTCCACGGGGATTTTGTAATTATTTTTTACAACATCCAAAAATTGTAGGGTTTAAATTTCGAGTACGAAAATATTGATCAAAGGTGCAGTCATGAAAAATATTCGAAGATTCCGATTTATTTAATTCATTATTTTTTCTCGTTCATGTATGTATTTGTAAAGTTTTATTTCGTCGTTTTCGTAATAATGGAGTTAACAATGTAGGTGTGTTTCGGGGGGTAGTTTAGCAAAAAATTCAACACACGACAAAAGCTAGTTAGTTCGGAATTTTAGGAATTTTTAACAAAACCTAAAACATTATTAATGAGGTAACGTAATGAAAATTATATAAAATCAAAAATATATACATTAGTTATACTTACTGTAATTCTACTTTTAATATTTGTTGGTAATCACCATTCTTAACGTTGTGGTACAAACCAGTTACATACTTTATACTGAGTTCTAGTTGGAAGCTAATTTCTCCTTATCACGTAACTTTTCATAGCATTACAAAAATAAATTTTAAGATAATTAACGTAAGCAAGTAAGTGGTCTGTGAATGAGCCCCGATTGTTATCATGAAATTGCTAGGAACTGATATACCGTGTAGAATAAAAATTTTAATAAACCCAATTTTAAATATATACTGGCCATCTAATGAGATCCGAGACTTTCGCGAGTATTCATTTAAATGAAACTAAAAACTTTAGGATTACTACGCCTATTTTATTATTTTAAAAACTACATACTCCCGACGTTTCATTTACTTTGCAGCAACCGTGATCACATCTCGTCCGCCCGTAGGTTTTAAAAATAATAAAATATGCGTAGTAATCCGAAAAATATTGGTTTCATTTACTGGCAGTATAGTCAAGTAAATATACGCCAAAAATACCTAACATCATTTTGTAAAAGTTGCTCGTCATACATTGGTGGACTGATATTAGCAGCAATAATTTAAGAGACAACACAAGGAAAATGATTCTTTCAACTGAAAAAAACAGCTCGAAATCGGTCATTACGTTTCAAAGCTACGATGAAACAGACATACAGGCAGCAACGTCAATCTTACAACACCGTAATTTTGAGTCTTTTTGAGTTTTTTAAATATTAACTTACCTTATTATACAAACAATATGGTGAAGATAATTTCAGCATTTAACAACTTAACTTACTTTTAAAAGGCTCTTTATCTTTAAGACAAATATGTTAGGAATATCTTTATATTTAATTATCACAGACCATAAACATCAAGCTATAAAAAAATTCATAATAAAAAACATTAACCTCAGTGAGATGCATATAAATAACATTAAAAAGTATCACGAGATAACACGAAGATGTGTATCTCCGGACACGAAATATCTTGAAGCGAATCAAATAAGCATTTCGATTTCTTGGAATACGACAATTAATAAAGCCAGAGGCACGCGGTTCTGACGTTCTCATTGACCAACAAACATGGATGGATCTCTACTTCGAAGCTCAACGAATTATTGTACGAATCGTTCTGATTATATTTCGCACGCAATTATTTCCTCAAATGATAACATTTTATTTGCTCGTTCATTATGTAATGAATTAAGACCTTGAGATAAAATCCGTCATAATCTCGATTCGTGTGAACGTTATGAGACGGAATCATTCGTATTTGAATACTGGGATCGGAATGAAGAACCGATTTACATTTGATACAAATACATACACATCAAGATGGTGTGACTTGAAAAGGGAGAACCGTTTTAACAAACGCCTCCTCCATAATCTGATGTAAAACGAAGTATTCTTGTAGCACTTCCAAGTACAGATTGCGGTATTTAAAACCAGGTAAAGAAACATGGTGTTTAATTAAAAAAAATAAGAGGAATATGTTCTTGGTGATTGCCATAGCTATTTGATCCCAGGACCTTTAATATTATATAAGAGGCTTTTTCTTCTTTAATGTTTTTCTATTTCTGCTAATGGTACTAAACAAAAAGAGCAACCTTCAATCTGATCCATGATAAATCAATAGGTTATTTATAATAGGTAAAGTCCTGACTTTCGTTTCTGTAACGTTTAGTAGTTATACAAAAATAATGTACGCTTGAAGATATTAAACACTAGAAATTACTTAAATACGAAATGATTTCAAATTCAAGGCATAAAATGTTTAGCTTAGATTTACATTAAACAAGCCACCAGCATAGAATAAATAAATTCTACATTCAATACACTTTTTAAATGCGTAAGAAGATATTTTAATGTAATTGTGAAGTACAATATTATTCGTGTCCTTAAGAACCTTAATGAAACACTACCTTTATAAAATTTATAAATTTATAAATATTATATTTATCTGAATATAGTTCATACAATTATAAAGAAACACCGTCCGAGTTGTTTGGGAAGAATAATGTTTTCACCTCATATAAGGTTTTATTAGTCTAATACACAATCTATTTAACTGTAATTTATTTAAAAAAAATGTCCAAAATTTCAGTAACGTCACATTAAAAACATGATCGTCTTTTTAGCTCCAACAAGAACTGTTATCGCTGTTAGCTTTGCCTTAAACTAACAGCCGTTAATGCATTGACTGATTGCAAGTACTGTTGCTTAAACGAAAAAATAACTACAGATCGACAGCAGCTTCCTGTTTGTACGACCACACCAGCTCAGACGCACCCATTTTAAGGGTGATCACCTCCTGTTTATAGTTGGATGCATAGACTTGTTTCATTTATGATCTGTTACAAAAACATTATAAACACGCGCTATTTACATTAACCCTACATTATTAGTCCTATATTCTTTCTCAATTTAGTGCTCTCATACGGATTATTGAAAATATTTCAACTACAATTCAATAGTGAACCGAAGTTATGTGATAGTTTATATATCGAGACAATATTGAAATAGTTTAATATTTATCAAACAAAACATCTTCATGCTCTACAAAGTATACAAATAACTAATAGTTCTGGGACAATTCATTTGATTCCGTTAAATTTACTCGGTACTATAAAATGGTGCGCAATAAAAACATTGCGGTTATTTGGTCATTACAAGTTATAACACGATATAACATTATGACGACCGCAATAACAACGAAACACTAACTCCAACATAGTGTTGTATTACACTGCCTTTATGTAAGACTGTATCACTGAGAGGGTAGTTCGACATTCCTATAATAAATAAATTCGGGCTCAACTTCAAATTTTATCGAGATTTATATTGCACCTCCAAAGATGAAGACGAATTTAAATCCAATAAACTAAGTGTAACCCAAATCCAAACCAAACAGATGTAACTCACTAAGCCAAAAATTTTAAGACAAAATCCCTAATTTATGGCGCCGGAGGCAAACAGACGAATCCTTCAAACAAATTAAATGCAAACATTTGCCAACTTAAGTCAATGACATCATAGTCTTTAGAGGGACGGTGGAATTTCAACTCCACTTTTTTTTATAGATATAACGATACCTCGTAACACGGACATTTCTAAAGTACTTAATAAGATAAAGTTAGAAGAGAAACAACGTGAACGGGATAAACTTCATTAAAGTACGCTTCAAACTAATAACATGCGACCATTTAAAATACGAAAACCACTAAGAAGTAACACAGAGCATTAACGAGTTAAAAAATTGGATCAAAAATTCAGACAGTGACAAGTTAAACAGCTAAACTTTCTTGATTAACCAGCATGCTAACAGTAACACAGTAATATTTGTCTAAAAATGAACTTATAGAGTACTGTGGCGTTACCTACTTTTCATCACTATGACTAGTAATATATTTTAATTGTATTGATAAATAAAACGAGTGGGCACCATACCGGTGGAACGGTTCAGCATGTGAGAGCTATTTGCGAACTCGACATGTGCTTCTTAGGAAAGTGACTCATTGAATAACTATCACAGCGAGTTTACTTAATAGCCAACTTATTTTACGATGTATATATTACATTAACAACTATTAATTTTAAACATATCATTATATTAATTTTTATTGTCTTAAAAACAAATAACGTTCAACTAATATGATTAAATTTGGCAGAAGTACATATTTATTTTTTAATTCTCTCCCCCACACAAAAGCTATTTAACTTTAATTTAGGAATCTTCGGAATAATTTCCAAAAACTAAATAATCCAAAATTTGTAATTGAAACACTTATAACAGGCAATAGATTGAGGATACGGCAAATGCATAAAGTACTATAGCGTGGAAAGATAGTGACTTAACGTGATTAAAATACAACGCAGATCTATTATTCAGATTCAGATCAAATCAGATCGATTTAGATCCGATCGTATTTACACACCCCACTACTATCAAGAAGTATACATTTTCCAAGTGCAGTTCCCAGAATTAAAATACTATATACGTATTACGATAATCAAACATCTCATAAATAATTCACATTTTGACAAACCAATGTGACTTTCGCGACTTACAAACTAAACCCTGTAATAGAAATTCAATGTTATTTAATTTAAAATATCCTTATCTATGTTTTTTATTTCGAATCTTTCGTTCCAGGGGTATTATTCATAATGACAGGGGTATAGGCGTAAGCGTGAACCGTCATCCTAAAATAGATCTTCAAACTCAATCGAAGTGAAATCAAGTGCACAAACTTTAAGCTAAGAATAACTGCATTCATACAAAAAAACCAGAAGGTACATAGAATACCATTTTGCTTGCTGGTTTTCTGGACGTACTGTGACGCCACGCCAGCAGACTCGAGTCAAACACTGAGATCATACCAATGATCCAATGGGCTATTTGATAACTTAATTTTCCGGGCGAGTTGTCAGTTGTATAAATGTGAATTTTATTGAATCCAGAAATGAACTGTATCGTACAATGAGATGCAATAATTTGCGGTTTATGAAGTATTGTGAATTGTAGCAAAGTTTGTATTCTTCAGACTCCAGGATATTAGTGTGGATAGATAATATTTGACATTCGATAATCCACATGTACCAATACAGAAGGTATTTATATAAGTAAAATAACTACACTCAAATATCACAGTTATCGGGCTATAATTAATTAGTTATTTTTTATTCCTACAGAGAAAAAATCTATAATAATAGTAACAATAGGACGGGTAGGAGAATTCTTTACGTATTTTTCTATCCCAATTACTTAGCAATGGAAGGAGTAAAAGTTAAGTAAAGCCAGCAGAGATGCTCTAAGTAAATTACACAAATCAATACATATAAAAATAATGAAATAAATATTAATACACTTGTCGATAGAACGAAATCAGCACAACGATCTATTTGATACGGTAATTAACAAACAATCGATACATCATTATAATCACGATGTTAATGTTAAATATATTTCCGTACAGTTATATTGTGAGCCATCATTAATAAGTGGAGACCGACTAAATGATGACACAGTAATTAATAAACGAATATGTAATTATGCTACACAACAATGAAATATATAGCTGTTCGTGTTGACTGAACAACGTATTGAGTTATAAAAAGAATTTTCTTGCAAAAAATATTTAAATTACTATGAAAAATACCATATACTGTTTATCCATTAATCATGCCGAAGCATTAATGCCATCCTGTCATCGAACTCATACCCTTTCTATAAAAACTGTCATTAATGGAGGCTCTGTCTATAATAAGTTGTTTGTAATTTTATCTAACAATAACTATGTTACTTACACTTTATAAACAGAACAACAAAAGTATAAGCCGTATAACATGGAATATAAAAATTAAATAGAAGACAGAAATATTAAGAAACATTAAGACGATCTGAAATTAATTTTAAATTATACGAACATATGTATATATGAAAATGTGTGTGTGTGTGTGTACTAGAACTTCGTAGTTTGCAGATAAGTTTTAGCTTTAATTTAAAAACGACCTTTTTATATAAAAGTAATTCTAACCAAGGAATCCTTAAAAGCACTCGCATTTATTGTTTTAAATAAACAGAACGTTAGCTCAAGGCAACATTCTGGGACCGCAGTCCTTTCTCGTAGTCATCGTAAATAAAATTAATAAATGGAGATATTGATAAATGTACTCACTTTCCGGAGAGCACCAGCGAGAGACTGTCCACCTTGGTGACCTTCTCGTGGGCGTACAGTTCGTGACACTTGAGTTGTCTCACGTTGCGCATACACATCAACACGCGACGGAACTGAAGGCGGGACACTCGCAGCGGCTTGAACAACGCCAGGTAAACCTGCAGACAACAAGACCATGTGTAACACACATTGATTCACTAATCAATCTCATCACTATAAAACTAAAACATTTTACTAAAAATGATTAAGAATATGACCGTACTATTTTAAGCCTTAGTCTTGAAATTCTATGCTAACGTATACATAAAACAAAACGCTATTCACTATATGATTCTTCTTCCTTTTATTCCGAGAATTTACGTTTTGACAATAAAAGTGAGTACGTGGACGTAATTCCAAACCTCAAAATATAGAATTAACAATAACATGCTATTAAAAAGATCGTATCAATACGCCTGTGCGTTCGTAAAAGCCTGAATTGTAATAGGACTCCTTATGTTACATATTAATGAACAAAGATGAAGATTCTAGTGAAAAACAAAACCTTCGTATAAACAAAACAAACAAGATTCATCGAACAAATGATTATTAATTCTATTCCACATCAAAGAAACTTTGATAAACACCTGGTCCGTACCACTGAACTTCTAAGAACTGACACATCAGTTTTAAAATAACCAAAAAAAAAGAGTTGATTTCATTTTATCGTTATATTGCTACTAGCAGAAAATTAAATTTATTAACTGTTGGCCTCTAATGTACAGTTTACAGGGAAACAATCAGATAATTTTTTTGCAAACTATAATATCAGAAAAACCGCAATAAAAAACTACTCAACATTAGGTCGATAAAATATGTGAAAATTTTAAATTTTTCGTGACCTGAGCTCTTTCGCAAGAAATCTTTCATTTTGCAAGCTTCTTTTTCAAAATTATAACCCGCATTGTATTATTCATTATCGGCTATCATTGTAAAATTTATTTTGAATATATTTTGTAGGTCAAATATTCAAAAATTATCCACGTGGTATTCATGACACAGAGCTTCCTGGATAGTTTCCAAGTGGGATTGTCTTTGCCAGATTTATAAGAATACTTGTTATTCAATCAATTTCGATTATACAACGAAGCAATGCGGTAGTTCTACTACACCTTACAAAAATACATTTTCACTTGTTTCACTCTAATATGTGCAGCGACGCTATCGTCGTCGCTAGTTACGTGCTTCGACACTTAAAAATAACATGTTATGATACGCTTAATGTAATTAATTGCAAAACTACAAGCCTAGATTTATCTCTAGGTATAGTAAGTCTCTATTTTTTAGGATAAGAGAAACACGGTTTAAAGATTTTTTCTTTACGAGTGACTGAATTAAGACTCCAGATCTAAAAAATGAGCATTCATAGTCTTTAGACTGATTAGTTGTTTTTATTTTCGACTAGACTCAAGTTTTGAAAGGAAACTGAACATTTTAAAGTCTTTAGAAAAAAGCTTTTTTTTACTGAAAAAATTATAACAAACTCATACTCTTCGCAACCAGTTTCACATTAGAGATAAGTTGAAAATACATGATTTTATGTGTACTGATTTTTATATTATCTTGTTATGGAATTATTTGAACTGTTTTCTTCAATTGAAACCTTCAATATTGTCAATATTTTATGTCTCTTGGAAAATGAACATCAAAATTTAATTAGTTTTATTATAAGTCAAGAAAAAAATATTGAGGCGTTTGCGATATAGCTTTGTGAGCGGCCTGAGGTAGACAGAGCTGAGAAGAATAATAGTCCTAACAGAATATCATTATTGTATACTTTTTTTATAAATCCCTTCTAACTTCTAATTAGTATGAATAACCAAATACAACACTTTCAAAGTGTAAGTAATGTACATTTAGCAGCACGTAATTTTTAAACAAGACAATGGTTTGCATTTCGCTAAGAGCACCTCGTACCCTTTTGTTCGGATCATAGCTCTCAGATACTTACAAAATGGGAGACACCATTCTAATATTTATGGGAAAACAATAAGTTACATTTCCCCGTGTCCTACTTTACAGTTGGGAGTGGCTCGGAGGTATTGTACTTGGAATATTAATCCTACAGATGGCTCTGTTTTGTTCGATATCCAGAAAATTATAAGAAAAAGGAAGACAGGTGTCTTCGATGAAAATAATATTACGTTTATTAAATATATCCGCCATATCAAAAACAAACTATATTTAAAAATAGTCATAAAATTATCGTTTCTGAATCATGATTTATAATCTGTTGCGATGGACGTGGCTGTAATTGAGAACAAACGACGTCAATTAAAAACAGACTCGTTTCAATTTCATTTCGAATATAAATCCTTCGTTAATACTTTTTAATGTATGCACGAAATAAAGTCTAGCTCGCACTACCAAACATTATACTTGCCACTCGTTTGCATTGTTAAACGATATAGATAATTTTCTATCTTTCATTAATATACGTTGAACGTGTCGTGTGCATGGATTTAGAAATCATAATCTGGAATCTATTAGTATCTAGTTTCACCATGAAAAACCGGTGGTAAGGTTGTAGGTTTAGAGCTTGCCATCTTAAGTATAGGACAATAAATCCTTTTTGTTGTTTTATTTGCGGCCTCTGTATTCTTTTCTCGAAAAATAATCGAGATTTTTAATTAATTATAAACGTGTTCCTATCAGGTAGTTACTTATAAACATGAGTAGGAAGAATTGCTAAACATTAAATTACTCCTAACAATATATGTAACAATATAATGATTTAACTGGCTATTAGCTAATCTTATAACAGCAGTCTTCTATCTTATAACAAACGCCTACACAGAGACATTTTATCAACGGAATTGGAAGCAAATTGTTCTTAAATTACATCTCCGAAAAAGGAAACGGTTCATAATATATAGAGCCAGAAGATAACATATTTGACGATATAATGACATAGACCCATTAATGATAATAACTAAATTTATAAACAACCAAAAAGTTTTATGTAAGAAGTATTCAATCAGATCAGAGATTATGAACTTCTTAGTAAAGAGCATTAAAAAAATAACTTTCATAGTCCTCTTATAATAGTGATTAAGACCGCTGCTATACTACCGATAAAAAGTTGAGACTTGTCTGTGGAAATTGTGTTCATTGTGTATCGATCCTACTAAAAAACGGTTTTCCCTCAGGGGTAATAAACGTACAATACCTCCATTGAAGCCTGGGAAACTTACGAACCGATACGTACTAGTTGCCAATTCAATGAAAAACTACTCCTTCAATATGAGATAATCATTGTGCAATTTTCACACAAGAATATACGTCTTGGAAATATACGATTATGTTTGTAAAATGTATTAATGTTTTACTATAGAGGATACATTTTAAGGGTCCCATAAACATTATTACTATCGACAATAAACTCGTTGTCAGTTATGAGTATTTTTTTATCGATATGGTAATACTGTAGGTCTCAGCCTTACCTATGATTTCATACAACATATTTTCAAAATACCTCCGTAAAATAAGATATTTATTTAATATTATAGATTTTTTTTTCACTTAACATATACTATAAATAGCATTATAAGTTCCAAGCCGCAACACTCGATGATAGCTAAGAAAACTGAATTAGCGACTTAAATGCGACTCACCAGCGTCTGATGCGGCAGATTTTAAAATCTGTTTCAACTTCAGTATTGAGTTAACTCGTTGACCTCGTTTAATATCGCGAGATGAGAGATTAGAGGCGTTTAGCTTACTATTATATTTAATTTTAAATTCACAATACGAACATGGCATTGTTCAGAACATATCTTTTATGAAGCTCTGATATAGAGCTTCCAAAAACGAGTGTGTATTTATGAAGAATGAGATTTTCCAATATTTTTATCGAATCAGCTTTCGAGCTTCTCAGTTTCATCGTAAGTATATATATATTTAAAATAAATGAAATAAATGTATGTAGTGTGTGTGTGTGTGTAGTTTATAAAAAAAAATGGGTCTTTTGTTTGTTTGTGATATTTATTAGTTGCAGATATATTTTTCATGCTATCGAGTAATCAAAACGTAAAAAGTACACTACCAATAATGAAGGATACGGTATAACATACAAACAGTATTTTTATTGATATAGTATTTTTTTATATCTATACGGAAAGCCGAAACGAATTAATATTTTAAACGAATTTGAGAAACATTAGGACAGAACCAGATGAAGTTACTTTGAAGGCATCAACCCTACATGCTGAGATACTGCGGACGAGGACCCTTTCGCTCCTCCAACATACGCCAGGATATAACATACAAGTACATAAAATATTTACGTCCGAACCTGCCTATTAACTATTGACACATTAGTAACAAACATTGAGTTGCAATTCCATAAATATCATAGAAACCTTGAGGTTCAACGAACTGAAACTATCAATCATGGCGACATCTTGGTCCGACATCAAAACAAAGTATGATATCACTGAAAGACGAATAACAAGGCATTGATTGAACCACAGGAAAACCGTAATATTGGCTCGCTGGTGAATCGGTGAAACACTTACAAAATCGATAGCATACAAACAGCAAGCCCTATTTTTGTTGAAATTTTACACCCACAAAAACTTATCATTCAAAGTAGATTATAATACGAAACCAAAAAACTACACACATCAAATAAATAAATAGCTGAATGTCAACTCAAGTTAAATTCGATTGAGATATTTTTATAAGTTAGACTAATAAAATTAATTTAAACACAACATTATTCTCAATTATTACGATAAACTACTGACGAATAAACTAAAATTTATATTTTTTTGTGGCCGTTCAATAGGGAAAAGCCGCGTTGATGTTATTTACATCGTACAGATATATATTCTATTCGTTTCCAAACGGTGGCGTTACCGGGTACATGTGTGTTAAACAGACGGGGACGTCTTGAATCTGGAACACGGCGGAGGTAATTGAAAAGCTAAAACAAGCTTTTGTCTCAAGTAAATCTTGTTCCGACTAAGTGATCGTCAAATGAGTATTTCGTTATTTTTATTAAACTTTAATGTAGAAAGAAGAGTCAATTTTTATACTGTTTTCATAATAAATTTACACCTAATAAATGGGTTAGGATAAAGGAAAATTTATTAATTACTTACTAACTTTTGAGATACGGTTTTATTTCAATGTTCAAAACGAAAGCATCTTTACGTATAGATGAAAAAAAAAAGTAGATGTATAACATAGCTTTTAAAAAATATTTATATAGTAATCTAATAATAACCTTAACAACCTGCTTGCATCGATACCTGAAACTCTTTTATCGATAAATTAAACAATTATCATATAAACGAAATATATTATTGATAACATTAATAAAATTCAAACTGTTAAGTCAAATCAGAGCTATATTATCCTCGTATATAAATGTTTTTCTTTAGAGCAGTTTAAAAAAATATATTTCGTTGAAATCAAAGCAACTCCCATGATGTGTCGTAATGAAAACGTAAGACTGCTTATGAATGGACCAACGACATAACGAAATTACTGAGAAAGTTGGTAATTTAGTACTCGTAAGAAGAAAAATAACTATAATTTACATGGACCGCGGAAAGGAAAACTTGTATTATGCGACACTTGATTTTTTATTTGTCATATGTAATGATAATAATTCCATCGGATTCTTACAATTCAACATTCTTATTTAAAAAAAATAAGCTCTTAATGACACAGAAGAAAACTACTACTACAAAACTACTGTTATTTTAGATTGAAAATAGGACCTGGTCTACGGAAAAATATAACAAATGTGGAATTATATTAAAATGAAAATGTTTTAAATAATCTACTTATTTAAATAAAGCGACCTTAGCACTTAACAAGCACAGTTTTTGTTATTTCTTCATTGAAATATCACACACGATGATACTTTAAGTATCTAGTGTATACACTAAGTTTCAACGTAAACGAAAACCCATCACTAAGAATACCTTAAGATCAAAACAAGCGAGTCTCGTCACGTAGTCGTCTACGATTTACGAATTTTACGTTGGTGACGGAAGTGTTCCTGAATATTAAGTTGTGTTTCCAACTTGATAAATTTTAATTTAATATATTTGAATCAAATTATATGGATATAACTTGTCACCTCTCTTCACCAACCGACATTTAGACCGATGTTTTTGCATTGTGCCAACACTAATTAATGAAATTCCTACAACTTGACCTTACTCATTATTATAATTACTTATATTATTTTTTAGATCATGATTTTCATTTGACCGCTGGTTCACGTCAGTATTTTATGTTATAACAGATTTATAGCACTGATTGCCAGCGATCATGCGATGTATTTTGAAGTTATGTTAACATAAAAAGTGAGAAGGATTCGATTCGAAATACCGATGTTATTGAGTACAGTAAGAATAATATATATATTAAAAAAATCTCGGATGAATATATACAAACCGCAGTCTGTATAAGGATCTTTACAAAAAAATATAAACTGTCAATGTCAGTTTACGTGTCTTTAAAAGAAATGAGCACGTGTTTCACAACTCTGCATCAAATTGCATGTCCCTATATAGTATCATAGTATCCCAGTCTGAGAAGGCTGTATGTACTCGTACACTGAGTCCTTCGTAGTGGTGTCAGTGGGCCAGGGTGAACGCCCCGTGACGTAATCATGTCGGGGTAACATTGAATGTTCAGATATAGATTAAAAACAAATCCACAGCACTAGAATATATCATATACAAGATTTAGTCATTATTATTATTATAAATAATTCACTTTGATTTGTAAATAGAATGTTAATAATTCGCTTTACACTCACAGCTCTTACCTGACACGTATTTGCTATTAAATAATAAATTATATGGCCGGTAGAATTTTTTTTTTTTTTAATTTCAAACAGCATTCTTTTCATATCATTTACCAGTATTATATATGTAAATTTATAACAAGAAATATATAAAAATAAAACTTGTCTCCGACTCCAACGTTACATTGATTTATAGCTTTAATTATCATATAAAGATACAATAACATATAACATAATATCATTAATTATATATGATAAATTTCTGTTAAAAACCAGGTCAATGCTGCAACTGTCGCCGGTTACAGCTGCGAGTGGAAATCTCTGGCGAATGGAAGATAAGTGAATGAGTGCTATTGAATTATTGGGTGAGAGTTATCATTCAGTGTCGCACTTAGCATTAGCAATGTAACAAATTATCAGATAAATCAACCATGATTTTGATAATTATATATCTTTGGATCAGAATGTTGTATGCTAATTTACTTTATACGGATCAAGGTCTGTCTGTAATGTTTTCAAGGCAGAAAGGATTTTAATGAAATTAACAAAATAGATATAAATTTAGGACAAATTATATAGATATTTTTTTTTAGGCCAAATAAACGAAGTCTAGTTATCCTATATGGCTACAACGTAAAAATTTAAACGCAAAAAATTGGTGAATATTTATTATGTACCCTAGTAATACTATCGTCTCTTCATACAGTATACATAACGCTTGTGGACTTGTATATTTATATAGCAACTGTGGAAGACAGTAAACATGTATGAGGCGTCTCTGTGCCGGCTGATAACGGATTTTCCATTTCCTTACATACGATTCATTTCCGACTGAAAAGGTTTGTGGGTCTGTGACGACGTTCATCGAGCCCTCATATCCAAGGATAGCATACAATCAATAAAACTTATATGAGTAAAAGTCGAATTAAAATATTTTTAACCATTGAATCAATAGATATACTATTGTATTATAGAAACTGAATAACAACTGTTACGTCATTAACAGGTTGTGACGTCACAACACTTCCTAGAACCTTTCAGTTGACCCGCGATCTTTGCTTTAATGGGACGAAATTACTGAGATAAATCGGAATAAAATAGGAGCTTACGTTACATGCATCTGACACATTAATTACTCATATATAAAATGATAAATATTTTGCAATAATTATCACATACAGACGACTTATTACATAAAAATAAATAAATTTGATTGTCCGTCTGTTACTACTCGAGCACCCATTTTTTCTGAATCCATATATATATATATTATATTATATATATATATTATATTATATATATATATATATATATATATATTATATATTGTCTCTCTGTCTGTTTGTTACGATAAATGTTTGACTGGTATGGACTAATTTTAAGGGAACTTTCACGATCATATAGCTTATGTTCTTTTATAGTAAAGAAAAGTCTAATCCGTGCGGACAAAGTCGGGGGCACAGCTAGCTTTAATATATAATTATCTATCAGAATTCACAACATTTTACCGTACAGATGTTACGAGCAAATTAATGTTGCATTGGGAACAATTAGCTTCATTTCAAAAAACAAGTTGAAGATGAAAGCGGTTAAGGAACTATATATTAAATATAAGATTAGATTTGAAAAAATATTAAAATAGTTTAACTTATTTATCACGTAATAAAAATGTATATTTTCCTTTTAAACACTATAAATCAAAATTTTGTTGCACCAACAATACAGTGTAACAACAAATTTCAAAATGCCACAATCCAATGGATTATGTATGAAGAAAACTGCGCCTACCACAAGTTTGCATGGCCATACGTAAACCAGATTACAGTTCGTTCAAAAGTTACTGTGTTCCACGAGGCTATATTTTAAGGCTGCAGTGCCATTAGAACGGGTTCATTTCACCACATACCGAGCGTTTCGAGTTACTCAATAATAAACCTACGCTATTGCTATCATATACGAAGTTTTATGAATGAAAAACTAAAAAAGCTCTGTATGTAATGACCATGCAGACATATGATAAGGTTAGTTGCATTACGAATAGCATTATAATGTTAAACGCCTCGCAACGCTCCCCCCCCCCTCCAGACCTATCGGCTTTCGTAACGCACATGAATCATTGTTGTACCAACATTCGTAAGGCTTGCCAAATATTGGTGACCTGTAACCTACATATGACGTAAAGGTCAAGCGACACCGATTACTGATTAAGGACTTATTTATAATTGGCCAACAATACGAAAAAAAAAATAATATTATGTAAAAAAAATCATTTAATGTGATATATTTTAATGTACAACTTATATCATTTCGTCTCGTTATTGCATGTCGCATTACAGCCCTTCCTGGAGAAGGGTTAAAGTGATAAGAGCTTTGCAAAGCCCTGTTATTCTTACTTGTTTATATCGCACATAACATATTCTTTCAGATTATGTATTTCATTTATACCAAAAAAATATATTTGAACTGTTCCATTGAACAGTTTGTTTGAAAATATTTTATATAAAATCGTAATTTTCTTATAAGTGATATAAAATTGTACTTTTTAAATTTTTTATAAAAAATATGATATCTTCTTCAATCAATCAATGAAAAAAAAACATTTTGACTGATTTAAAATTATCTCATGATGAAAAAGTTCAAAGCCAGTATTGATTTCAATAAAAAAAAAATATATATGATGTTGGTACATCCAAGGACAACTTTGTTAGTTTTACCAATTATCTAGATAAAAATAAATCAAAAGACATTATTATGACCAAGTAAATAAAATTGTTGTCAGGAGTCATTACAATGGAATGTTAAGACTTATAATGATACTGTAAAAGTGACCCTTACCTCCTCAATATCCTTATGGAATTTTATTGGCCTCAATAAGTAGAACTGCACGGAGAAGTATACAAAGTTGATGACAATAAACACACAGTTCCACACAACAGCGTCTAGGTAACACTCAACACTCCAAGCCCACAATCCTGAGAATGAGCACCCCAGGATAAGGGCTACTCGTAACCATATAAGACCACTTGGAGTGTGCGGTGCAAGGAACGACAATAAAAAGAACACATTGGCCGTCTGAAAAAATATATGGTTAATGGGACGCCACTTCGGGCAGTGATTTAAGTACACATCCCACATGGAGGGTCTCTCTTGTATTGTAACATTCACAAAATCATTAGGGGTGGGAGCCCTCGATGTAGCCTCCAACAACCCCATGTCTGTGGTTGACTCTACGTCACTCTCCGTCGTGGGCACCTCTGAGACATTCTGTAAACCAGTAATCATCCCGATCGCTAAGGCACTGAGAAACAACATAGTCCCACCGAATAAAACACTCCCAGTCCATCGATGTGTTACCCACAACGTTTGGCATTGGCGCGCTATTTTATTTTCACTCTTACACAGCTGTTTTTAAATATTTTTTTATTAACATGAAGGTATCTTCGATTTTTTTATGTTACGTTTTGTTCCTAAAAAATAATTTACTAAAACACAAATTCCTACAACACAACTAAAATTAGATAACCTATTGCAAAATAATGTAATTAAAACGCGATATAAAAATAGATACAACAGTGAAAAATAAAATATTAGAAAACAGTGAAGCAAACAATCGAAGCCTGCAGAATGACAGCCTAGGATCGCTGTGATCGCGCTTGTAGCTTGACAAGTTTACAAAATTTACAATACTATGACAATCAACCTCAGTGTTGTCCACAGAACATATTATTGAATAGTACTATTTTTTCTAACGATTATTTCTATATATTTAAAAAAAAAAAGATTTTTTCTTTTAAATACTTAAATATATGGAATTTTAAATATGTGTAATTAACTTTTCTTTTTTGTAAACTACGTATTTGTGTAACCCAAATAATGGTGTCAATAAACAGTACTACGGTTTGGGCAATGGATTTAATTTAATATAGTGCATAGACTATATAAAATACTTATGAATATATTTTACTTGTCAAATATAATTCTAAATCTGTTGTCAAAATAAATGTTATACTTGAGTGTAGTGGCGACTTGTTTATTTTTATTGGAGAATATAGTTTAAAATGTGTCCCTAGATGATATACTTACAATGGCTGTTGTTCCTTATGAAATGTTATTACATCCAGAGCTTTTACCTAATGAAAAGTTAATTCAAATCATTCATGAGGTAACCCAATTTTCTTTAATATTTTTATTGAAAGACTTTTAAACATTTAAGTGTTGGATAATAAATTTCAGAGACATCTACGAATTCCGAATCTATCAAATATGTCAAGGCCTGAGCTATTAAGATTATTTCATCAGTTTTGTCTTCCTTACGGTCAAAGAAGGTATAGAGATTCTGGAAGAGGCAAAATACTGAATAAGTGCCGTCAGCTATCTCCAGATAGAACAGTTACAATGGCTATAAGTGATAAACAAAGAAACAGCCCAACATGCTCGCAAGTGTCAGATAATGGCCCAAATAAAATATTACATCGCTCAAATGAAGATCACCCTGAACCAGCTCCAGATCTACTGTCGGGTCAGATAAAAAGAATAAAAATTGATAGATCAACACCTAACGGTTCAGGTGCGAAGAGGAAGTCAAATGTAGATCCTGTAAGTTGTGTTATTGATGACTACAGAACGAATTCAATGTTGATAAATGTATATGTAATGGACTAAAACAACTGCTGTAGAAAGTTTTTATTAAATATCATAAAAAATCATAAATTTAAATCTTTCAAATTCAATTAATCAAGAAATAATTTTTTTGATTACATTCTTAAATTTCAGCAATAATAAAAACATTTTGTTTTTGCAGGTAAATATTTCTTCAGACTGTCCGCCTCCGAAAAAGAATAGAAAACCCATTACATGGCCATGATTACAAGAAAATTTGTTTCCTTTGTACATATGTATAGTATTTCTTAACTAATACTAAGGATAACCATGAAATTAAACATGTATTTAATCAAAGTTCTGCACAAACAATGTCCTATTCCTTTCTACTTTTATCTTCAACTGTGACTGACATAGAAATTGAGCTTTCCAGTTTATCTGAATGCTTATGGTATATGTTCGCAAGCTTTTTAACTTATACAACTAATTTAATAGATTTTTTTACTATCGGTCTTTTTATTATACTCTCAACTACAGGTCGACAAAGGTTGAACTGCTTAGGCCCCAATTTAACTAAACCAACCCAACTGTTTAACTTTACTATCAATAACAGTGTGCTCGGTTTTAATAATTTACTCATATAATATTCATGAGCTCGTTTTAAAAATAATTCACAATCTGTAAGCTCTGGCTGGTTATAATGTCAAAAATGACATATGTTTATAAAAAAAATTATATATTGATATTCAACAAAACAAACGTTGACACTGACAAAATATTTCATGATTCTAGTGTGAATGAAGCCATAGCGCAAATATATATATATCGACGTTTTAAACGAGCAAATACAAAAGCTATGAACGACCCGGTCCCTAGAAGTGTGAAGTCTGTAAAAAGTAGACTAGACACGATTAACCAAAGCGAAGATTTTGGAAAGAGACCCGCTAATGTGTCGAGGGTTCAATCTCATTTCTTGGTCCCGTCCGACAAACTGGACAAAGTTACCAGAAGGGTCATCGCGCCTTACGCGCAAATAGAAAGGAAGGGCCTTAAAGAAGAAGAAGTTAAGGAAGGGACTTATCTAGATATAAATCGGTTTAATGTCTTTTTGGAAGACACCGTCGACCTTGAGTCTTTGCTATACGAAACTGCTAATGTTTTAAAAACAATCACCAACAGCTCAGGTTTGGGGGCCTTTTAAGTGTTCATTAGCTTTTAAAAGTTTCTTTTTTTTGGTAAATGAAATGTACTTAGGCTAGCGACTTTGACAGCATCACCAGGTGACGGGGGCGGTCAATGACACCCGTATGTTTTATTGACATAAGACATTTCCTATCATTTTAGGTGTATTTTTATACATCGTCAACAAACTGAAGAATGAAATCGTTTTAATGACTCAAAATACAAAGAACCCAGAGCGCCACGAAGTTAACATACCGATTGGTTAGCAAATACAAAATATATATTATTATCTTTTTTATCATAGGAAGGAATATATTTTCGAAAGGAATATTTTGATTGATTAAATTGAGTTTTTACAGCGATTTATAAACTATACACCGCTGCTTAGAGGCGTTGGTGGTTATTTCATTAAACTAATAAATTCTGTCGAATTGTAGTTAACGCATTATTTGGCTGATATTTCCTTTTTGTATAAAACCCTCTAAAATGAAACAGAAAAAACAATAGTTGTGCGTGGAGTCCCTGAGCGCGGAAGAAATGAACCTTCGTAATGTTGTTATGAAAACAAGAAGGAGTAGAAATAGATTTTTAAGGAATTGTTAGTTTTTCTTTAAGACAAACTTTATTAATTCCAAGGAGCGTTACACGTTTAACGCAACCTTGTCAGATGTCACATAAGAAGTTTCACTTCGTAACTTGTAATTTATGAGTGACCATCAATCCGACTCAACATTTATTGTAGAGGAAGGGAAAATAATAGCAGCTCATGTAGCAGCCACCAAAACCTACCTTCACGTAGAGGACGTCCAGCGCGATCGAAGGTTCTCCGAGGGTCTTAAATGGATAGACGCCAAAGTGGCACTCTGCATGCCCGTCGTCAAACCAGATGGAGACTGCTACGCTGTTCTCGAACTGTACAGGAACTACCCTGAAGCTTACGATCATGTGAGATTATGATGGACAAGAAAGCCTTATATATGTTGTTTTTTTTCCATTTAATATGCTGCATAATACGATTATTATAGTACCTAGCTATTCCGGGTACAAGTTTAGAGTTTTGGTATTGAAACCACGGTTTAGCTGAGAACTAAATTTTATTAATATTGCGATAAGAGTTCGAAATTTCCATTTATACCTTAATAACGAGGTTTTTAACTTTTTATTATATTTTCTCATATATTTAAAAATTAGAGTATCGCGGACGATTTATAAAATAGTAAAGTCTAAACTCTAGCCTTCAAGTTGGCAATTCAAACCCATTGATAAAAAGTATTTCACATTACTATTTTTCAAACACAGAAATATTAGATAGAATATGTAACATTTACTTTCATGTCGGCTTTACTCTTATTTGGCCAACATTTACAACCCCACTTCAGGAAAACTTTCATCTCTAAGAACATTCTTTTAGAATGTAATGTAGAGTCGATTTTTATTAGTTATTACAGCGAGATACCAACCAGAGATCTGTGAGTGAGGAGAGGCTGTATAATGAATAATCTCATCACTTGACTCTTCTTTTTCCCTTAACTCGTCTCCCTCCAGAACATAGTTTACACAGTTATAAGTGTGTCGTGCTGGGCGGGTGCCGCGGTGCATCAAGCGCAGGAAAGGGTCACCTTGCAACGGACCGCTCATCTTAATCAGGAACTACGAGCGTTGCTTCACAACTACTTCTGCGACCTGGCCTCGCTCGACACCATGCTAACTGACATGCTGGTGAAATTAATAGCTTTTTATTTGACCCCGAGTAATACAATACTTATTTGTGGTCTTTAAAATTAGAGCAATGTTATATTTTAATCTTTACGATCAAAGAATGTAAAACAATCTTTTAGGCAGTTATAAAATCTTTCGTGGGAGCAATGCGCAGCAGTTTCTTTATAATAGATAAAGAAAACGTGAGCGGTAACTTGCTAGCGGATATGTGGGATGACGGCTGGGGAACAGAACGGTCCACGATTCCCAGGAAAAAGATGAGAGTTAAGTTAGTATCTGATACAGGACCCAGACCTTAGCATTAGCTAATAATCTCCGTCGAACTAAACACGTAGCGTCTCCAGTTTATTCATAAATATCTGAACTTGATAGAATTAAATATTATAAACGAAACGTTCACTTCTTGAAATAATAGCTTTACGAACTAAGAACAAAATCATCAACGGTTAGTAAAAAGTCTTTGACGACGATCTGATCTCAGATATTATGTAAAATAAACGTGACATAAATTATAGTATGGATAGTCTATAGCAAAAACAAAGACTTGCTTTGTAAATAGTCTCAGTCAAGAGTTGACCCCAGCGGGTCTTGTCGCCAAAACCGGCGAAGCGATAAACGTTCGTGACGCATACAAGGACCCACGGTTCTCTAAAGAGATCGACCCCACCACCGGGACTGTGGTCAGGTCGTGCCTGGTGTCACCCATTTTGGACAAAAAAGGAGTCATTGGTGAGTTAAATATGAATATTTATAATTTAAGTCGGTGTGCTGTCCCTGTTGAGACTGAATTTAATTCTATTTTCCTACTGAATTTCTTCAAAAATATTTATAGAACTCAATCTCCTCAGGTGTAGTCCAACTGACAAACAAAACAAACAGCCAACCGTTCTCAGTCGAAGACGAGGTGGTCTTCGAAGTGTTTACGAGCTACTGTTCCCTCATCGTCCACTTCAACAACATGCAGCAACAGAAGATATATCACGTGCGTCAAACATCCCTCATACGAGACGACTATAACATAACCCCGATAACTTTAAAATATATACAAAACAATCAAAATAATGCTGTGGATCCAAAATTTCATAGTATTGATAAATAAAAATTTATATATATTTAATTTTCACTGAAGGAAAACCTGAACAAAGTGTACAACGACCTCATGCATCTACATTTGAGTCCGTGTCGCCACGACATGGACGAAATAATGGAGACCAACGGAATAATCTTGCCGCCGAGTAATTTTAAAAGGTTTAACAAACAATACACGGTTTATTGCTTAAGTCTCCTCTCGGTGAACGGTCCATCATCAAATATATATGAATGTAGTTACAACTACCACATCAGCGAGGGTAGCAAGGAGGACATGCCGGGGCTGGTGTGTCACATGTTCGTGGAGACCTTCGCCGACAAGAAGTTCGAGCGCGAGAGCCTCGCCGACTTCACGCTCACCATCCTCAGCTGCTACAGGAACAACCCCTACCATAACGCCGAGCACGCGTTTTGCTTCACCCACACCATGTTCCTGATATTGACCAACAATAACGGATACTTCGACTTCGTCGAGGTCAGTTCTGGTTCTTAGAACTCAATTCATTTTTCGACACGCGCGATGTGTTCAGCTTACATCAGTAATTCTTAGGTTTTGCATATCCTGGAGCAATCTTACATTGATAACAATGATAGGGAGCTCGTGCAGTGATGTTCTTATCATCAGAACAATGTTAAGCTGATTCTTAAATTAAAATTTAATGTTATCTAAAATTTAATTCAAAATACTTATTGACTGAAAAAAGAGCAAAATTTTGCTTGATTAGGGATTTTCTTTGTGGTTTCCAGACATGTTTTTAGCATGGTCATCTCAATCAATTGAAAACATTTATACCCTGGCATTCCGCCACAATCAAACAATGAGGGCAATACATATACCGCCTTTTGATGCAAGTGCCATCAATAGCAAGTTATGGCCCCGCACCTAGCTATAGCATATTTACCACCGGCACGTACGTTTAGACGGCAGCCCTGATGCTATCCGGTCTTTGTCACGATCTGGACCACCCGGGCTACAACAACAACTTCCTGTCCCTCTGCAAACACCCCCTGGCCCTCATGTACCGCTCGTCGATGTTGGAGTATCATCATTACTTCCTCGCCAAAAAAGTCATTGAAGTAAGAAGCGCTTAATTAAATAATACAAATAATGCTAAATGTATTAGTTACGAACTCATTAATTTCAAAGTCTTTGTTTTTGTAGACCGGAGTTTAATTGACAAGTAAAGAATCTTTATTTTACGTGAAGTACGGTTAGCATTCAGAAAAATTAACCGAGTGATAAGTTTAACTATCTCCTAGGATAAGAAATTACTGATCAACGTGCCCCTGGCCGACCGGGAGCGCATCTTAGAAGAAATGAAGTATGATATCCTGTGCACGGATCTCGCTATATACTTTCAGGTATTTTTTATATGTTTGCCTCATTCAATAAATTGGTTCTGACAGAATATACAGATCCTAATATCAAATTTACGAGAACCAATCTCCGCAGGTCAGAGCTCAACTCACGCCGCTAGTGGCCGAGTGCTGTTTCGACTGGACGGACAACACTCATCGCAGCTTACTCAAAGTTAATACGACATGTGCTCGCAGTTCGAGCTGCGTCCGTACAAACTTAACATGATATATTCATTGACACGAGCGCGGTCCAGCCGTTTCTGGTTAGCGGAATACGCATTCTCAATCTCTGTAGTCACATCGGGCGGACATTTGTTAGGTTTTTTGGTTCCCGTTCTAAGCTCTTTAATTTAATTCACAAGTTCTTTGAAGGTCCGGTAGTTTATTTGGCAAAGTGACTGTAATTCGAATAACCTAAAGCGGCAGGTTTGGTCCAAGTCCGTGTTGATGGATATCGCATTCTATGTTTTCTATCGGGATTTTATTTTTTAGTGAATTTTGATCAACTGACTAATAAACTTAATATATTCAAGGGAATTTTGATGACGACGAGCGATCTCTCCGGCTGCTGTAAACCATTCGGTGTGTCGAAAGCTATCGCCGAATCTGTTTACGAGGAATTCTACAAGCAGGCACAAACATTCAATTTATATTTTAAAGCAAAAATAGTTTTTTTGCTGCTAACTATTTATGACTCTATTACCTAATGACTCCAAACACGAGCGAAATGAAACATGGAAGTCTTTTGCAAATTGGCGAAGCGGCGTTCGTGTTGCAGAACTGTACGTCCTTTAACCTCTTGTGGGATTTTAACCATGTTAATACAAATAACTTTAAATAAGCAATGCTTACAGTTCCCATTGTTATGGATCCTAGTATATTTAATAACGGATACCAGAGTTAAATTAATGTTCTGTAGTAGTGAATTACGCTCAGCAAAGACTTGGCTCTAAATACACGGGGAACCGTTGTGTTGGGCTCGATACCCAACAGTCAACACATCCGTTACAGAACAAATGACACCCTGTACTGTAACTCTAGACGTGTAGGCCAATGACACATCAATTATGTAGGGTGACAAAGAGAGGCGTATGGGCTACACTCCCCTCAGCATGATGGACCGCCGTCGCTCCGTCAATCAGCCCGCGGAACAGATACAGTTCCTATCAGTGGTGGTGCTGCCGTGTCTGTTGCTGCTGCAGAACATCTTCCCCAACACGGCGCAACTCACGGAGAACTGTCGGTAAGGGCCACACAGACTTCTAAGTAAACTAGCACTTCATAGTAAGTACAGAAGTTGTAAAAGGAAAGCTTCACAAAATGTTATTTATTCTAAAACTTATACTAACATGCTGGGTCCTCGCTGCTAACATGTTAAGAAGACAATTATGTCATGATCTGAAATTAAGGGTTTGTTCGAACTACAGTTACAGATTTGTTTTTCAATGTTCTGTGTTACTTCCAGTAACGTCCTACAAAGTGGCTGAAGCCAGTATTTATAGTTTTCAAATAAAAGCTGATACTTGAATGTTGCCAGTAGAAAATTACAAAGGTTCAGTATTATAATTAATTATAACTAGTCCTAAAAGTAATTCTAAGGATTGTAGTATTTCATAATTAGTACGGCACGGATGGCACCATGTGTAACATGTTTCTATGTAGCAAGACCCAAGAAGCTTGGCACGAAGAGATCGAGATACGAGGACAGAAGCTCTGGCGACAGGACGACTCCATCGGCAGCGCCAGCAGGACGCGGCTCATGCTTAAAGCCGACAGCGAAATCAATTAAACATGTTGGACTATGTTACGTCCTATGAAGATTGAGCTGTCCAAGGTTTTTGTATCGTGTAATAAAGAAATCTACGCTGTTTATTTTTACAATTATCACTTCGCATATTTTAATTTAATGGACTTCAATAGTTACTAAACAATTAAAGTAGAGAATAAACAGATAGTTTTTCAATTTTCGATATATTGATTTGACTTTATATATCTTTATTGACGTTTTGGAAATGTCGTTTGTCTCAATTTTAATCCGCTAACGATCTGTATACAACTCATGTCACCTGACTCATAACGTTAACAAGTCAATAACTAGTCGGCATTTTTATTATTGTTATGCACAATTCGAGAATGTGACGTGACGTCTGACGTTTCGTTTGAACTTTGACGTAGGTAAATAAAGTAACAAGTGTCATTTTGTATTTTTTATTTATGAATATTTTTAACTTGAATAATGATAACACCGGTGTACTGTGATATGACCTCTATTGCTAACGTTGTCCTCCCGATTCGTATAAAATAAAACTATAGCTAATTTACATCTATATATTTATTATAGATTTCTCAAACGTCTGCATCGCAACACATTTTTAGTCTTATAATGGCAACATTATTATGAGATACATAAAAAAAAAATACGAAAAATAAAATGGTGTTAAAAAAAATCATTTTGAAATAATGTCACCATACCACTACACCAAAGTGAAGCACCTTAAACTATCGATCGAGTTCCTAATACACAATAAATACACATGTAATTTTTCAACTTACAATGATTAAAACAATGGGAGTTTAAGCATAAATACAAAGTTACGAGATTATTATAAATATATTCCAGCAACGAACACGAGTAAACAATAACAGTCATAATGCCTAAACGTTAAACTATTACTCAATACTCAATAATTTGTTCTAAATTTACTCAAAAAGCCACCAACAATACATAATGTGAACCGTTTTATATTTTTCGTCTTCAGCGGAATGAGTGCGTGAATTTATTGCGGATTGTGATTTTATTCAAAAATATGTTTATTTTTTTTTTCTCCTAACACTTAAATGTTAATTTGAAAACATTCAATTCATTGAACTTTAAAACGACTTACAAACTCACCCGAACAAATCATAATGAGGAACGGCCTCGGAGATGATACAGTTTACAAAAGTACTCGAGCAATTTCATTGGATTTAATTAATTTAAACATTTATATAACACAAACGTCAACAGTATATTTGTCTTGGACCAGCCAATAGGTGAGTGTGAGTCATATTAGAGTTCTCAGTATCCCGGTTATGGGTTCCGAATCTTGCCGGGGACATAATTCTTATCAATGGATGGTTCCTGTAGGAACATATGCAGGCATCTCTCATTCTGGGCCAGCGGGTGGCCAGCTATTTTGTTTATAAACACCTCAAGACCTGCAAAAGAAGGTCACAAATATATTTTACATATAATCATATTGTTAATCATTCGAGAGACGAATTTAAATTCATATAGAATAGTTATTTTTTTGAAACGAGTCAGGGTGTTATAGGTTAATATCTTAAGCAACTGAATTACAATATACCGTAGTTAGTAGGTTCTAGTCCTGCTTGCATACATTTTTCGGTCAACTTTGCATTTCAATGTGAAATTATTGCAAATAAACTTTACATTTTTCTAAATGATTGTTTAGGTACTTGTAGTGTACTTGGACAAAAAATAGTTTAGCTTTGAAGGAAACTATATGTAGAAATACTGAGTTCTTAGTAAACTAACCGACACATTATATAAGGTGTTCTATGTATAGCAAGACTTGGGGATACATAATAACTTAATAAGATTACGCATGCTGTTGAAAGACGATATATAAAATATAAATATGATTTTCATACAAAAATAAGTAATATTATGATTTTTAATGATAGTTTTATGAAGAAAAGTAAATGATAACATCAAAAAGCAATATAGCCAACTAGGACTATACAAACGCCACATAGCTAGCATTTTTATATTAAAATACATTGAAATGATTCACTCGATGACATCACTAGAATGTATTTTCTATAATTTAAAGCATACTAGATTTAACGCATGGCTTTTGCTAGCATTTCTAATGTTAAAATTAATTCAAAATTCATGATACAAATTGTTCAAATTTTTTGTTAGAATATAATGAATGCTTAAGTGTATATTGTTTAGTTATTATTGTAAGTTATAAGAATGTTACTTATTTACATCACGTAATAAAATGTAATAGAATTAACTGCTTATAGCATGACAACAAAAATGTCTCACCCTTTCTACGATCTTCAATGAATTCCTCTTCAAATATGCCATCGTCACCTCTGAATGGGAGTTGTCTTTTTAATGCTTTGCCGGGCAAGGACGGAACTACAATCTGATATATAAAAAAATATAAGTTCTCCAATTTTTTTACGATATTTTAATGCATTTTTGAAAAAAAATATGACTCATGCATTAAATGCAGCGAAAAATTACCAAAAATTTATTAATTCATTTTTATTTTGTTTTTTGACAATGTCACATTATCTAAAACCATTGTAGCAAGCATAACGCACAGCTTTGTGTAAATGACAAGCTTGACAAATGAATCACACGAAAGTTTAATAGTTTGATAACAGAATTTCACATTATCAGTTCACAGCACAAACCTTACTGTCTCTTTCGAGTTCATTTCTTAACCATTCGAAGTCGCTGTACCGTCGTCGGACGCTAGACTCTTTCACTTTAAACACCGGGAGATTGGTCTGGAAACGGGAAATACGAAATGTTGGTCATTATCGACATTCGGCTATCAATAGGCCTCACAGTTACGCGATACGCCCACCAAAACGACGAAGCGATGGACGACTTCGCGTGATCTTCTAATCCAATTATGCTCTAGTAACTGCCGATATCCTGCCACCACTTACCCTCATGCGAACTTCATAATCCGTAAAGCGTTTTTTTCCAACTCCCATCGTAACTGGATTCACCACGTCGATTTCTAAGAAGTTCGCGGGGGCAGCGTAAGCATCGTCCAAAGTTTGTTTTTTAACGTTTAACCGCCTGGTTGCGTCGGCTGTCGTATCTTCAGCCATCATAACGCTTTTTGGACAAACAATTACAAACTAATAAAGACGGTTCACTAATCAAAACGCAAATGAATTTGACAAGAATGCAACATAGTTGACGTTTGTCATGACATATATAGGAGTATTGCGTTCGGAAACAGATTTAATGATATCATTAGAATAGATATTATATTATTCAAGTATACAATTTATCTTTAATATTGTGATCAAGCAATTTTTTTTTTATTTAATTAAAACGAAGACGTTTATTGTTTAGTATGAAAAAATATTTTTAAATTTGCAAAAATACAAATACTGAACAAACGAGTGCCCAGATAAATTGAGGATGAACTATAATAACGATGACTAAGTATAAATGCGATCATGATCGGTTTTTAATTTTAGAGTAACTTATCAATTATATGTACTACTATATTTTATAATCTAAAAAGAATGACGCTTAAAAAAATGATATTCTTAACATTGATATATGCATATATTATTGCATGTGACAATCTTATCTGTGTTTTATTTATTTATATATTGCCAGAATTTATTTATATAAGAAAAAAGCAAAAGGAATAAAAATTTGAATCCACAGCAAAAAAACTGGTCTTGTTCTAATCTGTGTTGAAAAATTATAAAAACTCTTTGGTTAAACACAATTTAATTATTCATGAACTGTAACATCGGATCTTCGTCTCGCTTCCTCTTCATCATGTAAGCTTCCAGCTCGTCCTGGCTCGGCTCCTTCACATCGAACATGCTGTTATAGGGACGTTTCCTTTCATCCATTGATAGCAGACGATCAGCGTTACGCTGATTGCGTTCTTCCATCTCGAGAGCCTGGTGGTAAAAGTGATACATATTATAGCAATAATATTCTTGATGGAAAAAAAATTACTTAAATAACCAATAATGACTTGTGTCTAGTCTGCGTGTCTATTTAAAATATTTCTACTACTTGAATAAAAAAAAAATTGAATAGTTATTTGTTTTAATCGACTAACACGGAGATTTATATTGTAATATTTAAAGATAGATGAAATGATTGAAAACCTTACTAACATATATAAGCCTTACTGACAAATATACAATACATATAACATATAGAAAAAGTTACGTTAGTTATGCTATTTATAACTCAAGAACGGCTGTACGGGTTCGGCTGGACATTGATGGAGAGGTAGCTTAGAACCAGGGAAAGGACATAGGATACTTTTCATCTGATTGAAAAAGAAATAAGTTGATCAAAACCAAAATCTTCTTATGTACTGCCTTTATGGAGGAACAGAGTATGCCTGGTCAGCTATACATAACTTATTTTTAAAGTAACGCAGACGAAGTCGCGGGCAAAAACTAGTACACAATATAATGTAAGGAGTATGTGTACCTTGTATGATTTGAAATTATATTTAAAAAAATATTTATTTGTATGGCAATGTTGGCTGTATGTTGTAAACAATCAGTTTCAATACCTTCTTTAACTTATCTTCGTTTTTGTCTTCTTTCTTTTCCGTCTTCTTCTTCTTCTTAGCTTTCTTCTTGTTTTTCTTCTTTTTGCTGGTTTTCTCTGTTTTACTTCTTATTTCCTCTTCTGATGAAGACGAACTGCTCTCCGAGTCCGATTCAGATGCAGATTTTACAATTTTGTCTGAAATTTTTCAATATATATCAGTATAGTTACGCATATATTTGGGAAAACATTATGTATTCCTATGAATTTCTGTGAAGAGCTCACCTTCTTTGTCTTTTTTACTTCCCAAGCTCTTATCTGGATCCTGAACATCCGCCACGTGTCCAGATACAACAGATTTTCCCGCTTCGCCAACACAGTAAGACATCTGTAAATATAAAATTTAGGAAACTTTGAAACAAGAAACAAATTAATCGTTTAATTAGAAATGTATTTAATAAAATTTTAATGTTCTTAGCAAGCCTAAATTAATAACTTTTTGGGATATAAATATATGAATAATGACAGTTGCTATATACAATTAATTAGTAATTAAAATATATTAAATACCTTTATAAAGGAGTGGCAACACTTATATCCCCACTGTCCATCCCTCCAGTAGGAACCCCAGACACTTGTGTGATTGTTGATCAGAACATCTTCTTCATATTTGCTCCTGGGAAGATTTATATACATTATATATATATGTGTGTGTGTGTGTGTGTATCTATTTTTTGCTTATTGTATAAATGGAGCAGATTTTATTACCAATACAACAAAATAGTGATTTTGCCCAAAAGTAGGGTGGTATGTTTTAAGGTAAAACTTGTAATTTCTACAACTTGTGTCCCTGGACTATGAAACAAACAATTTTACCAAAATTTTCTTAATGATAATTTCATACTTAAAATGAGTAATCTCAATTGTTAACATAATTTTTACCACTTACGCTATAACATTACACAATCTCATGTATTGTGTATAACATGAAATTCTTAAAAGACTAAACTAACTGAGAGATGACACTCTTAATATATCCCTGAACCAGATTATCAGGTGTCTATACATCACGTCACTAACTTGGCCAGTTGTTTCTCAACATCTGAAGCCAGGGTGCCGTCCCTGTTGTATCTTAGGAACACCTCACTCTGAGCCAAGAGCAGTTCCTTGGGAGGAGCCTTCAGATGCTCTTCACCACCATACTTGTCTAGCACTGATTGTTTCACCTGCGACAATATAATATAATTCTTATAAATATATATAATAATGTGTCCTACATTTCTATTTTCTACTTATGACCATTCTAATATAATGTCCTCGGTCAAACCCACATCATTAGTATCACAAACTCCACCTGTGTTTTGAACTGTTCCTTTTTAGCGTCGTACTCCTTCTGGAGCAGTTGTAACTTGGTGGGTTCAGCCAGCAGGTGTACATCCAGACCTCTGTGATGAGCGTCCCATGCGAACAACTGGGCACTTGCATGGGAGCGAGTGTCTCCGCTGAAACGGACGAAGTTTTCACCGGCGTACTCTGACCTGGAAGAAAGTTTCATTCATTTGGGTTCAGACGTATAAAACAATCGTTCAGTGAGACCGGTATGGTCCGCACGGAGCTAATGATGCTATTATTGTAAACCACTTACTCATCACCATTCGGATTTGGATTGTCCCTCATGGAACGTGTCTTCGGATCGTAGTAGGCTGAGTTGATGTCCAGGTTCCGGAGGTATTTGGCTGTGTCCTCACGAATACGGAGATTACGGACTGTGATTCGTTGTTTTGAATCCACCTAGAAATAGTATTGATTTATGGCTATATACTGTAACAAATTAATTTTAGACAGAAATTTTCAGTTATCTTTTACTAAAGAAAATGAAATTCTTATTTATATAAATTTGACCGCGATTGATTTTATTATAACATACATAGATTAGTATGTTTCGTAGTTTTCCTGGAGCCTCCGGTTGCCACCTTATATAATTAACTTTAATAGTTTGTTTAATAATATGACACATTAATACTAACCCGGCAACCTGACTATATCTCAGGTGTTATATCACGTGTATACATACCTTAGTCCCCGGCATGTCCACTTCATCAACATATTTATCCTCGTCCTCACCCTCCCGATCATCTTCCTCCGTCGCTGTCGGGTCTGAAATCAATTATATCATTTTATATGTATATAAGTAGATATGTTTGTTTATATATTACATAAATACGAAAATAACTAATTTGAATATGGAACACTGAAATATAATTTAGATAGATTTGTTAAAAGTGTTCTTTATAGATGTGTACATTGGGTAAGCTTAAAATAAATGTTCTATCGTTAATGATGATACATTACAAGTATACATTCAGCTTTAGATGGATGAACTGAAATGCTGTGAATCATCAGTGGCTAGGTAACCTATAGACATCATTTGTTCGAGTTACAGTTTGTCTGGATTTCTAAAGTTCAGTGTTACTTCCAGTAACGTCCTGCAAAATGGTTGAAGCCAGTATTTATAGTTTTCAAATAAAAGTTGATACTTAAATGTTGCCAGAACAAAATTATAATGATTCAGTATAATAATTAATTATATCCAGTCATAAAAATAATTCTATGGAATAATCCTTACTACAACTATAAAGTATGTTATAATAAGTACAGCACGGAGAGCGGTGATTGTAACACAATACCTTGTTCTAGTTTTTCCGCTCGTAATTCTCTCTTGGCGTCTTCAACTTTCTGATATTCCTCAATAATGGCCTTGTGTTGTTCTGGATTGTATCCATTCCACCTATCCCTTTTGCCATCGTAACTGAGATTGAGATTCGGTTGACTGAACTCGTCCGGAGCTATGCCGACATTAGTGAATTTTGCCCCAATCTACAAATATACAATACATGTAACTGATATGGGAAAGAATATATATATATATTATTGTAAAACAGTGTTCAATATAAATGTTAATACAAACCTTTCTCGGTCTGTCCAAGCAATCCTTTTTCTTGTGCGTCATCGCACCACAGTTCTCGCAGGCTCCCTTTCTATACTTGGTGGCGGCATAACCCTGTAAGTTGCCTTATCTATTAAGTCACATGTGATATTCAGGTTAACTAAATGGAAAAAATTATTGAAAAATTCAGAAATAGGTTTGTAAGAGTATAAATGATTCTGGAACTGTGAGCTGTGAGGCATTATCTTAAGTTTTTACTATGTATTTAAGTTTGATATGTTGATTCATGAACACGATACGTTATTTCGGCTAATTTGAACAAAAATTATTAATAATGTTCATATTTTTTTTGTATAATTTTCAGTGTGTCATAATATATGTGCTTAACTTATACATTTACATATGTTGTTAAAACTTACAGTGACTCCTTTATTGTAGTATGTGTCAAGTTTAGTGAATTCTGCTTCTCTATCCTCTTGAGGTCTTTGATGTTTAAGAGTTGGACCGGCTGTACCATAATACCAAGGTGCAGAGGAAATGTACTGAGGTATGTGAGGGTTTATGTCCTTGCCTGGAAAGAGTTACTTAGTTAATACGATAGAGTTAAAATAGTTGTTGATTCAATGATAATTTATACAGATTATAGACGAAACATAGAAGATCTAAGTGTGATCTTTACATAATATATACCTGTTTCATCAACAGCAGCTGGGGCTGTTCCGGCTTTTCGAGCCTCCTCCAACTCTTTAGCCTTTCTCCAATCCTCACGAGATTTCTTTTTAGGTTCATCCTCTTCGTCACCAGTGTCGTCTTTATTTCGCAAAATTTGTGAGACCGCCACTCGGGTACCAGTTGTCATCTTTACCGACTTTGATAAATAAAATCTTCCAAATAATTAAATGTATGAAATTTTAATCAACTGCTATGAAATCTTTAATTGTAATTACGCGTAAATATACAAGTCACAATAGTATAACCCATTTAACACATCTTGTTTGTTGTTAATGTCAAAGTCAAAATGATCTATTAAGTGTGTTATTTTTAATGAACGAACTGTTTCTGCCTTGGATTCTAGGCATGAAAATTCTTAATAATTGAATGATATTCTTATTTCAATTGTATTCCTTGTTTATATTCAAAAGTATTCTTTGATCCCTTTCATAAATAGTTTATAATGATTAAATATAGGAATACTTTGATTAAAAACTCAGTTCATTTAATCATTTGTGGGTATAATGATTTAAAAGTTTAAATCTGATATTTCTAAAACATGTATGAACATTTTTAGTTTCTATCGCATCTAAAATGACACTTGTATTTTTACTACTTACATCTCTTCCGCCGGTGATCATAGCCGATATTAAGTAAAAGAAATATCACGTAAAATATAAACCAAAAGCGCATAGTATATTCGAAGATCACTTTCGGTTCAAATGTGCACTCGCGAAAACTTTAGATGTGTTGTTATTATCTTTTTAATCTATACTTTAAATTTTAATACTGTTACTCAATTATAAACAAATTTCAGGTGAATTAAATTAGTGATATTAAAAAACTTAAAAAATTGTAAAATTTAATTCTGTGACGTTATTAATAAAACTAACAAGCAAAATATAGAATATTCTTTATTACGTCTCGTTCTTGCATTTTTCTAGAAATGTCAGTGTCATTTAAGTTGAATATTCAAATAAATAAGGTCTTAATTCAATAAACAAAACATTTAATATATAACATTTATTATCCACAATGATCGTAGTATTGTTCATAGTTTGCGCCTTGCCCGCGGTCTGTGATAGGAAGGTCGCGGTACACACACTCGTTCGTTGCTGTCAGCTTGTCCGCTCTCGTCCAAAGGTTCGGCGCGAGGAGTGAACAGCTTCCGCCGGCTTCGAGTCACGCTAGGACATTTTATATGCACTAATCTTACTAATTAATGTATTTTATCATTATTTTAAATTATTTTCAGGTTTACTTTCGTTTTTAATTATTTTGTAAGATTAATGTGACTCTGTGTCTCGGGCGAAATTGGCGCGAATAATGACGATCTCCATTGAAGTTTGGTGACAGAAACAGATTATAAAAAAGTATTTACGTTGTTAGTATTAATTTAAATGAAATTTATGTAGAATATCAGATATTGAGATAAAAATAAATAAGATATATACTTGATCAAATGACAAAATGTTAGATATAGAAAGTTCATTCTTACCGTATGATTTTATATGCTGGTAAGGTTGGGTTGGGATACATTCCAGTAACGTTTATTGCAGGTATACTAGTTTTAAGCAGACAGACAGGCAGAAGCTGTATTTATATGCAAAAGCCAGAGTAGTAGAGCGATGGGGAGCTGAAAATAGTGTTAAGATTACCTTTTCGAAGGACAGCTCTGTATACCCATCATCGGTGGTAGATTTTCGTCATCTTTCTCCGGAGATGGTATATCTTTGTTCTTCTTGAAGGGCGCGGGCATGTCCATGGTGACGTCCGAGAACTCCGTCTGTAGATTCGCTATATCTTTGAATTTAATTTCCTTTTCCGAGTCGTCGTCCTCCGACTGATTTTTCCGTCTCCGCAACCTCAGGTTCCGCCTCGTGGGCTTCTCTTTGTCTTTCCTCGCATCGCTTTTAGCCGTTTCAGTCTTCTTGTGACGCAGATTGTATTTAAGTTCGCCCGATTCTTCGTTATTGTTGCTTCTGTTGCCGTCTTCGACGCTCGACTCTCTGACCTCCTGCGACACCAACAGCTCGAACTCCGTAGCTCGGGGTGCTGTGATATCTTTATAAATATTGTCAAATTCTTCCAAGGTATTGTTATTTATATTTGTCCGGGAGTCGTCAGTCGTTGGTTTAACAGTATCTATATTTTCTTCAGTTCTCTCTATCTTTATGTCAGCTGCATGTGATATGTCTGTAGGGCTTGCTTCTGTTCCTGTTGTTATTTCTTCTGTTGTAGTAACTTTATCTGTGAATATTTTTTTAGTTTCCAAACTGTTCGTATTTAAGTCGTCTGTATGTGAGTCGTCAGCTTCATTCTTAACGCACTTCGCCTCATCTCGTGGAAGATTCATTTCTTCAACCAGTTCTTTCTTTGTGATTTCATTTCCTCGATCCTCGTCAGTACTTTTCAAGTCATTATTTTCAATATTAATATCGGTGCTCTCCATAACGTTTTCTTCTATCTTTATGTCTATCGGTACACTACAAGTTCGTTTGTTCTCATTGCCCACTGTTTCCTCGACAACAGCGTCGACTTTATCGACTACAACTAAATTAGCAATCGATTTTCTAATAGTCTCGATATGATTTTCGATCCTGGCAGGAATTTTAGGGGAGTCTTCAAACAGATCGATGGAATTGTGGTTTTTAGGATAAATCCTAACTGAATTGATAGCTATGTTCCTAGCCTGTCTCTTGCTGTCTCCGAGTAACTTCTTGATCATGCTGGGCGTGAACTCCACCGCGCCCTCCTCCCTCACTATGGACGGCGACCTGTCATCGATATGCGTTTTAATATCGTCGAGAGCAGTTTTCGGCTCCGCGTTCAGATTGTCGAAGAAAACCTTCCTCTCCTTGGTGACGGGCGACTCGCTCGGGACGTCGAAGAAACGTCTCTTTTCTTTTAATATGTTTATATCAGCGAAAACTTCGGTCGCATTCAAATCCGTGCGACTATCCTTCGTTTCCAGCTCTAGGCGTTCAAACTGCGCGAGTGAGTTATTGCTATCTGAGGTCGACGCCTCCTTGATGGAACTTATAATTTTATTGACGAAAGTGTTCGGCTTCTGGTCTTGCGTCATTTCGATGTCCTTTAAACTAAATCCCTTCTTTCCGCTGTCAGCAACACCAGCGTCGTCGTTATCGGGCTCTGGATCCCGATCCGTTGAGTTCAAACGATCTTTAGCCAAGACATCACAATCCGCAACACAATACGTTTCCCTGCTTACTTTAGCGCGACCGCCATCTTCGCCCTCATCATGACCTCCAACGTAGTACGTGCCACGTACATCAAGCTTCTTCACGGTGCACGTCTCGCTGCCTGCGTCTATACTGTCTCTGTCGCTACAATCCGAGTCGCTGTCATCTTTGTCTTTGCCAGTTTCGTTACCCAGGCTCTCGTCTCTGAGTGTGTCGCTGGTTTTATCGAGCACACTATTGTCAGTCCCACTATCTTGATCCTGGACGGCGCTTTGTCTGAGAAGTTTCGACCTATTGATGTCCTCCTTCCTGAAAGTCGGTTCAAGACTCTCGTTGCAAGGGTCGTCCTCACTGTCACTGTCACTGTCAGTGAGAGACACGTTCTCAGATACGGGATCTTCATCAGGTTTTTCTAGAATTCAATATTAGTATTAATTAAATTAATAACTATATATTACTTGTATATAGATTCAGTTATTCACCGACTTGAATAGCCGCTATCTAATGAGGCGAGCGAGTTTAAAACGACATTGTATACTACGTTCATACGTTCGGTATAAATTTTCTTTGGATATTAAAATCTTCAATAAATAATGAACAGACAAACGACCAACCGTCTCTTTCTTCTATACAAGCTCTTAGATGCTGCACCTCTTCTTCAGCCCGAGCTCGTGCCAGCTTCTCAGCTTGTAGTTTTTCCTACAGCACATTATATAATATTGATTTTATTTAACTTGAAGTCATATTCACTACATTAATGTTATTTTGTCGTACAACAACCCTTTTTTATTTACCTGTAGTATAGCGATTTCGGTCATGAGGTGGTTGACCTGTAGAGAGATATATATTGGTATTATAATGTAAATAATTAATATTGTCATTAATATGGCTTTGTGAATCACACACTAACAGAGTCACACTAATCACGCGATACGCAGTTTACAGTCCTTACAAAACTTAAGATTTATGAATGAACAGCTGAAAGCGATCCGTGTGTGTGTGTGTATGTAGAGGTTTAATGTTTTCCGAAAATTTGAATTACGTCATATATATATATATATATACATATATACATTTGTATATTCTTTAACGAAATATGGACTGTTTCCAAACATTGAAATAATATAACAATAATATTGTATTACAAATTTACACTGTTCGTTCTTTTTACATATAATTTACGTTAATGTAGAGTACCTTAGCGTCAATATTTCGGGAAGGTGTTTCTGGCTTACTGAGCGGCGCTGCATTCAATCTCGATTCATATTCTTCTGCCATTTCCGCCATCTGATACAAACATATTATTTTATTGTTGCAAATATTTTTTTTCAAACTATAATAATTAATGCAAAATTTGATGAGGTATAACGACATCGGAACGAGATAAATTTTGTAAACAAACAGATTTTTAGTGAATTTTAACTATCAAATGTGTATTTTTATAAATCATACGTAAGTAAAAATATATTTAGTCATTATTCTGTTTGAATGTAGCAAAGATAATACTAAGCAAGTGGCTAGTTGGATACAAAACATGTATTTCGACCATTATTCTTGTATATTCTTGAAAATTATTATAAATGTAAAAAAATTATTTCACAAACAAATATCGACTTAAATTTCGTGACAAACAAAAAACAAGACAAAAATAGTTCTTAATATAAATAACTTTAAATTTCACGGTGCTGTATCTTACTTTAAAAAGTTAATAACTTGATTCGTCACAGCTAGAAAGCATCTAGTTAAGATTATGTTTATAAATTTCCAACTGATTCCGAAATTGGCGATTTCATAAATGTCTATATTTATCAATTATTATACATATAGCTGAATTTTGCGTAAAATTATATATATATAGTAGGGAAGTTCTAAAAAAGTATAGCAGTGTCCGACAGGGATTCCATGTCACTTCCCAGTTGTCGGTCGTCGAGGTGACCTCGCTCAATGATTTAAAGTGTTAATATTGTGTTAGGAATTAGTTTTAAGACTATTTTAAGGATATTACTCTGCAAGTAGTTTATTCGTTGTTGTACAAGTGTTTGCAGCTCATTGTTTTGTTGTTCATTTTAATTAAAATCTCTTTATCAAATGTCATATAGTTGTTTTCTTTTTTACAAATGCGATCAATTGGAACGTATTTGGAAGGAAGCCCTAGCAGGTTCGTTTCGAGTATGGTTGGAAGAGAGAGGAGCTGGGACGGTGGAGGTGAGCGTTTAACGCGCGTTAGATAGAGGCCCCTTAAACCTACACCTGGGTTGTAGGTCCCGGGCACTGTTGAAGCTCATCTCCCTGCAATGATGGACCCGGCAACCGAACGACCCATGGAAAGAGAGGTTTCTCATAATGTATACAATCTATCCAGGTTTCAAAGCCCTGTACCTCGTCTCTGAGAGATTTAATTTGTTCTTCATAGTAGTTGGCTGTGATCTCTCTAGCCTCGGAGACCAGTTCCCTCATAGTTTCAGCACCCGCCGCCTGACGTTGTTCCATGTTGGCTAGAAGCTCCTTATTACGTGACTGGGCTCTGGAAAACAAAACAATTTCTGTTTTTTTACAAAGAAAATATTGTTTTAATTTTTAAATTTTCGATCTTAATTTCTTCTACGATTGAAATGTTTTTGTATGACAACACAAAACCCGGCCATTTTCTGTAGCGTCATATTTCTCGAACATTGACAGTGCTTTAGAAACAAAATAGCTTATAAGAATACAGGGATTATTTTCTTTGCAGACATTAAAATGTTCAGTTGTGTATATAATCCATACATATAAATGATATTGATGTGTCTGTGTGTAATATTGTAAGTACCGTTTAGTACCTATATATATATAGTAAGTACACCAAAATATTTTTTTTTACAATTTCCGTCTGTCCGTCTGTCTGTTTGTTCCAGTTAATCTTTTAAATGGCTGGACCAAATTTGAAGGCAGTTTTATCGGCAGGCAGCTGATGTGAGAAGTAACTTAGGTTTATCCCGATCCCGAAAGGCGGGGCGATTGCGACGCTTAAGTTTTTAATTGTTTTTGTTTTACGCAAACGGAGTCGAGTGTTACAGCTAGTTTTTTATATTACCAATATACTTCATATAAGTATATATATATATATATATATGTATATATTCAGTAATCAGTTATGTTTATTCTCCAGCAGATACAAACTTACTGTACTAGTTCAAAGTGCAGTCTCTCGTTCTCCGACCTCAGCCTCATGATCTCAGCGTTGAACCCAATAGTCGTGTCTTGCGAGGTGTCCTCTAAGGAGCTCGGATAGTCTGATATTGTGTTGTTTATCTCTGGGAACAAATTAATTCTATGAAACATCAATCGGCATACATTTCTCAATAAATAATAATACCTTCTCCGGTCATGTAAATAATGCTTGTTCTTTGTATCAAACATGATTTACCTGATTTTAAGTTACACACTACACAATACAACATTTTTCCATATATATTGTTTACAATAAAGCTATTAAATAAGTGACATCCGGTTGGACGAGGATGTATACGAAATAAGATTACTTGAGAGTTATTTAAATGACGTTTCGGTTACTTTTCAGCAACCGTGATCACGGGCAGACGAGATGTCTCGGGATTATGTAGTTTTTTAAAATAATAAAATCCGCGTAGTATATCCAAAAAATATTAGTTTCATTTAAATGAATAAAACTCGCGAAAAGCTTAGATCTCATTACTTGAGAGTTATTTTTGAACGTAGCTGACCAAGATGGCATGTTTTGTAACACTCATTATAAAGAAATTAATTATTATAAATAATCTTACGTATGTCTTTGGCGACGGCTGCCAGTTGCAGCACGTGTCTCGTCTCGTTGGCGTATTCTGGGGACGGATTCAGGGTTACCACCATGCTGACGGCCTCGCCACGCGCTCCCGACAACCCTGACCCCAGCAGGCGAGTCAACTTGGATTCCCTGAAACGAAATCACCGGCACTGAGTATACACACAGGATATTTTGGTAAAGTCAAGCGTTACTTAATTATCTATAGCTCCTAGAAGGCTAAAAACACGTGCTATCTTATATTATATGATTTTAAACAAAGTCATTAATGTTTAACTCCACTTCTTTTTTTAAATAAACAATACAAATTTGGTATTAATCCCCGTCTCTATATAAAACTAGTTCCGTAGTAATACAGACGTTTGTATACACTAGTTTGTTTTTCAGGATATCGTTTGGATTTCAGAATTCCGAATGTAAGCGTGTTAAAACTATAGACAACGTTAATGAAGCCTCAGCGAACGCTGTCGCGCGTGCCAGCTGACTTCACCCACAGCTGTGCGGCCTTGTCCTGGTGCAACTACTCTGAATTATATGTTATATGTATATATCCGAGCCACACCTATACGGTATGACCAGTCGCGTTGGAGCCTTCGCCCCCTTCCGGCGGAGCGCCCTTAGACACCTCTCCAGCACGTGCAGCGAGGAGTTGATGGCGCGGGATTCGCACATTCGGGCGCCCGTGTTGCGAGTCCGCGCCGCTCGTTCGCAGCCCGCCAGGTCACAAAGGCGGACGTGAGAGACGCCCACCACGCCATCTAGAAGTACAGACAGGGTCACCTCGATAGCTGTATATATTGAAATTCAAATAGGTCATACGCAACGACAAAATCATCGACACGATCTCATTCTGTTTCTAGAAATTCCAGTTTGGCTGCACTGGGGAATTAAAATGCAGTCTCTTAGGCTGTCCTTAGAGAGAAGCTCATAGATGGCAGCTCTGTCGCGGCATGACGGTTAAATTGATCCAGCACTAATATCCTTTGGATTTAATACCGGTTCCTGATTATTGAAAACTACTTACCTTGCAGCGACCGCGGTGCCCGTGAGACATTACTAAAGTACTTCCGAATAATGTTAGTATCATTTCAATGAACACTCGCGAGTCTTAGATTTCATTACGACGGCTATATAGAAAAATTAAGTAACCGACTAGAGTGCGGCACGACAGCTTAGACGACCAAGTGACTGGCGCGCTATCCCGGAGGGTTGGCGGTTCAAATCCAGATCGTGTAAATTAATTTTTCTATACTAATAGTTAATCTATTGTATATATATTATTCTTAGTGAGATATTTAAATATTATGTTAATTACGTCAAATGACTATATCTGTGTTGACTACACAAAACGTTACACAGACAGCAAAAGTGTGTCCTGATATAAAAACAAGAAAGAAACTTTGCTCCTCATGCATTTTATCTTATTTACATATAAGTATATAGCATACAACATCACATTACATTACCTCCCTCTGTGAGCATGGTTATGGTGAATATGCAGTGTGACCGTGATGACTGAGCGTGGACTCCCGTAGCGGCCACTTGCAAGTTGTGTTTCCCGGCCACCATCACGTCGTAGGCCTCCTCACCCGAGCGCACAAAGGCCTGGGTCGCACCCTGATGAACGGGAGCTTCATGTTATCCGTTAAATTAATCTTAAATATTAGGTATTTCAATCTATTTGTTATACGACTTTTATCAATTTCTTTTGTTAAAATTTTACAGAACTACATAGTATAATATTTTTGATCTCATCAAAGCGGTGTATTTAAATCCTATCATGCATGCTTTTAACACTTCAGATTTATAAATTTATTCAAATGTCGAACAAATATATTAAGACTATTTTTTTTTATGAGATTTTGTTAAAAAAATAATAATTTTAGTGATGTCATCAACTAGTGTTAAGATAATTTTTAAATTGTTGTCTACTTATAATTTAAAAACATGTAATTTACTTATAAAATATAAAACATATATATGTATTTATATATATTTACCTTAACATAGACATTTCCACTTGAATCTTCTCTTATAGCTAATTTCTGAGCATTCCGTCTCTCGCCAGGAGCTAACAAATCATATATGCCCTCGTTGTAGATTTCTATGAAAGATACCTAAAGACAAAAAATACATCAGCATTATAAATAATGTAGAGCCTAGCTGGGGTCAGAAAGCGCAGCTCCAACATAGGTCTGCTTGACCAGATAAGTACCGCCTTCTCACAGACGGTCAGCGTGAAGTAGTCTTTAATGGTTTCTTTTCGTGTGATAATTGAGAGCCCTTCCCCTTTTACCACCCTTTCTTACCCTCTCCCTTGTCCCACCCTTTCCAATCTTACCCTTAATTGTGGAAAAGGTTCCACAATTAAGGTTTTCAATGCACCCACAACATCCCTTTTGTTGCAGATGTCCATAGACCATGGTGACTACCCCCTCCAACCAGTAGGTTGTCAGCTCTGATACACAAATGATTAAACTCACCCAAACATAATGTCTGTGTCTGTTGCTTAAGTCGTAATGACTCGTCAGATCGTTCCTCAACTGTACACTCATCCTGCGATACTTGTCTTTATGCGGAGCCGACACATGTAATCTTTTCACCCACTGTAAGTTTTACATACAACAATATATTCCTACTTGCGCTATATAAACATTAATGTGGTTATGTAGTATAATTAAACAATAAAATTTTATTAAAAATAATAAAATTAATAAATAATTTATATAGATACTAATCATATAACTTTTAATAATTTTGATGTGATTGTTTTATCAATTTAAAACTACTGACAAAGGTAGTACTCGAATTCTTTTCTTTTCAGTTGAAACATTACAACGATGATATTATTTTAAGTGACTGCTATAAGATAAATGTATCATCAATATTTATCATCAGCTAATGAGTTTATATTTCTACCTTTCCGAGTTGCATCAATAATAAACAGACCTGTAATTCATATTCCTGTTGTGCATGACTCAATTTATCCGCTCCGCTCTCTGATGGTTTGTATACTGGAGTTTGCGCTGCACCGACGACTTTGAACACGTACTCCAAAGACCTCGGCACTAGCCCCGGGGACGCCACTGTACCCATTAGGGTGAATGTCTTCCCCGAACCGGATGCTCCATATGTGAGGAGAGTGAAACTATTACCCTCAGGGAGCTTCTTCAGATTTTCTTTAACGACGTTCTCAAATATTTCCTGAATTGAAGTTTCAATGATTAAAATCGTTCATTTTATACTTAGAAATTGTTTTGTGGAAACATCTTACTCTCTGACTAGTATCCGGTCCGAAAATATGTGAGAAAGTAAACATTTTAGAAACATTATGCTGGGTTCTTCTACCGTGACCAGCTGTGGTTGTATCCAACGACGTTATCAGATGACGATCAGAACGAACCTCGTATAAATTACTGGGATTATTACATGGTTTTAATCTTAAATAAACTTGCACTAACTCAGGTTCTTCACACTCTGAATCTTCTTCGAATAATTCCAATAGATTTGTACCCTTTTGTGGCCTCGGTCTCATAAATGGATTTGATATTAATGGAGGACGAGGTTCTATAAACGAAGGTATATCTCTTCGAGAGACCTCGTTGTCAGAATATCTAGAGTCCAACATGATTAATATAATTTATTCTTGATACACATACAACGTTAATCTACTTCATAGTAATTAATAAACAAGTAACAACTAACAACGACAACGGCGGTTGATGATTTTAAAATTTCGAATGCTTTTTTTAATACCGTACGTCATATTTTGTCATGTAATTGGAATCTGGCTATCTAGCAATTAATATAGTAAATTTAAAAATAAAAAGTTTATTTTAATTAAAGAAAGTTATTGGTAAAACAGAAAACAATGTATTAATAATAAAAATATTTTTTTGGAATAAGCATTCCCTTTTTGTAAAACAATATTCAAAACCATTCATTTAAATTTATCATTCGTTCAATGATCAATCAATCAGTCATTTCTACAGAATATGTCGGATGAGTGCTTGTGTGTTAAAGAATCACTTTTGTTTATTTTTCTATTTAGACTAAATTAAATGTGCCTAGAGACATGTACCGTACTTGGGTTCCTTAATTTAATGTATACAATATAACGTCCGCTGTGTGATATTCGGAGAGTACCATTGACGTAATGAAGATTTTGTGAAGATGTGATTATTATTCGTATTTGGCTTTGTGCCATAGAAGTTTTATGTAAAACAGGCAAAATGAAGAATTTCGCGATAATAGTTCTGTTTTTATTGATCGAGGGAGCGTTTGGTTTTTGCCCGTCGTTATGTTCTTGTAAATCGAATAAGTCCGCCGATGGGCCTCCCTCGGAGCCCCTTCCCGGCGATTTCTTGAGATTAAAATGTGGTGGAAGTCCTGCACAGATCACTGAGCTTAAAGAGATAGACCTGAGCAAACTGTGGACATTGGTCGTTAGTCTGTGAGTACCTTATTTCAGTTTCTACTATGATATCACAGTAGCTTGGTATTGCTCATTAATACAAATACTGTTATTTGACAATATTTTTATCATAATTCCAGAAATCTATCAGGAAACGCCATATCTACATTATCAAGAGAGCTTCATTTGCCTAATTTACAAAAATTGTAAGTATTTTTAATAAGACCACAAGCTAAGCCTTCACAATTCTGTATTGCTTAAGAAAATTCATAGAAAGCTTAATCTTCTGCTGACAAAAAATAACAAATGTATATGAAATCTTCTTAAATATAATAAGATTATAATATCTTTTGTAATTTAACTGTTATTTAATAAATTTCCAGAGATCTCAGTAGAAATCAAATAACATTAATAGAGTCCGACGCCTTCTACAACATGACTTCATTACAAAGATTGGATTTATCTTACAACCAGATCAGTCATATTTACAAGGAAATGTTCAAGGGTATGGTGAACTTGGAGAGGCTTATGCTCACTCACAACCATATATCGGTGTTAGCGGCCGGAACTTTTGATTACCTTGTCGGACTTAAACAATTGTGAGTTGTTTTGTTAATATTATAATGTTAAGAACATTATATTAATGTCACGTTTTAGTTTTGTTAAAAAATCGTTATAAATTCGTATGTTATTTTTAAGTTTTATGTAAATACAAATACACCGAGAAATGTGATTTTAAAATAATTACAGAGAGATATACTTGGAAAAAATTAAATCTCATATAATGCACTTGTGTCCTTACAAGTATAAAAACCGAGTGGCTCTTTGTAAGTTAAAAATCATAGCTTTTAAAAATCAAATTTAACAATCTAGTTTTTTCTGTCTAATCTCTGATGTGCTGAACCGACTTTGATGCGACTTTCTGATCATAGCTATTCTATTCAGACTTCCAGCTATGTATTGTAATATAGAGTATCTTTATTTATTTTATTTAATTAGTTTATATAATGATAAAACAATGTTCATTGCCGATGAAATTGTTGATGCAGTTTAGTCAATATAAAAATCACTTCCCTTATTCATCAGTCTATGGTCTTGTCAGCATGTATGTTGAGCGATCCTCGTATTATAATCAAGAAATCCTATAAAAGATAATTTCATTGTATTTAATAAAAAATATAATTTTTGTCAAAATATCAGAACTGTATATAATGAGATCTAAGACTTTCGCGAGTATTCATTTAAATACAACTAATATTTTTCGGATTGTACTCTGCTTATTTGATTATTTAAAATACAACACACACCCGACGTTGCGGTTCACGTCTCGTGATCACGGTCGCTGCAGAGTAACCGAAACGTCGGGAGTGTGTAGTTTTTAAAAATAATAAAATACGGGTAGTATAATCCGAAAAATATAATTTCAACACTGTATACTTCAAAAATTAAAGCTGTTAGCAATCTTGTAGTATTTTTTCATGTTCAGGGACAGAAATACCTGATAACAGAGAAAAAATAAATTAAACACGACTTTTGTAATAATTTCTGCCCTTGAGTTGGCATGATAATAAAATCAAAAATTTTATTTATTTACTTCAGAGACATAGCTGACAATCCCTTGATATGCGACTGCGATCTGCTGTGGGTGGGAGACTGGTCACGGAACACGAGTGTCAAACTTGTCGGGAACCCAAAGTGTGCCTTCCCAGAGAACATGGTGAACAAAACTGTAAGGAAGCTGAAGATATTTTTGGATCTATCGGCCTGTGGTAACGTGCTGCCGTCCCATAATCTACTGGTGAAGCCGAGTCACGATCAAGTCGTGTTTGAAGGTGACACGCTGGTTCTCTCGTGTAACGCTCCCTTTGCATCCGTTATGGCAAAATATGAGTTGAAATGGTACCATCCCATGTTGGAGATATGCGACGTAAACATAACGAACACGGACATGCAGGAAGAGGGTCTGGCGGAGACCAGTGTGTTCTTCCCGAATATAACGATTCATCATATGGGCAACTGGACATGCGTGTACGGAGACCAGAACCATCTGAGGCATAATCGCACGGTGCAAGTTTTAGTGATATCAAACCAAACTCAGTATTGCAAGACGGAGCACACTATCGACAATAAAGGCCTGTACTCATGGCCGCAATTGTTGCTGAACCATACAGCCAACGTGCCTTGCCGTAACGGTGAAGGTCTGGCCTATAGGAAGTGTTACGCCAATGCCACCTGGGGCCCGGCTAACACAACCGAGTGTTCATACATCAGTAATATAACGAAATTACTACAGCAGTTCGCCTTGTTGAATGTGAGTTTGGTGCAATACTCGGCCTTGAACGCGACGGAACGGCTGGCGATGTTGATACGGGAGAAGACGTACCCGCTGGCAGAGATCACGGACCCCGATGATGTAATGTTCATTGCCAAAGCTATAAGGAATTATATGCAGCATATATCAGAAGAACGAGATTTGGGTATGTGCAGTACACCTGTATTGGACAACTAACAATTTTTTTTTTTTATACAACTACATATAGATTCGAATTGATCCAAACATTCTTGAATTGAGATAAATTATATAGAAAATAAAATAAAAAAATGTATATACTATGAATATTAAAATACCACAGGTTCCACACTCCTGGATGTGATCAGTTCGGTGATGAATATATCAAGCGGGGTGATGGTGAAGGCGGAAACCTTATACCAGTCGTGTACGGACATTGTGAAGGCTGCTGAAGAGATATCAGCTTACACCAGCAACGTTCAGGGGCATAAGGTTGGTGAAAAGTATATAAACATTATATAAATTTGGGACTAGCAGCAAAGTGGATCAAGATTTAGGATCTCAATAAAGTGTTACAAATCTATAGAAGATAATTATTGTACTAACATATATTCTTAGAAAGCAGAAATATTCTAGCAGCGAAACGTCTAGAATGTTAACTTTGACCTAAAGTGACTGAGATATTTACACATTAACAGATTCAAATTATATTTTAATGAGCCGCATGTGGTTTTTTCCTTTCTGACGGTCATCTGGGAGAGTAAGCGATGTCACAATCTACAATACATTCAATCTCATAGCAGCATGACTTGATGAAGTTCGTCTGTTGCATTATGTTTCTGGTCTCTCGTCAGTAAAGATGCACAGGTTTTGCTAAATTTTCTTTCCAAATTATAATCGGGAAGTCTTTTAACTTGATACTACTCCATTCTACAAGACTTCTACGACACTGTCAATAATATTGTAACACAGAAAAATCTCGGTTCATTCTCTTTGCGTGAGAGGAAGTTGGATAAGACTTTTATAAAAATTATATGTTTTGTCCGACATTTTACTTGGCAGGGATTTTAAATGATTTTCTTCCCAAGGTCAACTTGGCAGTGGAAAGGTTTCCCGTCCGCGAAGGTTTCAGCGGCGTGACCTGTGTGTGGTACAGCGTTTCTCGGGGCCTACCGCCGCGCCTCCACTGTTCCACCACCAACAGGACAGTGGCGCCACTGCTGACGGTCAGCGACGCTCTCATACATGCCAGCGTTCAGGTTAGCGCGTGCACGACCCTGGTGCTGATTTAACATTAATAGTGTCCTTGGCTAGACATGAATGGTCTTGGCTTTGTACGAAAATGTCAGTTCTGGCAACCCATGAAATGTCTTGATGTACCTGATTGTGTTAACGTGAAGGATTTAAACACGAGCTTCATCTAATGTGACTTGCATTGGTACTTGATTATATTATTGCCTTACCAGATATTGGGTTAATTGTAAATTGTAATAAGTAAATATTTGCCGGCACGTACATAGACAAGGTTTTGGAGAATAGGGATGAGTTTGCGCATGTACACTTAGTGCAACAAAAAGTGGTCACCTTTGATGTTTATCAATAACAAGACCTCGTAACGGTGACAATCACAATTGGCCCAATTTAAGTGCTCGCAAGTGTACTCGGGAGCCAACATACCTGTTATATCTAAAAATTTTGCACATCTATCGTCGCCTGCCAAGTTGAGTGCCGGTTACTACAGCATAGTAGAATCCAGTTCATACACTTATTACATCGGGTAATATTGATTGGAAAATGCGTAAAAATTGGTCCAAAATCTGTGTCAAAGGGAGATTCACATTGTTTCAGATACCACAATCTTTATTGTACAGGACGACGGACTCTGGGGACGTTTTGCAGAGCAAACCTCAAGATCTGATTGTTTCTATGTATGAAGATGCTTCCCTGTTTCCGCTTCTGCCCGCCATGGACGACAGCCCCATGCCTGGACACCGCTCCAAGGATTACTATGGCAGGAGTACTAAGAGGGAGGATATGAACATGGAAATTACATCACCCGTGGTCGGATTCCAGCTGAGTGAGTCATGCTATTGATATCGTTTAATAACATTGTTAATGCAAGGATTTATCATTTTTGTCTTCACATTTCCTAAATACCGAGGACTATATTTACGACACGATCAAGATTTTCAGCAGTCATTAAACGGTGACTAAATTTTTTCTGCTCTAATTTAACATATTGATAGATTATGCCTAACGAAATAATATTAATTTGTTCGTGTATATAAAGTTAAAAGTCTAGGTGATGGTATTCCACAGGCGGGGGATCTTTACGTGGATCTTTATTGGAGCCGGTGATAGCTACCGTTCGCGCCAGAACAACTGGCGGAGAAGATGGACGTGCATCCACCTGGGACCAGAGAGATCGGATATGGATTGACAATACATCAGGTCAGTAAAAGAGCAGGGAGAGAGGGGGAGTCGTATTGAGGGGGGGGGGGTGAATTATGAAGCTGAAATCACAAATGTCTAAGCAAAATCAGTGCACACATCCAGCAGGCACGGATATACTGCTGACAGTTATAGTGACATGGACAGTCAGCTAAAATTTAACCTCAAATCAGTCATGGAGGTATAGAAGCTGTCAATTAATAAAACTAATGACTTTATAGGTTGATACCAGATACTATCTAAGATATATATAATGAAGGTAGTTTTAAATTGTAGAATGGTTTGAGATAGAAATTGGGGGTAAGACGATATTAGAATAAAAAAAAAATAATGTGATATATAGCAGATGGTTTTATTTAGGGAACGGGATGAAATATTAAGTCTTTATGACGAGTGTAATTAATGATAATAAAAGATATATGTCACATCTTCTTAGAAATATCTCGGAGCACTCGATATGTAATGGTTCTAGTTATTAGAAGTTGGAACTGAATTATTTTTTAAATATACTAATTAAATATATATATATTTCAGATTGCAAAGTGTCGCACGTGGTGTCCGAGATGATAATAATAAGTTGCACTCGTCTAACGTATGTTGGTCTGTTACAAAACGTCGAGACGGGCATCTACGGGGCCAGAACCGATGGTGCGAGGTTTAAGGTCTCCCACCCAGCGGTGTACGTCGGCAGTCTGATACTCATCGGATGCGTCAGCTGTTCCACGATAACCTACATCATGTGCTTCAAAGCGGTCCAGATGGCGAAAAAGACGAAGCACGCGCTCATTAACACTTGGATAGCCATAGGACTGCTATGCTTTCTGTACACGCTTGGCATATATCAGACTGAAGATGTGAAACTCTGCCAGATTTTAGGTCTTCTGATACACTACCTGTCTTTGTCGTGTTTGTTGTGGATGTGCGTTTCCGCCAGTAATATGTACAAGTGGGTCACCAAGACCCACAACCCTGTCAGGACACCGGAAGACGATTTACCACCGGATGTGCCGATACAGAAGCCTATACTGGGACTGTATCTTGTAGGTTGGGGGATAGCTTTGATCGTCTGTGGTATTTCCGGTGCTGTCAATTTGAAGGATTACGCCGGATATTCCCAATGTTTCCTGAGCAATGCGCCGGCTTTGAGCGCTCTTTTCATACCGGGCGGTATCTTGCTAATGTTTTTAATGGTACTGTTCCTATTGATACGTTGTACTATACGTAATATGAACGTGCAGTTGTCGGAGGGTACCCAGGCCACTGAAAACGTTGACCTCGAGATGTGGGAACCGAACCATGCGAATGATGGAGAGAGGCGTAGCATTAAATCTGTAGTCGACTCTGAAGTAGATGATGTGGAGCATACACCCATCATACAGCTAAGGGCGCAAGTTATTGTCTTGTGCCTGTATTTGTCCGTGTGGACTTGCGGTGCGATCGCTGTGTATAGACCTCTACCCGCTTACTTACCCTACCAGGAAGACATTTGCAGCATAATCTACGCAGTCTGTGCCACGGTATTGGGAACTTTCATTCTGTTCTTCTACGGCATCGCCAGGAGCGACGTTCGAGCCCAATGGTCATTAATGCACTGCTATTTCCAATCAAGCAAGCAATGCTGTAGGAACAGAAGCGTTTTCGATACAAATCAACAAAATTTACCGTCCGGTCAAGGCACCACCAACTCGCCCCAGCGTGTCATAACGAACGATAACAGATCGAGATCCGGTAGTAGAAGTTCCAACAGGACTAACACAAAAACTAATAACAGCGGCACCTACAAGGCGGCGGCTGAGCTCAATGGTCAAACGCATCCCAAAGATCTCAAGAACACTAATGGAAAAACTCCCAATATAAACTTGGTAGTTCTGCATCGACAGCAGTACAGGTCAAACAATTCAATGATGACGTACCCAGAAAGGGGCTCATTAGCGCCCGAAGTGTTCTACAATCCTAACCAGATGAATGTCGCTAAGAAGTTCTTCAAGAAACAAAGGCAGAATATGAAAAGAAATTGTCTCGAACTGCCCATCAGGAGGGATTTGGACGACGAGTCCCACGCCTCTCTACCGCTGCCGAACAAGGAAGCGTACAATGTCGCTAACTTCATAAACGGCGGTATCAAGTTTAATAACACCAACCAGCACGTGGAGAGGTCGGCTAACGGCATCAAGGAAACCAGGAACGCTGGCAATCCGAACCTTCTAGAAGACGATTCAAAAGACAATATTGGGAATTATACCAACGATCAAAAATCATGGGCCAAAAAGGACGATCCCAAACAGGGTAGAGCCCAGATAATGAATATCTACACGAACGTCCCGGAGACGAGAGTACCTCAGCATCAGGTTGTGAAAGCGAACGTCAACAAGAACTTGAACGGTCAGAGGAACAGCGTGTCAGAGGAATGCTTGCAAGCGTGTGAACAACCGGAAATGCGGACCATTTCCCAACAGTGCAGCTTGGAATATAGCTCGGCGTCAGAAATAGCCATGCCTCACACGTGCTCTGACCAGACCTTGAACACTCATTCAGAAATGACATCGTTCCAAGAGAATAGTGCCTTATGTTCGACCAACGAAATAACCGACACCGAAAGCTTCGGGCAATACATAGACTACCTACAACCGAGTAAACCCCTCGACGGCAAGGAAGTCATCGATAAATCCCTGCAGGATATATCAGAGGAGTGCACCATGAACAGCGACGACGTGAACAGATCCGGCACGCCACAGAAAGCCGATAGCGGCTCCGGCGAATTGGACAATTTGCTAGAAAATCCTGAAATCGCCGGATCCAAAGACAAGATGGAGGAAGATAAAGACACATTCTTCATGGCGAAGACGACATACGACTTCGAGACTTGCAGCACGAACGCCAGCGAGCAGGGCTTCGAAAACGAAAGCGACATATACTGTCCCAACTACCAAATGTCTGAAGTGAGCATCCGGAGTCACGGCTTGTACGCGCCATCGCCGTCATCCATGTGCCCCAACGAGATAAGCTTCAGCAACGAGGACGTGTCAACGTTAGAGAGCCAGTACGTGAACTACGACCCCGGCTGGCGGAAAACGATAAAGAACAATCCGAAACTAGGCAAATACGTGCCCACCCCGGCTCTGAGCTGTCCGGAGGTCAACAGAGACAGTCCGATATCGTTCACGAGTGAATTAGACGAACTTTATACTCAAATAACTAGTAGGGATAAAGACAGGACGCGGAACAAGGAACATGGCTTCGACGTCACGGTCAACAGTGACGTGACCTTGAAACCTGACAGTGACAGTTGTGTCAGTGAAGCCGTGTCCGACGTCGACGTTAAGAAGGCGACGGTCTAAAGTCAAAAGGATTTATAGAGTTATATGTAAATAAAAACTTCTTGTTATAAAGAATGTAACTCCGTTGATAGTGATGTATTTTAGATTATTTTTTTCGACTCTAAAACTGAACTGCCACTTTGTATCGAGGCATATCGTGCCATTATTGTAGATTTTTTTTATAAGTATTTTTTAATCCGTAGTCTATGTGTAAAGTTATTTATTTTTAAGATTTTCATTGAAGATAATATCTACACGTCTGTAACGAGTGTCGCATGAGTGGCCCTTTCTTAGAACGTTAACTGTAGTCCCGATCTCGAATACATTGTCTATTGTAAATATTGTTTTGTGAGCGCTGAATGTTTTGTTACTTTGGGACGGTGTTTGTGCCAAATTATGACGGATTGTTATAGGTAGTTATAGTTCTAACGAAGTTTTCTATGGGATCCTGTCTGTCGAGTCGCCGGCCTCGATTCTAGTCCGCTTTGGCATTTAAATATCAACAGTGTGAAAGTTTTTATAGTACTATTTGAAGGAAAAAATATAAAATAATCACAAATCAATAATTTTAGAAAACAATTTCAATACATGTATAATTTTAAATAAAAACGACTGATTTTTTCTACGACCCATGTTAGAATTAGTTATTTTTCTATTATCCTTGCCACGACACAAAATAAAACATATATGGTAATGCGGATATTGGTTAAAGAAATTTTGAGAAAAATCTATACAGATTCTTATATACCGATAATTTATCTTAAGAAATATTTCCCGATTGTGATCGTAATACAGAAGAAATTTATAACTTTACGGTGTTAATTAGGAAACGAAGGCGTTGTACGGAGCGTATATATAATGTGTATATGTATGTACATTTGTATTATATATTGATATTGAGAAAGTTATCAAACAAATCTCCAGCTTATACGAGCATCGTGCATAATAAAATGGCATCTGTATGCGAATTGTTTTATTCCATTACATTATGAACATATAAAAACTCTTTGGTTCATTATTACTTATACAAGAATAATAAAAATTAAAAAATTTAATATATATATATATTAATTCTATAAATCTTTTAAACATATCTTAAAATATAGTTACATGATAAGGAACGTGAGTGCATGTTATTTATCTTGTTGGAGTAAAAATAATGTTATCGCTGCACTCTGTGTGATGTTGACCTTGTGTGGATAATTGAAAATACATGCTGTATATACACAAGAATATTATTATATCAGACAGTAAGAATATCTTTGACCAGACAAAGAATTTTTAAACATAGGTAGTATATGTGCATGATATATATCCCTAAGATGTATCCGTAATCTCTGTCTATACACACTCCATAGCAAAATAATGAAGTCTTGATAAACCTAATCCCTGTGTGATAAAATATTGTAAGTACAATGTGTCTGAACATATTCTAGCTCGATTCATTGTATGGGAAACCGTTCTGTAGTGGCTATGAGGAAAATAGATTTTCAATAAAAAGTATTAAAAAAAATAAATAAATAAGTATAACCTTACAAATAACTTAATATATGGCATCTTATTCATGTGGAATGTATGAGAGCATCATAGCTTTCATCATGCGTTGACTGGTAACGCTAAACGGGCAGTGAGTTCTCTTCCCCGGCCAGCCACAGCACCCAGGACCCGTCCCACTAAACCTTTGGGCACCTCCTCTGGTAGTTTTTGCTTTCCTGTAATGTTTATATATATAATAACTCAATTTATATAAAAAAAATTAAAATATCTTGGTTAAAATATGCTTTAAATATACATATTGCTATATTTTGGCCTTAGATCTAGAACCGTCTTCTCAATAGTTTGAAATTGGGAATCATAGCTTCATCTGATAGTGAATGTTTTCTTCATATTTTGAATAACATTAAGAAAGAAGTCTAAAAATAAGAGAATTGAAATGAACACACAAGTTAGCTTGGCTAAGGCATTGTCCATAATAAACAGAGAGCTATAGACAAATAAGTTAATACTTTTTTTATTAATTAAGATACTTTGTTATTTTAAAATATGTTCTTGGAAATAAGCAAAAGTTTAGAAGTATGACTGAAAGGCCATTTAAATTTAATTTTCTCTGTTTAATGACTATTTCAAAGAAAAGTTTATCTGTTATGAACACAGTTTAAATTTAATTTTATTTTAAATCTACTGAATAAATGGCAATAATTATTAACTCACCGACAAAGAAGTCAAGAATTAATTGAGCTACTTCTGTGTCTCCGGGGCCAGGTTTCTTGACCATTCTGAGCGCTGGATTGTTACAGTACTGAGCGCTGGTAACGAGTTGAGAAGCGCTGTCCTTGGAACCGATTAAGAGTCCTCGGGATGTGATCTTATGATCTGGATGGATTCTATACCATGCGGCACCTTAAAAGATTGTCAGATTCAGTAAGAATCTTATTTCAATATATATTACATTAATAAATATATATACATAATTATAATTTAATTATGCCAAAGGACATTAATTACTGTATATTAATAATTTATGAAGTTTTGTCATGCCCTTGTATTGATGTGACAGTATAGGAGTAAACAATGCCAGTCTAATTTACTTTTTCAATGTGTCAATTATTGTTAATATATAACATTTAAACGACATTTCCCAGTTGAACATAAATCACATGTTATCAAGGGTGTTATCATTTTTATAAAATTTTATATACATACAATGTGTATGAATAAAATAGATTTATATATAGATATATTTTTTTAACCGTCGACGCAAAGAGTTTATGTATGAGGCATCCTAATCCGTGTCTCTCAAACGGAGAGACCGATTTCGATCCGTTTTTTTCATTTGCAAGCTAGGTCCAGTAGAGTATGTGTTTCAGCCCTTCATAAATGATGCAAGACATTTTTTGGCGTGTAACATCAACTAAACGCTTCACACGATAGTATATTTGTTACGTGACAGTAAATGCATGGGTTCTTTAAATTTATAACATGAACAAAATATATTTAAACATTAATATCTGTTATAGCTGTTAATATTTCGTCACCTCTGACATAGTTGAGGGCTCCGCTCCAATCCCTGGCCCTGGAACTCGTCCATTTGGAACCTTCTTTCAAGGTCCCCTCGGCCAACCAACGTTCCGGGAATAACGGCCACTGATGAAATAACAGAAGATATTGCTAAACTATCATTACTTTAATTTAATGACACGAACTTGTAACGGGGACGTTATTGGATTTACATTAGTATTTTACCATGTCTACATAGCCGCTAAATACGAGCATTCGAAACTAAAAACCGGAAACGTAACGTCTGTAGTATAACGGGGAAGACTCGTGCTAAGAATACAGGGGTATTTAATAGCCTTGTTCACATATTTAATCTTAATGGAAACTATGTTTCATACTTATTTGAATTCAAATCAAATAAATACAATGAGAATGTATTAAATATAATATTTATTATTTTACCGTTTACACTTCTACAATACAATATTTATAGAACATAATGATCTGATAATATACAAAATCCTCAAAGTAGTATTTATGATATGCATAAAATATTTGGGCAGTATAATACTGTGCAATTTATTATCTGATCCACAGATAATCTAAAGCAAATAAAACTACCTTCCTTTCTGGGGCTATATATATTTCTGTCATTTGAATTTTTTCTATATACTAATAAATATTTGTAGTTAGCAAAAAGTATGGACCTACTTGCATAAAGTGGAGTGATTGCTGACAGAATTCAGCTGGTGGATGTTGCCAATACAGGTTGGGATGTGGAGCTGATATGACTGCAAACTTGTGTATCAATACTCCCTGACAGTGGACTACATACCTGTTACAGACAAATAAATATATATTATAACATCAAGAAAAACTCCTTCATCAGACATTTAATAACATTTTTAGGCCTAGATATAATTAATCTATCATTATATGTACTAAGCCATGTAAATTGTATCAATCAGATAGTATAAATTGTAGTTAGTAATGTTATCGGTGACGGTACATTATTGAAGAAATTATTATAAGACAATGAACTGTTTACAAATATTAAAGTAAGTTTTAATGAAGAAGACAATAGTTTCTTGAATATGAACTCACCAAGTTAACATACCACCGATTCCAAAGCCGACCATCAGAGCTGGGTTCTGTTCTGATGTTCCGAGGGCTTCTAGTAATGCTGTTATTTCCTCCACAGCTCTTGGAGGAGATAGATCACTCCTGTATCCGCCCTCACTTGCTCCAGTACCTCTTAAGTCCAGAGTCACTACATGATGGCCGGTCTCAGCAAGACGTCTCACCACAGAAGACCAACTCGGCACCCACAAATTACGTGTGTCGGGGGCGTCGCCGAGAATTAAAACTAGCTTGCCGTATTTAGGGCCGGTTTCTACATAGTGATATTTAACACCCTACAAGTTTACAAGATCTTAAATTGAAACAAATTTATAAAATAACGATATATTTATTTATTCTGATTCATAATATAAAAAAAGAATTAATATAAGACATTTTGAGGAAAAAAAAATATAGAATACATAAAAAATATGTTATAAAAAAAATACAATTATAGGAAAGGGTATGTGTTACCTTGATTTTAATGTAACAATGAATACCGATGGATGAATCCACAGTAAATTCAACCACGGCGCAATCCTTAGATGATTTCTTTTTCTGTCCTTTCCATAACCTTTTCACCGAGAGCTTTATTAATTGCCACAGTCCGATAAATAAACTTTTCAATATTAAATCTACCGCCTCCCAGCCAAATACCACTTGCAACACTTTATTGCTATTCACACTCATTATTATAACTAAATACTTAAAAACTTAACGATATCTTAACACGTAAGACGTGTTCTATAGTTAACTGCGCGCGGCATTCTTATCAGTTTTTAATATTTTATCAAACAATTTGAAACAAACGGATGTAACTGTAGCTGTCAATGTCAAGCTTAAAAAGATGTGCGGTGTACTCAAATCAGTGGCCCAAATGAATTGGTATTACAAAAATTAAAATGAATTCCTAGCAAAAAATGTAATGATTTTATTTCAGCTCAGTTTAATTAAAAGCTGTGAGGGACATGGTTTGATTCTGTTTATAGCATTAGTATAAAACATAGTTTCAGATACAATTTTTATTAAAATAATTCGATCTGATTTGTAGTTTGTACTATTATGTTATAAACTAAGGATATTAATCATAATCATGATTCATGCTAAAAATGGACAACTTAGATCGTCTAATGGAAAAAAAGAAAAAAAGGATAAGAAACAAAAGTCAGCACTTAACCATGCGTAGTTTCCAATGGATGTCTACTGTCTTCGCTTAAGGATTTAAAAACAAATTAAGGTACCAGACAGGGCACTCAAGTAGTAAAACCATAATGACAAACGTAGAAAGGCAAGTCACTGTACCTAACGACGAGCTAACGAGTCCCCAGTACGTTTAAATCTGCTCGTTCAAACGCCTACAGCTTTGTAAGAGCAATAAAAGACTTTAATGTTGAAAAATTGCCTTGTGCATGACGTGGGTTATATTTATATTTTATAATGAGCTTTATACTTCGTGTTTTAGTCAAATAATTCGCTTTGATCTTTTGCATGTAATTACTTACACATTAATCTCAACAGATGGCGTCAGTTGTGTATATAGAGATCGATAGGTTTTCATTTACAAAACTAGGTTCTTCGCTGAAATCGCAGGTTAGTAAAAAAAATGACTATTTGCGTTTTTAAAAAAAATTATCTTTTCGTTAAGCATAACGATTAAAGGAATGTCATTATGAAGTGACATAGATATGTTTTATATAAATTACGATCCTATACACATATTTTTTTATTGTATGAAACATGATTTTGTGTGACACAATCCCATATATTACATGCTGTTAGTAAAGACTTATATTACAAAATATCATTTCTTTCGGTATATTTAATATTACAATATTTTATATACTTTATTCAGTGAAAATTAAACAAAACTATTTATGAAAATACCTTTTATAACAATTGAATGTGACATAGGGTAAGCTCTGAGGTCCATAATGACACATGAAGTGATTATTCTCAAATGTAGGTACATAAGTCCTCAGTTGAGAAGAGCGATCTTTAACAAAACGTTCAAGTGTTATTTGAGAGTTGGAACGTGCCGCAGCATCCCTACGATTCCCTCGCTGATATGAATGATTGTGGTTGGATGATTATCTTATATATTTGGGTAAAAAAATTATACATACCCATCCTTACATTCTTGTTGGTGCGAAAATGATAAGGGATATACGTAAGGTCACAGTCTAGTGAATGTTTTAAGATATTTTTGATTTCATTTCATAATAATTATTATCCTACCACCTCGCTTCTGGTCTTGATAGAGTAAATTAAATAATTATGTCACTATTGAATTATTTATCAATATTTTATTGAATCATTTAGTATTCTTAGAACAAATAAAAATCGGTAAGTACAAGAAATCAATCTAGACCGAGTTGGTGTCATTGAAATGTCACTGATGGTGACGTTAGCTGACGTTTTACAAGCCGATACTCGTTATTTTTTTATGCTTTGTTGATGAAAAAAGAATTTTTATATTCATAACACATCAATATGATAGGGCTTACAAGTATATTTTTTTTATTAAAAAACACCAATATTATCTGAAGATACTCGTATCTTATTTTATAAGGATCAAGTTAAGTTATTATATAGAAGATTGTTTGTGGAAAGAATTATCGGATCTAATTTAGAGGAGTGACTTATATTTAGGATATTCACCGCTATGCTTAGTCCAAGTTGGCATCGTCACACTACATGCGAAGCATTTCTTGTATTTTCAACAGAAGATTTATTTATTTTTTTGATTTTATTTATTTATTTATTTACAGGTACATTTAGTTTTTGATTTTATAATATTTAGGTGACTATCATGATGCTAGACAATTTATAAGAAATATAAAATAATAGACAATTGGTGCTCAAGAAATATATAAATAGAATATCAACTACCCTCGTATTACAGATTATACGTAATTCGTAATTATTTATTGCGTTTTATCCATAAAATGTTATCTGTATTATTTTATAGTATATAATATATAATGGTGATAGAACAATGTAAACGAAATACATTGACAATGAAGCTAGTGACTGTGTATTGTATATAGCGAGGGGTGTTATTGTGATGTTAATATCTGAACGGGGGCGACACGGACACGACGGCAGACTGCCATGAGGCACGCCCCGCGTCGTGAGATGATTAATAAACAGACTATGTATTGAGATCGAGACTACATTCATAAAACCATACGGACATTTACTTCTTTACATCTTATGTAAATTTATTAACATAGATAATAAAAAATATATTTTCAAACTGTCAAGCAAAAAAAAAAAACTACAAGTGACAATTCGATTTAACCACAAGCCCGCATGCAGTACAATGGCTACCAGTCTACCGCATTCGACGCGTCATACTAAATGATATTTGAAAGCGTTCGTTAATCTCATAAAAGCTTTAAGTTTCAAAACGTAATGGAGATATTTATCAAATTATTCGTTATAATGCCCCAGGTACGAGGTGTCGTGTTGCCATCCATTTTGTAATAGGACGCTAGCGGATCGACGGAGCGCTTTTTGGTCGGATTTGGGCATCCGAGAGCGCAGATTATAGAATACGTACCTATATAAATATATTTGGCAGAGTATAATAACGATCTACAGTACATATTGTATTACAAAAGCTTTTTTGAACTGTTTTTTTTTTATACAAAGCCATTATTCTATACACAAGATCATGTTATGGTATGTTCAAGGAATTATAATTTAAAAGTCAAATTGTTGAACGTTGGCATCTTTATATACATACAGAATTCATATATGAAATGTCATAATGAAGTTTGTATTAAAACTGTATTTAAATGAAAAAATTACCCAACAGAATTGATCATTGCCAAACCGAGCACGAACTGAAAAAGAAAAATCGAATCGAATACTGACTGAGCTCGGACATTGACTTAACTCTTGTCAAGTCTTTTTTTGGACTTTTTCCGGATTTGACTTTTTGTTTTTTTTTTGTTGTCGGACATGACGTTTCATCGTATGTCCGTATCCGATGAAAGCACGTTAGCGTCTACATCGCACAGCCACAATGGAAGCCACTCGTTACCTACTTGACTGTGTAACTTCATTTATGCGTCTCGTTCAGGGATGTTTACTATTGAGGAAAGAGGACTTTTATGAGCACTTTGTTACTTCCATTCTGAAAGGTTCATGCTAAAGTAGTTTGCAATAGCTTTGACGTTTTGCTTGTCATGATTTTATGCATGCGATGCACAAATATAAAATGAATATACTACGTGCATAGTAAATAGTTATATTATGTTTCGTACAGATTCCTATGATTTTCTTATACATACGTGTATGGCGTGTAATAATTTTACTATGTGCCATCAACGTTGTTTTGAAGAATTTTGTTTTGGTGCTATTTAGTACTTACAATATATCAAGGTCATTTCTGTTTTGAGAAACGGAGATCAAAAAGGTTAGGTATACTTATAGAAGCGAGATAATGGTAAAAAAATACCATTACATACTAACAAAATGTCCAGTCACCTCCTGTGCATCAGTCAGCATTTTGATTTCTATTGAGAGGGTGCGTCACGCGTAGCTCGCAATACCTATTATCGCGCCCCTACAAAAAGATTCATTTAAAATGTTATTTTACACCCAGGCTATGTACTTCCATTGTGCGGACGCTATTATGTGAAAATGTAATTGTAATAAATTACAAAAAGCTTTTTGTACGACTATGAACTCTGTGACTTCGGCCATGATGAAAAAAATATTGTCTATAGCAATTACGTACGTTGATAGGACGCCATTTTGTTCAATCTGGGGGTGCATTGCATGTGACTGTTATTGAATCCCGCTATTCAATTACATTGAGTGGTTATATTGCGAAGTACTTTGAATATTGGTAGCCGTTACGAATACTTTAATAAAAATAACAGAACGCTTCAAGTATATATGCGTGTTAGAAGTAACTTTGAATCGAGTGCGTAGTCAATTGTTTTACAACTGTATGTGAATACTATATCCGTGTTCAAAGATAGAAAACGTTTTGGAGACTAACCATCTTTTATATAACGACAGTCAGTGCTCGACTGCATTTAGTTTAAACTTTCCTGAATAAAAATCGCCACATTCCGTTATGCCCCGACCGGCTAACGAAGGCAATTTGAGTGTCCGTAATGAAGTGGCAGCGCTTCACGCCAACAATTAATTCACTCCATTTTTATTTAATTATCTGTCTGTCATATATCTAATTAATATTTTATATCACTTTATTATTGTACTTCGGCTGTTTCGATGTTTTAATATTGCTTGTTGTATTTGCTATTAAAAGAATACGAAAAATAAGTAAACAAAAAGTATATTACTCCTTTAAATGATAAAATATGTAAAGATATAAACAAAAAATACGAGTTAACAAGTTTTAAACTGTTAAGACGTTAAACCGTCTGATCCCGGTGTTAAGATTTCGCAGATAATTTATATTTGAATTAAACGAATGTTTAACTCAGAGTTTATTAACGAAGGAGGTCTTTGTCTAGCCCGCTAATTACGAGATCACAATCGTACAGTCCACAGCCCGCGGTTTACAAATTAAAAAAGTATTTTATTATCTGTGACGGGCAGGTGCCAGTTGTGTAAGTGCCTTCGTTAGAGAGGTAGCGCGTTCTGGAAAACTGCAGACAATTATATACCTCCGAGAGCGCTAGAGATAAAAGCGTCTAGGTATTCAAATTATAGTTTAAATATCTCAAGGACCTCTGGGTTATTTATTAATGGTGTGACATTGGGACATTTTAATAAGAGTTGTACAAATGTAGTTATAAGAACAACAAAATGTGTGTACAAAAGTTTTTTATATTGTTAAATAACTGAAATGTCATTTGCCTTACAAGTATAACGAAATTGTAAGAACAATTGACATATCCTGTAGCTATTGAATATTGATATAAGTTAGGTAATCGGTAATTATCCAAGATATGTTTCCTACCTTTATAAATAATCGATTATATATGTGGCATACTTTTGATCTTTTTTATCATATAAAAAGCGTGTTAAAAATAATCTTGGGAATGGTGTATAGATATAAATTATTTTTTCGTTTTAAAATTACGTTACACAAATTATTGTTTCGTTAAATGTGTGTTCATATTCGTTCGGAAACACGAACCGAGTTAATGCGAAGTAAATTCTGTTATACTTATTGATAATACGTACCTACATAAATTTTAAATCGAGTGTAAAAATTTTCTTTTACTTCACGTAATAAAATGTGGTGTGGTGTTATTGAATCCGCAATTTAAGAGAAATTTTTTTGGGATCGCGGCTTCGTTTTGATGACACGAATACCGCAGAAACTCGAATGAATGAGATAATACGTAACGTTACACGGTCAAGTGATGCGAGTCATGGCGTCTCCGTGTTACCGAACGGCTTTTACTTCACAGAGGCTGTAATGCAACATGCAATAGACCGTCGGATTTAATGTTATGAAAATTTGTCTCTAATAATGTCACTAAATTCAATGCTCGTGTGTTCATGTATCGTGTCTTTTATATGAATTTCATTGAAGCCTAACATTTACATGACATATTGATTAATAATTTAATTTGGGTGCGTATGAATTATTTCCGAAGTGAAAGTTTTTATCGTTAATTTCCAATTTTTTTTTCTGTTCAAAAATCGTTCGCGATACGAATATATATAAAAATAAACTAAATTAAAACGTCCGTATTTAGATATCGGATGTAAATTAGTAATTAGAGTATGAAATAAAAATACCTACAGTAAGTTTAACATAAGTTTTTACCGTGTGACTACAAACTATGCGTTGCACGTTTATCAAAAAAAGAAAGTTTTTCAATCATTAACCTCGGTTAATACTACAATTTGCAAAAGATTTATGATTGAAAAACTGAATACTCACTGTAAGTAGTTCGACCACGAAAACTAGTAGTAAGGACAAGGATTATTATAACCGTAATAAATACAGTTACAACAGAGTAAAGAGAGCTTATTATTAAAAAATATATAAAAACATTAACGATTTATTTGAAAAGAAAATAAATAAAGAGTGTATGAATGAGATATTATTTTAAGTAAGTCATGGATAGTGTAGCTCGGCGGGTTGTGCGTAGTCTTTGTTATCAGTCACGTACATCCAATGTATCGTCGAGATGACCATCAGGACGGGATGCTGTGTTGTTACAACTGGACCATCCGATTGATGCGAGATGACGTGATGAATGCTTAATTGGGTTATATTTGTTTATTATCATAACACACGTGGTTAGGACCAGATTTTTGTTGGTCAACTTACTGGTTATGGTAATTATGACTGGCCGTAGTGAATATTGTTTTTCAACTTATAAGATACGGCGAGGTTTGTTTGAATTGTTAATTTAATTATGATGTTTTGTCTCATTTTCGTATATTTTTTACTTAATTTTATGTTTAATAAGGGCAATAAATAATTATTTATATATTTGTTGATATAAATTATACATGCAATGATATCAATACAGTTTTTTTCGTATATTAATTTTAACTGTGTTCATATCGTAGTAAGGTTGAGTTATTTCATTTTCTATAAACATTGACTTGATGTTATTAAATATGTGTTTAAGTAGAGCTGACGACCTGGTGGGGCGGAGTCCCTGTCCGCCAATCCAGTAACTGATACCAAACTTCCTTTGACATGGAAACAACGTAAAAACCTACTCTATCACATCATTATAAGAACCAAAATCGTATTCCTCGTGCGGGGACCTTTGTAAATGATACCCCTAGTTCTTCTAATGCCTGATGTTGCAAAGTAACTTTTATTACATCCAGCGAAGGTCACATTCAGCTCGCTTCAGTCGTGTCATCGATACGATTGAACTCAATTGGGGCTCTATGTACCGATAAAAGATTATGTAATCATCACTTTGGTGTTCAGGACTCTGATTTTTTACATATAAGCAGTTGTTTTGACTTCTACAGGTTCTTTGTATACAACAATGATGTCCGCTCAAAATATTTTGACGTCAAAAATATCAAAAATACAGAAAACACAGAGATGGGGCAGATAAAAAAAAATTGGTGAAATGTAAAAAAATAATAATAAAAAAAACATGGCGCACCTGACGCCGGAAGTCATTAGTAAATAGACACAACGGTCGATCTCCCCGCTCCGAAAATTACACAAAACAAACAAAATCCACCACCTACCACCTCCGAGCCTCTGGTTGCCGCCGTAAGGTCGAAAACGGTTTTCGTTTGAAGCAAATTTAAATTTGTGTACATGTTAAAAGTCTGCTCCACAATCCACCCCACAATACATTATCTATTGTAACCATCTACGAGATGCTTCGGCCATACAGAACGCTCTTACTACGGCTAAGTAATTTCCGGCGGACCTTGCTCCTGATTCACCAAAAATTCTGTTTTATTATGTGACATCCTACGGAATTGTGTTTTGAAATTATTTGCGTTCCAGTTTAAGCAAATTATTATATGATTTTTTTTGAGATCAAAGATTTTCGCGAGTATTCATTTAAATGAAACTAGTATTATTCGGATTTACTACGCGGATTTTATTATTTAAAAACTACATAATCCCGACGTTTCGGTTACTTTGCAGCAACCGTGATCACGGGCAGACGAGGTGTGAATGTCTGCAGACAATAATACTAGTTTCATTTAAATGATTTTTTTTTCAAATAACATTTTCAAACTGCCACAACACACAGGCTTATGTGTTATTCCGATATAAGTAATACTAAGGATTTTTATTAGTAAAGATCTACTTTCGACTTTCGACATTATTTTTAAATGATCTTCTTCGTATATTGTATATTTCATTAAAAAAATTATAAATATTATTGGGAGGAAATTTAAATTTGGACAGAACTTTAAGAGTATTAGACTAGCTCTCCCAGTCCTTTGTGTGCAGTACCTCTTAGTGACGTGAATATTTCGAGGGCAGCCCGACCCCCGCTTATTAACTTACCAAAACCAACAATTGTGATTAAATCGCGCGTGAACTAATAAAATAATAAGTCTTCTCCTAACGCTCCACGGACAGACAGGGTCTACATGACGCCAGGACACGAAACTTTGTTAGCTACATAAAAAAATACCTACCTATTAATGTTCAGTTCGGAAACAACTACTCGAAATAATAACAAATGTATTTTCATAAGACTTTAAATCAATACAACTTTGAAATGATCATTATTTTATAATAAAAAAAAATCTTTTCCTCGTCTTATAATAGAAGCAATTATATTATTATTATTAAATGGCGATTAAGTGTTGATTGAGAGAAGATATAAATTTAAAAGGTTTAAAAAAAAACACAAGACGTATATTAAATGCGATGTATTCTAGAACATGTAGCCACAGCGCAAAACAAGCAGAGACACGGGAAGGGCTTTAATTTCATTACAATTAGCTGTCGCAGTATGAATAATTCAGAGCCCGTGTCGGAGCGGCCGACGTAAACATTCAAGGGTTAGAATGACCCGTTTGCTGTTTGTCGTTGCCGCGTAATCAGCGTTCATCAACGATTTAGATTTGTAACAAATTAACGTTCAATGATTTTAATTGTACATTTCACTCGCCGCTTGTTTGGCTGCTGATGTTCAACTGTTGTCCGGATAGCGTTCGCATTACACCTGAAATTTCACTGTTAATTATCAATGAGGCAAGTTCGTATCGTTAATATAGTTGAGAGCTTATCTTTCTACTCGTTTGTCGTTTTAAGTAATCCTAGCTTGTTCTAATATGTCTAAATATAATAACCTCAGTGTGTAATCTCATCTCGGTCTAAATCCAGTGATGTGTCAACGCCGTATTTCAGTTTGACTGCAGACATACGATCACCTTTCAACCCCGCCAGAAGGATTCGGTTCAAAGAAATACAAACTATATTATTTGGATTTACTTTTGAATACGTCTATACTCGTCAGTTAAAACCTAGTTGAATTTTAGTAACTTTGAAAGGAGAAATATGGATAGAAAATGCAATCAAATTCAACTCAGATAAAAAAAATCGCACTTGTAAGTTGCTATTGAAAAACGTGCAATATATTCGCGCGATATCAGTACAGTCATATGACATTAGTGTGACGACACGTCACTGACAAATTATTTGTAAAAGTCATAGACAGATTATAGATAATCATTGTATATGTTAATGATCTGTGGGTATGCCTTGAACCGCTTTCTCTCACTATTTAAATCTTACATTTCATCAGCGACGAGTGACAACTGGCGACGCTCACACATCCGACTGTAACACAACGCCCATTTACATTAAACACCCTAAACAGTTTTAATTATCCAGTGATTTTTGTATACATCTTGGATATAATTGTTTATATTGGTTTGTGTTACGTTATTATTTATAGATATTCAGGATTATTATTTTGTCAATTTAATCAATTTTTATTTGTATCAAATCTAACTCATCTGTGAAATCTATTTTTTTTTTTATTTTTATCTTCGAAGTAATTTTGATAAGTTTTAAACGTAATAAATGCGTAATCTTTCAATATCCGTGTACTGTATGATGTTTATTTTTAATATATCCGGGGATATATTAAATTCGTAATTCGTAAATTCTACTTCATTGGTCTATTCGACTTGATATTCCGGGACATATTTAAACAATCTCGTCATATAACTATATTATTTTGTACCCACGTATATATATTTTTATAAGTGAGTTTCAAGTTTACAAAACAAACATTACAGCGAGTATAATATTTGCGAGTGAATTTCTAAATATCGTCCATTACATGATCCTAAATAAACAGATTTACTTCCTCTTTATAAAAACGGCGCCAAAACCACCGGAATATAGAATTACGGTGTATATTTTGACGTTTTTGAGAATTCCTATTTCCCATGCGCCGGCGCCATGTTTTTATGTTGCTATGATATACAATGACTTTGTCCTTCGAAGAAACAATTGAGAACTCTGTGACAGAAATACAAATAAAATACGATTAATTTATAAAGAATTAATTATCAAAAAAAATTAATGCAAATCTTAATCGACACAAATGAATCAAGTTGAGACTTTAATGATTTGACAGTTAATTCACTGCGGTGCTGCCATCGCAAAAAAAAAATAACGGTCAAAAATATATTTCAACCCTCGTATGAAGTCATAATGAGAGTGTTATGCAAAAAACTTAATCTGTATTAAATTAAAAGGAAGTAGGTGAATGAAGTCATCTCTTATAATTATATGGGGTCGATGTCCACGTGACTTCATCACACCTGCCGTAAATTACTTGACACCATTCATAATATTATTCGATAAAAATATATGAACACTTTTATTTGATTAGTAAGAATATTGAAAAGGTTATAAATAATTAAAAAATGAATAAAATTTACGTTGATATTTTTAATGATCCTTATTTGTTACAAATGTATGTATTTATTGGCTTAAATGATCACTTTTATTGAGCCAGTGTTGTGGTTGTCAACTTTCTGCCTTTGATTGTTTTGATATAAACTGTATGTGAAATACATAATTTAACAACAAATATTTTTTTATAACATAATTAGTATACAACTATTATTAAGTTTCGTAATTAAATAAAATAAAGATTGATTCAGACCGTCTCGTTACTTTTTTTTTGTTGAATACGAGATTTTAATGTTCAGTGAAGTACAAAATTTAACTAGCTAAATCAAATTTACTGATTAAAAAAAATTTTAGTAAAGGTCACTTATTTATGAAAATACATCTTTTTATTAGTAATTATTACTTATATTGCATTAATTGACCTTGCATTAAATAAATTTATAAATAAAAATATATAGGAGTGCTAAAAACACTAGAAAAAATTATATATATATATATATGAATTACTAGTGTGTACTATTAACTTACTGTGTGAATTCATTCGTAGTTAAAAAAATATCCTCTCTTAATACAAACTTGGACTAGTGTTGCAACTTATAAAGTATGTGAGTACTATGTGAGTTATTAAAAGCATTCGTTATTCTGTACGCCGTAGTGTCGATAGAATGTGAAAGACTAAAGTATCTTATTATAATCTATGGTTATATAATTTGTTTTAGCTGTGTTCAAGAAAGGAGGTTAGCTATTCCACTATATTTGGGCATAATTTATTTATTAATAGTTTTTTTTCTTTAATGTTTCTACAACGTCTTGCTAAAATACATCTAGGGATTCTTTAATTTTTTAACAATTCATTATTTTCGTATATCACTCGCAACTAATCCTCAATAACAATTTTTTATTTGACATTGTCTACAATATATTTATGCTCCTATATTCACTCATACTATTTTAATGGCAAAATTTTAAGATAGTCCGCATTTTTCATGGACGTGTTTTGTGAAATAGAAAAAGTTGTGTCTTAGATTAGGTACCTAAATTAATATTATTTTATTATAAGTCATTGTAACGTTTAAATGCTAATACTGTTTCGTTGGAAACAGCCACCGTGAATACATATTCGCAACAATAGTTTTTTTGAATTAATTAAGCGTTTTAATACGAGACATAGGGATAAAAAAACTTTTAGTGACAAAGAAAAAATTTACATATTATCTTTAATTATGATCCTTAAAGATGTGAGTGTATATTAACAGCATAAATAACCATTACATCTGCTTAGTTAACATCTGCGACTTTAGTTTCAAACAGATACACGTATTACCAAAAACGTTGTTACGAATTAAATGTGAAGAGATGTCTCTATGTTTTTAAATAAGTGATAAGCAGTATTATTGTAAAATTACATGTCAATATTGTGGGTGTATGTTTTTTCTGCCGTCCCTGTTCGCATGTTTGTTCGGAGGCGCCTTGTCAGGAATTGTTTTTAAACCGATCCCGGAACCCGATACTTTTATTTATATTAATATTTACTCTGTTTTAAAGACACGCTGACATGGCGTCTAGCGATGGCAGGGTTGCTATTTATAAATTTAAATAAAATATATCAGACGAAGACAGTTATAGATTTTTTTAATACATCATATCGTGTAGTGAAATAACTCGTTTGCATTCACACGTCCTGAATAAAATAAGACAACGTGATTAATAATTTTATTCATAGTGGGTCTAGGAATGCTACAATTAAATAAAAATGTAGGTACCTTATACAGTTTTTGTGTCACGATACAATAAAATGTAACGATAAGCGGCAACCCTATATAGTATAGTAATGCGAGCCACAGATATTAAGTACTTGTTTAAAAACATTTCTTCGACAAACACACGGACAATCTCAACTCTCACAACACATGTGACATGTTGCCATCACCTTTCTGATTGTATCATATCGATGTAGCTCGGATTTAATCGATTGATATCGATTTTATTCAGAGATTGAAGCTAACCGCGTTTTGACTGCTGTGACATTTTCTAAATGCGCTTTTTTAGCTTAATTATAATAATAAAAAAAATCTGTCGGTAACTAGTCAAAATGGTTTTCTATGAAGTCATTTCGGATGCTATGCTGAGGCAGGTGGAGCAGTAATATTATATCAGATCCTACTACGATGGTTCACACCACTCGTTGACCTTTTAAATAAATCGCGACTCCACCATTACGGCAAAAAGCGACATGTTGGAAAAACAATCAAAAGGCGCCGCGACTCGGATCAGAGAGGCCGACATGCGACAATTACTCCCCCGTACCTACCCAAGGAAACTCATTTTCCAAAGACTGCCAACCTGAGTACTTATTATGCCGACGCAAACATAAACTAACCACCTGCTGTTTGTTCCATAGCACTTGTTACAATCGCACAAGGTTGGAATTACAACGTCTGCAATATATTGTCTGTATTAGATTTTTGTAACTCCATACTGCTACCAACGAGGAGTTGCGAACGGTGGACTACTCTCAACTAAATATAGATCCTATTGCTACAGAATAAAGTTCCGTATGATAGATTAGCATAGTTTAGTTGTTAAAAATACTTTGGTGACGTAATCCGCGCCGCGAATCGTGTGTCAATCATCTCGCGATCGAGGACTGACAAAGGAAAAATCCTTTTAGGAACGCGAAATTATTCGCGTGATCAAAGTGTTCTGGAGTCCCCGGGAACAGACTCCCGTTGTTTCAATAACACTGTGAACGCGACCTGACGTCGCTCGACTTCTAACAGACCAGTTTGACGTACATTGATTGGTTGGCGTTACTTGATACAAGCGATCCTTTGAATATAGGCAATAATTATTACAGGGTAGGAGTGTTGACTCAAAAACCAAACACGTATCGATCAATATTAGTGAATCAGTTTGTTTTTTATGTACGTGACGTATCATGTTAATGTTGTCTGTCTTTGTAGATCAGTCTGGTGTATAAATATATTGTTTGTTGTAATCCTAATTTAAAAGCGGCAGTCGGCGCGATTTAATCGGCTGATTGATAAAATGCGCCGGATATTCGCAGTGTCGAGCCGGCGTGCTGAATGCGCTACCAAATGAGCATATAATGCGAGCTGTGATCGCTAAATAAATACACAAAAAGGCTAAAATAATAGCCCATTGTGGGGAGGAAACGGAGCAAGGAAACGCAGTATTGTATGCCGTCAAAGAGCGCCGATTTCTATTAATTTCACTGCGAAAGATGATCAGCGATTCGGATGGTGAAATTGGTAAGGTTCAGCGAGATGAAGGGTTGTCGAGGACCAGCTACTAATCGTAAAGAGCCCTCTGTATTCGTCTTCGAGTGTACATTTAAATAGCTTCAATTGACCCGGGTATCGTTTAAATTGTTCCACATTAATTTTCTGCAGCTCGAACCTCGCATAAAGCATTCTCCAGGAATATCATGTCACGCTGATTGCATTACACTAAGTCTATAATGTCGCGACGCTGTAACCCTTCGTCAATGATTAAGACGACACGTGACCAATCATTACCTCCCTTTGTTAAGAACGGATTAACCAGATGCGTTCGAGTATCGCATGAATATATGATTTTTTCTATTGATATATAAATAACATTTATAGATTTAGTTTTTTGTGATACATGTATTGCAAATCCAAAATGGTGGACGTCGATGACAACAGACAGAGAATGCAAGTATGACACAGATACATAGTTCTTTATTAAAATGGTTTCTTTTTAAATTATATATTTTTGTTTGTTTCTGTAATATAATCGCTACTGGATGTAACGAAGGTATCTTTTTCCGATTCTCGCCCGACCTTTGGATAATTGTCAAATTAGCTTCGTCGAGATCAAAAGGATTCGACGATTTGTTGCTTTTTGATAATGTGATAAATTTCGCGCCATTACTTGGGGGACGTGACCCTCCGAATAGACTCAATTTAACAAACTTTTGATATTTTATAACTTACCATATTACAATATGTACATATTGATATTCACAAAGATTATTATTTCTTTATTTAAGTCAGTATAACGTATCACTTCTTCTGTTAAAAAAAAAAACATTTTATTATTAATTATTCTTTACTTTACAATAAATTATTATATGTCAATAATTAAAATTAATTAATACAAAAGTAATACTTACATAATTATTCTATTTTATTGTTAACTTATATTCGCTTTTAATATTAAATATTTATATTTAGTTTTATATGTGAATGTTTAATAACTTTATGTTACATTATTTAGTCTAATTATATCATCTACATACATAAACAGTTTCACTTTAAAAACCGTATCGAAAAACCTTTCGTTTTTGTGTTTTCATTACCACGCCACTGAGCTTTGAATTGTTGAACTTCAATAGTATGTTTATTTGTATAACAGAATATAATTTCCGACCGTTGTTTCAATTAGGGGATACGTTTACGCACAATAACGTAAATAAACGGCAGGTTCTTAACACTTTCCTAAACAGTCGAGTCGTTAGCGCTGAGCGTTCAAACCCGCTGACATGACAACAATGGCTGACGGCTACTGCTCGCTACGTTTATTCAGTTTTATTTAGTTTTATTTAACCGCCATTGTATAGGAATGAGTCGCTAGTTTCCGTTATGGTTATTAAACTTCTATGGGATGCCCTATTTGTGTTTGTAAATATAAATACACTTTTGAGTTTTCGTAAGTCATGATCAAGATGTCGTCGGAATAAAGTGACGTTTGACGTTTTGTTATTGAAGAAATATTTCAAAGTTAATTTAATATATATTATTAAATTATTTATACTTGGTTATTTTTATTTATTAATATTATAAATATATATTGTTTAATTTTTCTTCAAATCGTTTTATTATTCTTGGTGTAATTGAGGTTTTTTATTATCTGTGTGAATTATGGTTTTCATTGGGCTGTATTTAGAAAATTAAACGTCAAGCTGTAGCAATAACGTCGCTTATGTCTTTATAATTGCCTCATTAATTTCTTTAAGTATAATTTTGTTATTTATACGGTTACAATTATACAGAAGGGGTACATGTATTTAAGATGTTGTATAATGAATTTACTTCTGTAATTATAATCACAAATAACCAATTACCTTTATTAAATATAACGTAGACACAGAAAAAATATGGTAAAGAAATTTTTTTTACGTTTTATTTATCATATAGAGTACATGTTATGAGTAACATGCTATTGCAACTTGCTACAAACTAAAATATTGTTAACTATAAAAGTGAAATGAAACTAATATTTTTCGGATTACAACCGTACTTTATTACTTTAAAAACTACATAATCCCGATGTTTCGGTTACTTTGCAGCAACCGTGATCATGGGCAGACGAGATGTGAATGTCTGTCAGTTGGTCTTGCAAACAATGTCTATCGCCAACGAAATCTTAATTTTCTGGCGTACAGCTCTGGACGCCGGTAGAATGCGCTTACGATGTCATGAGGTCCTGTGGTATGGTAACGGACCTGGGATTTACTATTTTTGAGGAGGGGGTCCCAGGTGTTAAATAAATTCCAGCCATCTTCTCTATTGAAATTGGGATGTTTTTTAATTTCAAAAGCCTCGCGGATTAACCTCGGTATGTACCTGTCTTCATGAGCGAGGATTTGTGGTTTATCAAATCGAATGTAGTGGCCTGGTTTGTCCATTGCGTGTTCACACACTGCTGACTTCGACGCGCGCCTATTTTTAATGTCTGAGATATCTTCCTTCACCCTTGTACCGATGCTCGTCTTTGTCTGTCTAATGTATGACAAGCCACAGTCGAGTTTGTATACACCCGCTTGTTGTAAAGGAATGGTACTCTTGATATGTCTCAAGAATTGGCTCGCTTTCTTGTGTGGTTTGTATATAGCCTTGATCGAATAGCGACTGTAGTCGCGGCCACGACCGCGGGATAACGAGTTTTATGATTTAGGTATAATTATAAAAATAGATATGATATCAAAATATAATTACTCTACGTTACTCCTTATAATACCTCCCATCTCTCAACGAAAATCCCGTAAGAAACAGTTCAGCTGTTTCAGAGATTACCGGGAACAAACAGGAAGACAGACTAAAATTGTCAAAAAAAGGACCATGTATAAATACATATAAATGTTGATAAATTTGTATGTATAAAATATATATACATAAAGACAATACCTATATCCCCACCAAGGAGGCTGGCTAATAAAGATTGACGCTGGCGAGCGGCATCCGCCAATAGTGCTGATAGCATCCTCATTGTGGGCAGGATGAGAGCAATCTGGAACCAGAGACCTGGGCGCGGATAATGAACGGTACTAGATACACACGACAGTTTGGACTTAAACACTTAGAAATACTAATATAAATACAATGGACAGACTATAAAACATATTCCATGTTTAATTTTTATTTATCCATTGTCACGATTCCATTTTCAAGGGCCTCTCGAAATAAAATACATCCGAAATCATTAAAAATGTAAATAATTATAATCATTGTTATGACAACGAATTGTTGAAATTCGTATCGAAAATCGTAAATGTTCTAACGCGACGGGAAAGCTAAATAATTTAAAAGAAAGAAAAAACAATTTAAGCTGACAGAAGCTCATTGAACAGCAAAACGTATTCAAATATCTGAAATTGTTGACAAATTAAGTTCCCTACCAGGACTCGAACACCCTCACCACTTGAGAGCGCGACTCTCCAATATTGTGTTGAGAACAGCGTTCCGGGCGTAAGTTCCTTTTAACATTGACACTCTTATTACAACTAGTTAAAGATCTAACTCAACTGGCAACTGTTTGTTTGACGGCACACCTAACGTTGCCTCAGTGTTCGAAGGGACGGGACAGAGATGTTCGTTTTACTAGTTACTCAATTAGGCCCTTTGTATTTATTTATCTGAGTTTGTATAGTATCAGAGCGAGACGCATATATAAAGCGTCCCGTGCTAGAGAGGGACAGAGGATGCGAAGTAATTTGAGACAGTTCTTTTCACGGGTAATACGTTCCTATTTTGAATAGCAACACGAACTGGCGGGAAATGCATTTACAAATTGTTCTTTTTTTTCTAATTCGTAATGGCCGCTGGATTTTCTTTGATACGTTCGGAAAGTTAATGGCATTGATGGATTGGATAACTTTGTCGAATGTTTTTTACGGCTAACGCTATTTTAATTGTAATGAAGCATACATCTATGTTTGTAGATTTAATAACTATACTAAGCGATACTTTACAATTAATAGGGTGACAAGCTTGTCTTATGACTTATAGTAGGAAGACAAAAAGATGTTTATAATTTCATTTGGAGAGTACCAAATTTAATTAATCCATTAATAAATAATAATTGTAATGCCTATTACGTATATTACGTATATTTTTTACAAATCTCCGAAGTAGAGTAGTATAAATACGCCAAATAAGTAACAGTTCATAAAAGAGTCATATAGTTTGTATTCACGCAGTTACCCGTGATTGATCAAATACGAGGTGACTGCTATCAGACCGATGGCGCGTGAACATGGATCAAACGGGATTGGATGGGGTTATGTAGCAAGGAAATCATTGAAGAAATTAAGACGAAATAAACATAAATATTGGATTTAACAAGTAGTTTATATAGTTTTTAATTCGTATAACTAAATAGTGATGACGTTTTTAAATTGACAAATTGGCATCATAGTAATAAATCTTCTACAAACTTTTTTGTAAATATTTCTTTATCTAAATTTTTTTTGTTCATTAGTTAGTTATATTTGTGAGATGTAATATAATAATATTATTAGGTCCGTCGTACAAACCGCCATCCATTTATGCATAACCCCTCATATTCTTCGCGCGGGGTGCTATAATCAACTCTTTTAAGCTTTGGACGGCTGAATCCCTTTAGGTTGTTGACTTTAAAATAATACCATTTGATTTATCGAATTTCAAAAAGGAGGCAATCATTTCTAATATCAATGTTTAATATAAGCTATATTAAAATAAAACAAAATTATTTAAATATTGTTAATTTTTATTATGTCATAGAAAATTATATTTTTTATTGTTTTTTTTTTTATTATAATCGTTGTAAACGATAAATGTTATTATTAATTCAACGTTAGGTACTGCTAATTGTTTCATAATACTTATATATCCGTGGGAAATATGAAGTCAGTTAGAATAATGTTATAAAACCTACTTGATCGCGATCGATTAAAAAAAAAATGTAACATAATACACAAATGTTTAAAAGATTCAGCCGACGGAGGGTTGTTTGCAAAATACAATTTAACAGAGGCCATTGTTTCTGAGTGCTGTTAGGCCTCTCGTGAAGGGTTCTATTATAAAATAGTTACTTTGGTGGGAAATTGACTTGTAATTTTGACTTTTAATCGACTCGAATTGTTTTAATGACGATGACCTCAAAGGGTCGCGAGTGGTTCGCTGTTTTGTGTGTTCCTTGTTTCATTTTTATAACGGGCTGATTTTTCTCAGCCAGCTGCGATTTTGTATTGGATTTGAGTTTTAATATTGTAATAAGTTGCTGATTGTATTCGTGGGAAGTTTTCTGAATAACTCTGAATACTTTCACTTTGATGTTCTTAAACTACCAACAATTGACTGGCCCTACCAATGTTACAATCGATTCCTGCACTTCATATTAGAACACAGTTCTCTTGACTTTCCTTTACTGAAGCAATTTAATTGCATTTATTTAAATTCTTTACCTACTTGTATTTTGAAATACGTAATTCTTATATATTATTTCATATTCCCAGGAATTAGAATAATGATAATAATTAAATTTTATGATAGAAAAACATTAAATTATGTTTGTAACATCCAAATATTCAGTCGTCCAACATGTAGAATGTATTTTATGTAAATAACTATATTAATTATAATTTGTTCATAAATTAAATGATAAATAAATAATTAAAAGCTAATTATATGAAATTTAAAATGAAATATTAATTTGTCATTTGAATCGTTTATAAAATACATTATATTATTATGTAGTGTGCTATATAAAGAAATTTGTGTTGGTTTATTGAAAATACAATTAAAAATATCTATGGCTTTTAAGAAAATACATTTTTTGAATGTTAATAAACGTGCTCGCCGGAGCATCGAACCCCGTAACATGATAATTCTGCCCCCGAAACTAATACAACCCGCCGCAGCTACAAAGACTTCATTACGAACTCTCTCAAGCATCCATTATCAGCTCGGTATCCTCACTCCACCTTACCCTCAGTATCATCGATACCAAATTTCACGGAAAGCATGTAGGTTAGTATGTATGTTTGTATTATACTATCTATCGTAATATATATATTATAATTTTATACCAAATTATGTTATCTTGTAGGAGTTATTTCATTCGATCCAATAATTTGTTATTAGAAAGAAGAAACGATACTTTTAAATAAAATGACGTTACATATATTATCTGAGTGAATTTATGAACAAATTTATATTTTGTAGAAGTGGTCTAAAAGCTAAAAATACGTTAGCATCATTAAGTTTCATTACAATTCAATTGTATTTATCATTAATTATTTCAGATTATAAAATCATCTAAACGTCACTAACTCTGCAAAATTGACTATCGCCGAGTGAGTGTTCCATTGAAAGCTCTTCCTCTGTTTCAACACGAACAGGAAGACTAAGAAAAATGTTGAAATTATTAAAGTATCACGTGATTTAATATAATTTCTTCCTGTTTAATATATTTATTATAAAAACACAAAGGTGTATATTGTTTTTATTTACATGTGCAGATTTTAACATTTAAATTAATCTGTAATTGAAAACTACGAAAATCTAGTCCGCGCAAATACCTACCATCACTTCATTAGGTTATTTCATAGTTTTAGTTTATTTAGTTATTAATATTTATTATATTGGGTTGATTGTTATTAAGTAGACTATCATAAATTCTCAAAATACGTCCAAAGAAACGAAAACAATCAAATTTTCTTACAAGTTCCATCGGTTTTGAATCTTAAGATTTATCCCGTGTCTATAACCCGGTGTACATCGGACCATGAATATTACCGACTGCGAGATTGTATCAAGTAAATCAAATCAGAGTCGATCCCGAGGACATATTGTCTGGTAAACCTCGCCGCACTCGGTTGGGGTGGATTTGTTTTGTGTAGCGGTCATGCATGAGATTTTTATGACTAACTTTACAATATATATATACATACACAAACTACATGTCTGTATTAATTATAAGATTTATATTAGATCACTAGGTACAGAGTAAATTTTCATTCAGAGGAATTGAACTCAATTCTGCTAAAAAAAATGTCTCTGCAGAGTTCATTCACCTACTTATAGTTATAATATGTTTTAAACCAAACTGTTTATTTATTTTTATGTTACGAAATGTTTTCGCTGAAAAAAAAAAATATTTTTTATTTAAATGTAACCAATATTAATCTAAACTATACCTTAAAATATTTTGCGAATCAAATAATCTATTGGCAACTGAAAACTTTTCTAAAGCTAATGATATTTAAACGATTATCAGTAGAATATATATATTTCGTATTCACAACACAAAGGAAGTCTCAGTGCAGAAAAATAATAGCTTCGCTCGCAGTCCGGGGAGTTACTGGAGGCGTAATAATACGATAATAGCAGACTCTATCAACATTCGCAATTAAAATTAGTCGTATTTTTGACAGAACTCGCTTCTAATAATATTTTCCGCGACGTTGCTCTTGTCTTTGTTCACTTTATATATTTTTTCGTGTTTATTTTGGCTGATTGATAATTTTATTATATGACTGAAAACGCGAATGACAAATTAAACCTTCTTTACTTTTAACTATTTTGTTTTAAGTGTCTTTTTTTGTTCCGGCAACACTTGGACGCCATTTTGGTATAAAAGATTAATTGTAAAAAAATAATTATTTTAATATTTTCTATTGTCATTTCTATATTTGTCTTTTTTTTTCTTTGAAGCTTTGAAGTTCAAAATAAATGTATTCATTATAAAGATTAAAAACATGTTGCCAGTAATAATCATTAAGAAAACTATATATTTTATTATGCAAAAAATATAATCTAAAATTTATATTATCGTTACAAAATATATATTTTTATAACATTTGATGGCCTTTATAGATTCAGCATGCCTTTGTATACACATATAAGTTACATACTCCATGTTTGTGCTAAAAATGTTTTTAAAGTTTCCGTCTAGAATAAGATTAAAATAATGTATTGTGTGTGGAGTTCTAAGATTCACTATCGATTTTGTCCATTGACATAAATATGGCAGACTTCGCCCGCGGCGTCATACAACCCCAATGGGTATCCGAATGGGGTTTGTATAAATGAAGAAATGAGAACGAGTGTCTGCAAGATGTGAAGTCATTGTAATATTCGTGTAAACTTCATATCACTTCAATTATTTTGGCCCTTTTTTGCTCACAAACAATGTTACTTTATTAAGTTATTCATAAGTGAAATTTTTCTAAATATTCTCGCTATGGAAGTTGAAGAAAAATTATTAACAATTGAATTGGCGTGTCTTAGTATTCATGAAATGCATAAAACATGTATCGCAGACGAGTATCATCTCACGGCCCTGAGCGGCATAGCATGCATGCATATTTATACAACAAATGAAGATATCCTACTTTATTCACGCCATTACAGATGCGGTTAGTTGATCTTTTTTCTCTCGATTCTTTACCAAAAACAGATAATGAATAAACCGTCAAATTTATAATTAAATAATAATAAAAGTCATAGGAAAATTACTATAAAATGATCTCAACTCCATATCTTGTAGAATGATCATGTTATAAATAACAAAATCGGCAGGAGCTTGAAATTCTCATCAGAAATTGGCTTAGTCTGTGTCAGCGGAAGGAGTCGCAGCAGGTTCATAATGGCTGGCCTCGGGGCTGCTCCTAATTGTTATTTAAACGCCACGAAGACAAAGCAGTTGCGATATTTGGTCGTGGATAACGAACTTTGCTTGTCGGCGGGTAAATTACAGCGTAATCGAATTCCTTCAAAGCATCCCAGCTTTGACGTTACAAATATGCTGCCCAGAAATATCACGTGCTTGTTATATTGAGAGACGTTGAGAGAAAACAATATGAGGATTTTGTTTCCTTTGATTCGTTTATAATGAAAATATAGTGGAAAATGTTACTGTCGTAGCATTTTTTCGTCCTAGATTTTATAAGATAACCTCAAACATTCTTCATTTATGAAATTAAATATGACCTACATATATTAACTTGTGATCGGATTACTTTATTGTGAGCTTTTCATTTAATATTAAATAATAATATTATTCGTTCATTCAAAGATTATGTTGTGTTTAAGTCAGCTATCTACATATATTTTTTATATAAAATCTCTTAAATATGTTATTTCTGTATTAATTTATACTGTATACCAACTCTTTTCATATTTCTTTAGCTTACGATAATTCTTATAACAGTCGTCATAAAAATAATAGCATTTATAGACATATTACTAATGTATTGTATTGATGATTTAAATATAATGGTTTTTCTTTGCAAACATGTGTTTTATACGGAAATAAAATGTCAGGTTTGATTGGAATAATCAAGTTTTATTTAAATAAATTTATATCCAAAAAAACAATCAGAGTCCCGTTATAAGTCCGCCGCGCAGCGTCCCCTGAAAGCCTTTGTTTCCTTGTATTATATCGTTATTCGATCACGTCTCCGCAAAATACAATTTCGTGTTCATCTTACTCCAAACTCCAATCCGCGAACATCCAGAGCTTTAGGATGGGGTTTTATGATACACAACTCTTAAAACGTTAGACGCGTTACAAGTTTAAATATAACTAGTGATGTCTTAGTCACATTATAAAAAAAACCTTTTTTAATTTACGTTTAATGTATGATTTCACGGATATAAATCCGCTTTAATTTTAGAAGAATTTAGTTTTAAATATATGTGCCATCAAAATATATTTAAATACTAACTAAACAGTTTAGTTAAGGAATTAATATAGTGATATAATTTTGAATATAAGTTATTTAGTCCAACGCACGTTTCAGATAACTTTCATTTCGGTTATCTACAGTTAACGGATTTTATTAAAAAAAATTGATATATCTACGATGAGACTTTACAATGAAACGAGTATAATAATACAGATTTTGTTATAAGTGGTTCTGGAAGTGCTAAGTACTCTTAATAACTCTCAAGAGCTAATTGTTGACCCTCCAAGGCGCATTGACGGCTGACGATTAAATGACAACTTGACATCGTTTAGCGGGGTTAAAGAAATTGGTTCGTGTCCTTTTATTGTCAGAGCAATTGCTGTTTATAATGTGTTATAATAAATTCATTCATGGCGTTACGTATTCCGTAACGCGACTACGTCTTTTCGCATTATTTACGCAAGAAAAATACAACGTCATTGGAATATGCATAGTGATAAAAGAAATCATCAGAATTTTACTTATTTGGTCGTTTACAGTATTAACTATAAATTTTACTTTTATCGCTCATTAATGCCGCAAGGTGCGACAGTAAATTTTTTTAATGTACTTCAGAAATTACAATATTCCTTGCTATTTGTCTCATGACGTCAGAGGTCGTCCTGGTTACAATATTTTAAAATCATAATGACGTGCTCTCAATTATTTTAGAAGACAATCCTATAACTATCAGCTTCGTATTTGACACACGAAAATATTTTGTCATATTTCTTTACAAAATTTGATGAAATTTATCAAAAAGCACAGATTACGTGTCTGCTTTACGACTTTGATTTCTGTCTGTATTATCTGTAGACAAGATAGATATTTAATAGGGTCTCCCAAACAAAAAAAAACACAGTACGCAGTACAATGACAACCGTAATTAATATTTAAATGTAATCGCTTCTTTAGAATTCTATCAGAATTTTCTATAATGGCAACATTGATGTTCAAGCATGAATATTTTATACTTTCAAATGAAAAAGGAACTACTGACAGAAGACATTATTTGGTAACTTGTTGACTCTTATATGTACAATTAAATTTTATATATACATTACATGACTTCCGAAGAGGTTAAGAGTTCACCAGGGATAGTGCAGGTCCCCAGATGACTATGCTATTTCTATACCGGTAAATAAATTACTAACACATACGATCTATTTTTTTTATTTATACCCAATACAAACAATGCAGTAATAGAAGATAGGTAAATTTAGTTACAAATCATGTTAATGTCACTAATTTAATACAATTTTATCGTCGTTCCAATATTTGTAGTTTAATTCTTAGTTTTTAACTAATAGTATTAATGCATTGAAAAACTGAAAACGATCCGTGTGTAGTGTGACGTTTCAAACTTGTAGTATGCTGTCCCTGTGACTGTCCCTAGTACAGATAGTTAATCATCGATAAAGAAAATTGAATACCTATTATCATTAAAAAAAAAATGTCATACAAAGAATGTATGATAATATATACTTACAGCTTTTAACATAAGCATTCCTATTTGGACGTCACGTTAAATTAAATTGATACCTGTCAACATTTGCAGTGTTCTTCCATATGCACATTGTAATGTCAATATTTCTCAAATTGATTACATTAAATGAGTGAAGTCGATAGTAAAAATTAATAATGTATTTTTTTTATATTCTACTCCTGCTAAAGAATGTTAATTAATAGGTTTTCGAACTAGAATATGATGCTGTTTGACTACATTACAGGGTTTTGTGCGACCTATTAATCGATCAAGACGTTACGTGTACACCATCTCGCTTTTGACAGCTTAAACTATTTAATTTCTATAACAGTATTTAAATTATAAAACTTAAAAATCTCAAGCGATTCCTAAACATTTCATAGTATTATTGTAGTGGTATGATTGATATCGACAATTTAAATACAGTGCAGCCAACATTCGTGCATGAACCGTCGGCAATTAGTTCAGAAATGCCATATTTTAGAATTAAACCTGTAATTTTGTTAGTAAAGGTGTTAATAAGAGTGAAAGACGCTCTGAGCGATAACCGTTCCACATACGATACTTATCAAATGATTTAAAAAAGTTTCGATACAACGTCTCACTTTAAAGTTAAGTAATTTTGTTATTTACTTAAGAATACTTCAATGACAGTAATATAATCTTCATTATTATCTAAATCTACTTCATGTCACGATAATATTGTTATTTAGTATAAATAAATTACATTTATATGTTATAGAAACTTTTTAAATCAGAAGCGTAGTATATTCATTTGTATGCACGTATCAAATCGTTGTAACAAAAAAAATAATCTTGAATAGAATACGTAATGTTGAGGGAGCGCGGTGGTAGCGCTGGGTGTAGGGAATTCGTTTTGAATTCGTCAAATATTTGATTTCTGGAACATTGCGAAACGGAAACTCCGAGACGTCACGCGACGAAATAGCTCAATACACAGCCGGTACGTGCTCCGGCAACGTTTATAAAGTAATTAACCAGAATAAACGTTAAAAAGTTCAAAGGATGACATTCATCATCGACGCGTTACGGCAATAAAGCGATCCGCCCCAAAGATACGATTAATTTTGTTAATGTGTTAATAGACCAAACTCGTCGTTAGCATTTTGTTTTAGACGTGTAAACTATCACTCCATTCAAGTGTCCTTATAAATATTCTTTTGTTTGTCTATCGATTGGTTATTTTTTGCAGACTACGCTTCATTGCAAGATATTTCTACTTTGTTTCGCAACCTAAAATGTAATGTTACATTACACGGTCCACAGATTGTATCAGATGGGCGTGGCTGGGCCGAAATCGATATGATTTCTTGTAAAATAATAAATACCTTGCGCTGCCGCCGCGGGGTGATCGGGATTTATTAATCACGTGATAACCAAATCGCTTCATTAGCAAATGTATACTTAGCTGAATTTGAGTTGCCAAAATTAAGGTCATATTTGACTTGTATAAATATTTGTCCTTCTATTTTAAAATAAGTATCATAAATATTGGATTATATTAAGAATATATAACACTAGCTTTGCCTCGTACGTTTGACTTGCAAATTGAGCGCAGAGAGAAATGTCTGATGTGTGGCAACACAAAAGACATGGTTAACAGCCAGCAGCGACATCTATAGTCTATGTGACGTGACTTCATACGAAATGCAGCTACAGTTTTGACATGACTCCGAGGGAACTATATGAAATTTGGGGATAAATTATGGTTTGCATGTTCTTCTGAGGCCCGAGCTACAGAACTGTAGAGTAACGACAAAATCCGTTCAATAGTTTTTGCGGGAGAGCAACAAACATCCATACATCCTCAAAAACTATCAAATATATAATAATAGCAAGTTAACTAAAAAAGTATGGAGCTACGTAATAGAAAAATAAGTGAATCCTCGATCAGTGTAAAGGAAACTTATCATTAATTGTAATTACTAGCACTTACTTAATGAAGAATCTGGATTAAGACATCGTAACGATTTATATTGACCAATGGCAGCCATTATGCTATTACGCACAAGATGGCGGCTACACATGAAATGGCCGACGATATAATGACGTTTCAATTAGTTAGGTCTTTATAATATTTATGTTAACATATTATTATACTATTTTATTTACAACTGAAATAATCTTGACTTTTATTTTATGAACGAATTAACCTAAAACTGTCATTAATTTTGATAGTTATGTCAAAAGTAAAAGACATAATTGTCATAATTCTGAAAAACATTTAAGAGCGTTTATTGGAAAATCTAATTGTGTTATCTGTTCAGGGCTGAGGTTGACGCTACTGGGGCTACTTAACAATGTGTCAGAAAAAGTTGTGTCCGAACAGGATTATGTCATTATGAGAGAGGATAGTAAAAAATTAAATAGTATTTGAGTATGCGATGATACAGGGCAATTAAATGCGATGGGTTCGTAGCCGCGCGGGCGCATAGCGAGCATAGCGTCTTTGCCGTTGCCCGCCGTCCGAGGTTCGGTTCCTTTCATTTTTTTCGTTAATTGGTCGTCTGCAGGCTGCACTCGATCTCCGTCTGTGCCTGTACCGGACTCATTTTACGCGTTAAGAATAAATTGATTTTTTTTTTCATAATCGTCACCATTGTTTGGGATCGTGTGACCTACTTTATATATTTAAAGATATTCCGATGTCATGCTGTAACTAAACAATCTTATGTTTATTTGCAAACTCCTCGAAGTAACTTGATTTGGTTCCATTGACTAGCTTCTAAAACTCATTATAATATTCCTTTACGTATAATTCTTCGTAGCAAATTCCCTCGTTGTTAAATTTCTGTTTTGTGTCATCATCCACAAAGCCGGAATGTGACGGTAAAAGCGTCTTTTACATAACAACGACTTAGCATCTCTCAAAAAACGTGACTGCTGGTTCCGTATGAAACAATAACTATATTTCTACTCTTATTGCCGCTTAACGTCTTAATGATGTACGTTTATGATATTATCTCCCAATCAGAGGGAAAACTGAATACCGAGTGTGTAATTATTACTATTTAAGGTGAAACGTAAGCGGCCACTCTTGCTACAAATTAACACACAGCGCGTGAAAAAAGTCCACCTGTCATTTTTATTATTAATTTATAGTTTGATTTTTAGTTTTAAACGATATTTATTTGCACATTAGCATACATTAACGTCCTCTTCATGTCGTGTTAGTGAGAAGATTTATTGTTCTAATGATGCATTATGCTTACCGTGTACATTACCATACAAGTTTGTGTGACTCGTTGCATGCGGTAAATAGTTTAATTGAAGACCTGGCAAGTACCAATGTGATTTTTTTCCGAGTTATATGTACTTTCCGAGAGTATTTGGACACCGCTGACAGGCGCTGAAGGTAAACATCGCGAGGAAATTTTGACTTATAATTTCAAATATTAAGTTTGAAATCGCCAATCCGTCTTCAACGAGAGTGGTGATTAATACTCTAACCTTCTCCATGTGAAGAGAGGCTTTTTATTTAGCAGTGGGCTCCGAGAGGCTGTTAATGTTAGATAATGATTATGTATTAAAAAATAAAAGATATAATGTGTAAGCATTTTGATAGCAAATACCTAACTGTAGATTCAAGTCCTCCAGGACTAGTGAATGAATCGCAGCTGTAAAAATTTTGTAACTTTTTGTTAATCTTTTGTGATTATATTATAGCTAGATTATAGCTAAAATGATTGTCACCTGAATTTAAATTAAATGAACTATAAAAGCATTAATATAGTTATTATACAAGTTTTTAAAATGTGTTATTTGCCAAAATTCAAGATAGAAGGAGAGTTATAGTTTTACTGTATTTTTTTTTTTTCTTAAAAAAAACTGAAAATCTAAAAGCAAGTTTATCAACCCAGTCAAATGAGAAAAATAATACGAACACTAAATTTTCTACAAGGAAGTTGACTGTGATGTTATATCATTATAACTTGAGTTAAAAATTAAATAATGTTTAGAGAAATGAAAAACTAACCTGACTTTTGATGAATATTCCGTGTTGTTTAAAAAATTATTGAAAATCTAATTAAATTATTTACCTCGTCGCATTGACTCTGAAACGTAATTGATTTATTTATATAAAGTTTTAAAAAAGCTGCTTCCATAATTGTTGTTTAGAAGTTGCTGTGAGATATTTTTTCTGTCATGAATCCCTCGCTATATCTGTTCTTTGTTTATTAAGAGATTACGATACTTCGTTAATTATGAATTACTTTGTCATTTGGGATACGTTTGTATATTCAACTAAATGTATACTATATTTCGCACACGTTAAGATGTACTCGCTATTAAGTTATTGTGAATGCTTGCACCTACCCACTTTTCTAAGTTTATTATATAACGTTTGTTTGTGGTAATGCTCGATCATTCAGTATTAATTTAAATTATGAGCAATTCTACCGAATTTTATCTATATTGTATTACGTCTTCATACGAATGGTTTACTTAATTGTCTATATAGAATGTTTCTGTGGCCGAAAAAGAAATGTTTTAGTCATAGTTACGGTAGGAAGGTGCGGTATTTGTTTTCGCAAAAACTTACTTTACAATAACTGGAACCAAAAATAAACTTGATATTCGTGGCTTACTACAGCAAAAAGTATAATATATATATATCTTTAGTTTATTAGAATATTCGAGTGAGTAACATAATGACGCTAGTTCTTAAACTTAAAAAAAAATATGAGAAATTAAAAATCTGATCGATAATTAAAAATAATGGTACACAACTGTACTTATTACATATTATGTTATAATCATATTAATTTTGATAGATTAGACAGGGCCTCTTAAACCTACACCTGGGTCGTAAGTACCAGGCACTGTTGAAGCTCCTCTCCCTGCAACGATGGACCCGACACCCGCACGGTGAATCCATTGAATGCTGAAAAGTTTCGTCTCTGCAAATAATGTAAAGATACATATATATATTACGTATAATAAATAGATTACTTTATATGCAATCGTAACAACATTAGGAAAAATTTTATTAAACAATCAGAACCTCAATAGAAGCCGAGAGTGTAGTTGTAATCATGAGTTATGATCCGTGATTGCTAATTACAGCTCGTCTCGCGTCACTTGACTTGCGCTCGACACAACTAAAACGTACTTGTAAGCTTTACTTACATCCACTTACTTAGTTTTTCGATTTTTTTTACAAACCATGACTTAACATCCCATATCTGATTTTAAATTGGAAAATTCTTTTACACCTGTTAAATTTTTACCAAACTCATGATTCTATGAGATATTTATATAATAAAAATATCAGTGTATATACATATACATATATATTTCCTTTATTCAGATGCTTTCTATATTTTCAAATGATGATCTTTTTAAAGCTTTCACTAGCGTTTGAGTTTACTTGATCGCAATATGCCTTAATAGAAGCACTCGGTGAAGGACTTATAATTTCCAACTAAGATACTATTTACACAGAGAACGATTAAGAGTATTTTTAAAATACGCAACAAAAACCACATCTAAAATGTTTTGCTTCTTTGTCTCTCGATTAAATCGTTGATGTCGCTAGTCAGTACAAAATAACGGAGCCTAGAAAAAGGACTTGTTATTGCTCGTTGTTGCAATTTAATTGTCCTACTGAATCATTGTGTTTTTTGACATTGCATGAATTTCTCCATCTCTGGAACATAATCCATCATCTCTCAATGTCGGTGCATGACAGTCGTAATTCCTCAAGTTTCCTAGGACTGGTACAGACTGGAGGTACTTGTCAGTTATATGCTCTAAGCCTTATCGTTAGCCATACTTCCACTCTCTGTAGAACTTTTTGAGTGTTACATCTCGTAATAGAAATAAGGATAGTATTATGATCAAAGCTAAGATTGTATGACGACTCGCCACCAAACGGAATGCCTTTCTTCTAATGTTCAGTAGTTTTATTATTAAGTTAGCATTTGACCAATTATAAATCTAATGTACACCTTATTTGACAGTACAATACAATTGTCACAGACAACTGACTGTAGCCATACAAATTGTTTATGGTACCAATAAGATTTTGCCAGCGATTTTTTTCCCTGATGCCATTATTTTGTTTAATCTATAAGTTACCTAGACCATGTTGAAAATTTTGCAATTTTCTTACCTAGATAACCTTGTTTATATAGAATCGCTGATTACGTTAGTGTCTTATAACATGTAAAGTTTCTTAAAGACTGGGTTGTTCGAGCATGTTCAAGGATGGGTAGTGGAACTGTTAATAGAAAAGTCATGATTGTTTTTATTTTCAGTGTAAGTTGCAAATGTTTGTTGTTATTGTCATATTTTATTAGTCCAGATGTTGTTCAACATTTTATTTTATTTCCTGCGAAGAACTGACACTTTCACTTTTGGTGTAGAATGTCTGTATGTACGTCTGAATTTTCCAGCTGCCCGTAACCCGGCATGCTCCAACGAATTTTGTGTAGGCTTTAATCACAGGAATGTTTCTTTAAGAACACCGTCAAGTTGAGTTAAATTTATTTTAGCAGACCGTTCTCAAACTCTAAGCCGGGTTAATATTCAATTTATTGAGGTAAAATTAATTTTATATTTCCTTTGGATAACTTTAGTTTATTTTGTTCTGTTACGTACGGTTAACCTACATACTGAGTTGTGGGTTAGGTTGTCTGGTTACCAAATGTGAGAATTTTCTTTTATCTCCCTTTAAAAAAATGTAAAACACAATTCAAAGGTATTAAGGAAAACATAAATATACAATTTTACTTTCTTTCGAGAAAATTAGTTTAGTGTTTGATCAAAAATTTACATTTTTACAATTTTGTTAACATCAATGACTAACATTACAAAATCTAAGCTCTCCTTTTTATGTTTTAAATAATTTTCACCTTTCATTTCAGTTTAGGTAAAAAAAAATCCAATATCCAGAGCTTTAATAACGTTTTAATTTTTTTAGCAGCTCGAATAGAAAATAGAACCGCACCCTTTGACTTCTAGACTAAATTTAAAAACTGTCTTAAATATATATTGCATCTACGTATATAATAACAATCATAATTTAAATATTAAAATATTTACTTCTTGTTTAAAGCTATTTGTCTCTGTGGTATAACTTATAGATATTAATCGAGCATAAAAAATTAATTTGTTAGCCGGGATGTTGATACAGTGCTATGAGACGAGAAAAACTTTACTAGCGACGTGCAGAAAAGATATGAACACACTTGTGTTCCGATAAACTATAAACTATGCTTTAAAATTAATTAAAAAAAATTTAAAAGCACAGTTTATGTCAGAAAAATCTTCGAAGTGCGACAAAATTGTTGTTTTGTGACAAATCTTAAGTAGATTATAAATATTATACTGACGGTATCATCAGTCATGGATTTCATATAATATATATATTTTTTATTATAATTTAATTATACAGAACAAAAATATCAAAGAGCTGTATGGTGTAGCCGTAGCTTTATAATGAAAGGTGTCCGAAGTCACGCGGTTCTCAACGCTTGTTGTAAAAAAATGTGCGTCTTGATACGCTTCTGGAATTAGTTATGGACATCGGTTCCTATAAGGCTACAGGCTTCTGGAAAAAATATATATATATAATTGATAGCGGATCCAGAAGTGAGAACTGTTTAAAATGATACTTAAGTCTTGAAAGTACTCTCTATCAACAGGCCTATAAGTCTATTATTAAATTAAAATTTCTATAACCAATAATTAGTACGTTGTCTGAGTATTTTAGTATAAAAATTGGTGGGGCTACATTGAAATGTGCCAAATACCTACTGTATAAATGTTAAATATAAAATCTTTATTAATTACTAAACTGTATAAGAAGGGGATCCATGTAACCGAAGACGGTAACAACATTATACAGGTGTTCGCATTTTCAGTTACGCCGCATATTCAACTTATAACTTTTACAAAGACAAACAAAAACTGGAGCTGTTTTGAATATTCATGTCTCTTCAAAGCGTTTTAATTAAATTAATTCACTTGATGCGCTTTTACAAGAAATACTTAACCTTATTCCTTTCTTATACTTAACCTTAGCGCTAAAATTCACACTATCGCTATAAAACGATCTAATAAATTAAAATTCTAAGGTACTGTTATCCCTTGTAATGCTTGAACACATATGCTAAAATTGTATCGGTTTTTATGGAACATTTCTTTAACAAATTCGCCGCCGTCGTTTTATTTAATTCACTTATGATATCAACAAACGATGTCGTATCGACGAAAATAAATGACGCAATCGTGTCGTGATCGTACCGTGGAAACGATCATAATCTCCGCGACCCAAAATTACGAAGCGTTTGATTTTCTCCAAGATCGCTTAAACATAGCAACACTGATTGTTTACATTACAGAAAATTGAATTCATATCTTAGATTTGTTTCGATAGAAGATTATAAAACATTTAATTTTATTATATGTACATAAAATATTAATTCAAATGTGTATGTACATCAAAGCGAAAACTCCCGTCAGATGGTGCCCGGCTGTATAACGAACGCAACTAATTTAAATAACAGTAGTACAGCAAAAACCGGGCGCAATAGTGTAGCAAGAGTCAATAAGCGTGCCGGTGTTGCGCATCTATAATAAATCCAATGCCTTTTAAAACCTAATGTCACGCTATTAACTAGTTTAACAATACTATAAATATTTATAAACCGCGAGCACGTCAAATGTCATTACACAAAACTGTAAGGAATTGTAAGTCAGTTATCGCAACGAGACAGACGGTATTAGCGGATGATCAAGTCACACTCTCAGTGGATTGTGAGCACAATGTTTAATTTTAAATGTATTTAGTAAAGGACGGCTAAAAAATTTACGTAAAACTGGATTTGTGTTAATAAATAATGTAACATGTTTAGAATGTGTGGTATGCATGCGCAGGCGCAGCGCGGTGTGCATTTGTAGTTGCGGATCGTGTACGATTGTAGTCGTTGGGCAATCAGTGTGAAACCCACAAGTATTACATCCATTAATCTTAATTAATAGTTTATCAACCATTACTCTATTTTGATAGAATTTTTGATGCTATATGCGGGATATTTAGGAATGAAAAACAACATCGTGTGTGGAACAATGCGTGAGAGTGTAGAAAAATATTTTTGGTATGTTTATGGTACCTACATTTAATTCGAACAACACATAAATTATAAATATTTTTAATGATACCAACGGAGCCCCCTCGATGTTTATTTACTGGTTAAGAAGTCTCGAGTTTTTCTCACAGCCACAGAGACATATATATCTGTGCGATCGCAATTTCATATATCCCGTACCACACAGATACTGATCGTCGCTGTATGATCAGGGAACTGGTCCGTGTGTAGCTGTGTGTTGTCCACCGTACCGGGAGCAGTTAATTCAGGCGTGATCATTTTATTTATGTCTTCATACACACCGCGGATAGTCCCTAATTACGCCGCCGACGCAAAAACACTAATCGCGGATCGTCTGTGCGTCCTTCTACTACGACTTCAGCTTTCCAACGTGATTACAGAATTACGAAATTATATGAAGCGTACAAGATACAAATTTGAATAATCCCGCCGTGTACTTAGGACCTTACTGGTAAAACGAAAATGTGAATGCTCTATTGAAAAGAGCTTTTTCGACATTGTCATCATTGTTTGAAATCAAACCTTGAGTACTTATCTTAAGGTCCTTTTTAAGAACGACTTTAAAGACGAGCTTTGCTTATCAAATATGATGGGATTGTGTCTTTGAGTATTAAACTACAACACAACCCCTCAAGGTCCCAAGTTGATTGTGGACTTGATTTGTGTTATCACGTTTCGCGTCTGAGTCGGTGCAGCGGATGAGAAGCGTTAATGAGCGCGGGTTCCTTCAGATTCTTTTGCAGAAATGTTAGTATCAGCTTTTGGCGGCGCGATAGCAGTTTTTGTGATGGTCAATGATAACAATGAGCGGTGTTAAGAAAAGACCGAATCCTGAGCAGATAATAAGAAGCAAGATAATGGGCTGTTAATTAATTAATGTGCTGCTCGGATTCTGGCCGGGGAGCGAACACGCTTTCACGATAGCGATCTCGGAGAGTCTTTAAGGTTGAAAAAGTCGACTCTTTAACAACCCTGACCCTTGATGCTCAATGGGTCTGAGCACATTTATTTCTACAATTTTCGCTTGAACTATAGGGATTTAATACATTTTAAGTTTAAATCATAATATTATATACTAAACATTTTTGGTATCTTAGATCTTTGGGAGACATTTATTTTGTTGTATCTACTATCTAGCAGCTATAGGTTGGTAGGATTTTAAATATTAGATTTTTCTGTAGAGGAATTAACAAATTATAAGACGACATATCGAAATCTTTTCTACTGCTATTAAAACTGCAAATTTTGTTTGTTGCTCAATCACGCAAAAATAACTTAACGAATTTTGAATAAACTTATTTGTAATACAGTTTGGACATCAGAATAAGACGAAGCCTGTAGTTCCAAAATAATCCAAAATCCGTGTAGTGTTCGAAGGATCTAGACAAGACAATTGTAGCTTGCATGGAGTCACGTGACAGAGACTATTAATGCCCTACCTGGTTGGTTACCACATACATATATTGTTTTAAGAAACTTTTAACATTTCTATTTTAGTCTCATTCCGATATCCATAGAGACGAAGTTGCAGGCAAAAATTAGTTATAATAAAAGCATTTATAGGGCCAATTATTGTTAAATAATACGAAATATTATTACGTAAAATAGTTATAGCTACAAATTAAACAAACGTTAAAGATGACAAAGTTCTCATCAAGTCCCGATCCAAGCAACACATGTGTTTATCTGTTCTGGGTCTCTCTTAATTATGAATTTCACGCGACATGCTATACGACCAAAGATTACTTTGACAAATTAACTTTTTGATTTCGCACGCGACGGAGAAAGGCCGGCGAATTGTATTCAGATTATAATTTCCTGTGAGAAATGACATGAAGACATGACAGGAAAATTATTGCACTTGGAGTGTTGAAGGCAGAACGCATTCGGGTTGTTAATATTAAATTTGATTAAATCCACTCATAAAAAAACAGACGTTCCGAGAAATATATAACACACCTGGAATATCTGCTATCGCGATATCCGTGTCTCTGCTCGCTCGTAAGTCAGGTTATACAGAGCTCTGGAGATATCATAATTAAGAGGGCGGGCGTGTTCAAATTAAATTATGTCCAAATTAAAGGTTACTGCGGCCATAAATCCGCCTGCCCAGGCGCCGCTGTTACGCGGACTTGATATACCGACGCCGCTAGTGGACGCACGCGGCTTCCGTGACACGAGGCAGCGTTTATCACACACACTACTACTGCTTTAAACAACTTTTATTGCGACATAGATTTTTTGGTTGCTTATTTTAATATGGCCTCCGTCGGTACAGACGTGCACAGTATATTCTGCCAGTGTAGCTTGGAGTTTTTATTAAGACGAATATCGTCTGCGTGTCAACCATTGACAGCTGTTGGACGGTTATTTTAATTTTGTATCTGTTGTAATTTTGAAGAAATCTGTGTTGAATTCAAATAATATAAAAAATGTTCTAGCTTACTGGGATATAATTCTTTATGTTTTATATGTTGTTATTATAACATACGTATACAGGCGACAGTGACTTGCACCACACTCGGCCCCGGTTACAGCTTAATCCGCACCGCTTCCATTTAGTTGTGTGTTTGTTTTGTTGTTGCGAATCAATAACTGAACACCGACCGCTGATATTAAACGTATATAAATTAGTTATTTATAACTCTATGAATAATGTGAGATTCAATAGCATTTGATAAGGTATTGCCATCTTGCTGTATAGAATTCATGTTGTATTTCGACGTATGTATGTGTACATAAAATATTAACAGTATATAATATATAATATATTTGTTACTTACATTTAATTATAAAAAGGGAGCATTTCATAAAATTTACTTTTACAAAAAAAAAAAGAATAAAATTATATCTCTGTTACTCATATCATCATAAGATCAAAAGTGAGGGTTCACAGTTGAGACGCTAACTTTATCAATCAATCGTTCTATGACCTATGGCCTACAATTATGCCAGTTACCTGTAAGATATAGTAAATGTATATATATGAAGAAACTGAAATATTAACAAAATATCAACTACAACTCTTAAAACAGTCATCGATAACACTATTCATTTACATAAGAAAGATTTTAATATTTTTTCCACGATACAATCTCTCAAGTATTATGATTCGAGTACGTAGTATTGAAAAAATACATCATCTGTATATATCTGACATCTTCATTAAATTCATTGGAGTACGGAAAAGATAGAAATAAATAAACTTCATATTAGCGTTTGCTATTCCGAACTCAAAAAAAAATTTATATTCTTAATTAACGTTAAAAACACAGCCTTTGGACACCACAACGTAATTTCAAAACATTAATATTTTTTTTTGTATTCCATACAACTTTCTTATTGCTGTTTAAAATCTGATTAAAATATTTGTACACGAATAAACGGAATTATGAAAATAACCCTTAATTTAAATAACGGTGCCGTGAGAGCCTTAACGAGCTGTCGCAGGCCTTCGAGCGTCGCAAGAGGTTATCGGATATTACAATTGTAAAACTACAAATACGTTTTGCTATACATAAATTATAATCTACAGTTATAATACGAGACGTGTTTATTGTAAAAAAATATCCCACAGACTACATGTTACAAAGATTTATTTAACACCAGAATATGTCAGTATCTTTCATAAAAAAGGGAAAGGAATAATATTTTCCACGCATACACATCTATATACGTTTTAGCTGTGACGATTGTATTTCTAGCCGCATAGTGTATGGCTATCAGATGTCTGCAGTCGGCTAGGTTAGATCTCGGCGGCTCGGCGTATGTCAAACGGCCGCTTCGCGTGATCTGTGTATCACCGCGCTCACAGTAATAGTGCGTTTGATGTTATGTTTTATTTGTTATTTATATTCTCTGTAAGACGTTGCATTTATCAGATTCTGTAGCAAAATTAATTTATTTTAATTGTTAACTCTGTATCTGATTAAGTCTAGCTTTTCGTGTCGGAGATTGAATTTGACAAATTAAATTTTATGTTGTTAAATTTTTTACTTTGTTATAACACTTTAATTGAGATAATGTTTGAAAATGTAAAATGTATATGAGATTTTTCAGTTAAATGAATGACATTAATCTATTTTTTACTAAAAATTTACAATTAATTCGACAACCTAAGCTAGCAACCCTAAGTTTCAACAAATAGCGTCTGTATACTTGCTATTTAATCTTGAAAAATTTAGTATGTATTTTTGCAGTTTACCTTAAATCCTAAATCTTTTCTGGATATTAGTTAAACTTAATTATTATTATGATAATTCTGCTTAACCCAATTTTATAATCTGTGAGTAGGAAGCGATAATATAAACATATTTTGAAAAACGCTAGAAAATTAGTTTAATTATTTACAAGGAAAACATAATTTTCCTATTTCTTCCCCTAAAATGAATAAAAATTACACACATTAGTGTAAAACGTTATAATCCCAGTATAATAAATACGTTATTGTCAAAATTATTACAAGAAATGTCCATCAAAGTTAGTCCACCCCAACTTTGAGTGCTGGTCAGTCAATATATGTCAGGACCCAGCGGGTCGCCGATCGTAAGGATGGTGCAGTGGTTAAATTCGGTTATTGAACGAACCGAGTAACCGAAATTCAATTTAAAATGACTCACGAGTTATCTTTAATGGGTAACAACTAACGTCGAAAATTATAAAGAGTGAGATAACTTTGATGAAGTGTTCAAGACTTAAAAATGATCATTATTAAATGATTTATAAAAATTATATGAAAAATATTATAGATTAAAACTCTCAAATGTCATTATAATTTTAACTATAGTTTAATATGACCGAATATATAAGTTGAAGTAAACGAAACTGCCAAATAGTCCTTCAAATAAACCAGATTTAACCAACGTTTATCCTACAGCGGGTCAGACCAAAAGCGCTCTTTTTGAGAGCTGTCATCTCCAGGAGAGGAAATTTAATTCCACTTTCACAAATCTCACCTTCACAGACCCTATTACGTATACGACTCACTAGTTTGATACATTAAAATTTATAACAATTGATATAAAACAAAATATACATATATGTCTTTATGTATATGTAATATTTTAATTAGGGATTTTCTCAGTCTCTATATAAAATAATTCTAATCTGTATTGATATTATAATTCACAACATATTAATAAAGAAAATTATGCATTTTGAAGAAAATGTAATACAAGTTTAAAATAAACTAGATGCCGATCAAATGCTATCACTTCTTTTGTCACGTAATGAAGCAGCGTCCATTTGAGATTGTAGAGATTTTAGGAAGCTTCTTGAATATTAAATATGAGACAAACTATACAATTTTAATAAAACCTTCCGTCTCCCTCTGTCAAATCTGATATTGGGTATGTTAGAGCGAATAGGAAAGATGAGTTTGATAACTCCTAGGATCAAAAAGGACGTAGCTGGTATCAAAATATAATTTGCTGTTCCGTCTCCTCTCCTGAACTCATCACATATTTATATTCTGTGACTGTACTAATTAGTTTCTTGAAATATATTACGTGTAATTATTTTCGGCTAACACTAGTTGGGACGCGTTGATTATTTACGTATAAATATTTAAGATTCTTACTTTTGTAATGTATCGCAGAGTGCTAGTGTTGTCAGATTTATGGAGATGGTTTTTTTAATATAATATTTCTGTTCTGCAAAAAAAAATATTATGCGTTGCAAAGATATAATATATTGTAATTAACATATTGATGACTTAGTGATCGATACGTCGCAGTTGCATGAGAATTTTTTATGAAAATATTGTTCCATTTGATGAAAACTATTTTGATTTTTGCCTTTGTTACTTATCGACCATAAGTTTTAGTTATTTAAGGCCACAGTGAAACGGGAAGAGGAAACAAAATATAGTGTAAAATTATATAATCACCCATTAAAATAAGTTTAAAATGTATCAAACATGAGAAACATCATAAAAACGATGAAATTAAAAAATATAAAATTGACTCTTGAACCTTCTTTGGAGTGAATAAAAAATATTAGTACGTTCAATAAAACAGTGAGTTCTGTAAATAAAACAAAACAAACATACGCTTAAAACAATACAGTTTAAAACACAGCACTTTAAGGGAGGGAAGAGGCCTGCGAGGGTCGAGAGGACTGAGGGCTGTGAGGGCCATTGTCTTAGTAATGGAACCGTCCGCAACAGTTGCACATTTTAACAATATTAACACACCAACACTATTATTATAAGTATCACGAACTACAAATGCATGTTTAAATAAAAAATTAATCAATATTACGACTGAGGAAATGTAATAATTTTTTGTCAGAATTAGTTACAGAACGGAACAAGTCATATGTATATTTCACACTAGACGAACGTAAAGTTGAATTTAACTAAGATAGTCCATTATATGGAGTGAAAGTTCTCACAGTCAAGCGAGACTTGTAATAGAACGAACGAGGACATTCCTATGGCAAATATAAAACCTATTAAGTGTCTAATATCGGCACATAGTGTTTGCATTGACCACAGCAAGTCAATCAGTTCGTCACTTCCGACAAATATACGGAACACTAATCCGTGACAAAGTGCTTCAAGTTTCACCCTCGAACGAGGGTGTGAGCGCCGCTACCAGGGCGCTAAATACACGACACGGAAACGATAATATGACTCCATCTCCTTCGGTTTATATTGTTGTGACGAGTTTGGAAGTTATTCCAGATATTATGCTAGTGTTGTGGTAGAGGGGAGGGTAAGGGTCATAGAATTAACCGCGAACACAGGAGATTAATCGATTGGTGAATTCGTTTGTACAGATTTTATGAGTCGCTGATTTGTTTGAGATTTTCAATCTGGCATCCGGGACGGACATTGATTCATGGTTCATTATAAATAATATATTTGGACTACTTTCCGTTCGTTTTGTCTTCGATATTGTATTTGGGGATGAATTGACAATACGTACTACATAATAAACATATAAAGCAACCATCAGCAACATCAGGTACACGCTATACGTACTCAAACCTGTATTTTAAACAACAGATCTACATTCTATCAATGAATAAGACATTCGCTATAAAAGTCGTCATATCTCATGAGCGTCGAAGCTCTTACTCCGCGATTCCTTTCATTTCATCTGTATGAAATCAACGCGTCATTACCTGGTGGTTGGGTTCCTGGCATTGAGACCACAATGCCACCTGGGTAGCCTTTCAGACATCACTGATGCCTGCCTTTCAATACGAAGGATCTGGTCCAAATTATGGCATACAGTGTTTATAAAACTCTACAAACACTTCCCAGTGAATGCAATAAATGGAAGATGTTATATATTACACAGGTACACAAACGAAATACATAAGTAACTTGCCATCGACGTACATGTAAGAAACCAGAAAAGTATTTTAAAACTGAGTAAATATTTAAAAAAAATACAATTGATAGATTAACAACGTGTAAATACAAAGATTTTTTTTTGCAACGAATTTCCAATCAGCCTACTTTTGATGAATCAAGTTTCTTTGGCATATTTCGTCTTATATTATTATCATATCGATGCAAACGCTCCCTGACGCTAACTTCTCCCACACACACGCAGCGATATTAACTGTCACAGCTAAGAAAACCTCCCGTGATTAATAGAAGCGACAGAGTTAGTCGCTCTGTGTATTGTGCCTCCATGCTAATTGCGATCTTTGTGAGTGACCTTCTCATTTGTAATTAATGTACCTCACATATGGGAAGATTCTTTCAACGATTCGAATAATGAAATGAATATCGTTGGCGGAATTTTAAATTTTCTTGGACTACTGTTAATAAAGAAAAATTGATTCAAGGTCCTTAAAATCAGATGCACTGAGACATAAGACGATATTGAAATAAATAAATCCTATTAGATAAGATAAACTGAAGCATTAACTGTCATGTTAGAATTGCAATGGCGAACGTGATGTCCAAGTTATCACACACCAAAATGCTTGACATCATTTTGGATGACAGCTGATACTCTTACTTCACTGGGCCCATAATTAACACACATATGTAGCTAAGAATCGTCGCAAGGAACTGAATTTCGAATGAAAAAACCTCATCTAAATTAGTTTATCCGCTTAAGAGCCACCATGGACACTCGCAGACGCTTTTGTGGGTCGGGCGTTAAAAATCCGCTTTGAAGAATTTTTAATATTATGTCTTAATAAATTGCTCTTTCTTTAGAAGCAGATTAACATAATAAAAGTGTAAACAAACTCTGAATATACGTATAAGTTACTCCGATAAATATTGGATTGTTCTCTCGTCCTAAAATTTAGATACAACAAAAATAAGTTCTATATACGGAACGCGAAATAATTATGTTACTCATATGACAAATACGCTAGACTAATATTCAGTTTTCATTTCTAAATATTCTCACTGATAGTAAACATAAAACTAAAAAGACTGTAATAGATTTATTTATACGATAACTGAAAAAAGACGAGACGAAACTTCTCAGCGCTCCGTGGATTCACCGTGCGGGCGCCGGGTCCATCGCATACTTTATTTATTTTGAAGATCGATACAAATAGTAAGAATTCTGGAAACAGTACTTACACAAAACTTTTGTGAGATAACTCACGCGACGTAATACGGACATTGGCTGCAAGAAAAAAAATACTATTAATTTAATTTAAATAAAAATGTATTTTACATATCTTTTTCCTGCAATGGACATTACTAAATGTCAAAACGCCTTTATAAGGCGTCACAATTTGAATATTCATATCATTAACAGTATTCTTGAATATTTTTACTTCATGTCAGATGTTTGACATTCGTCTATTAGTGAAGTTGATGTAAAAGTTTGTTATTACAACCTTTTTGTTAACTTATAGAGGTTTCATTGTATGTTACACTAACTGACTATTAATTAAACAATTTAGAGTCAATTAAGTTATATTATAAGGAAGTTATTCTAACAGTTGTGTTCAGTTGTTAAACGTCACGTCACGTCACATCTCGTCTGCCCGTGATCACGGTTGCTGAAAAGTAACCGAACGTCGGGAGTGTGTAGAATTTTCACAAAAATAAAACACGCGTAGTATATCCGTAAAATATTAGTTTCATTCAGTTGTTAGACGGTTATTTAAATGTCTATGGTCAATAGAAACCGTTGTCTATGGTAAGCGTGGAAAAAATTGTAACATTGCTTCAGCTGACGTTCAAAATATAAACACTACTATAATACTAGTATAGAAAACAATAACATTTATTTGGTTGCCATAAAATTGATGTTTAATAACAATTTATATAATTGATGTATTATATGATACAGATAAAAAAAAGTTTGTAATCCGGAATCTATTTAAAAGACAATCACGAAGTGAACGCTTCGGCTGTACACAAATCTGTTTAGAATTAAGGCTTTTATTTATTGTAATAAGGTTCCGTACCATAATTTATTATATCAAATTTAATGTTTCTTATATTATTATCCTTTCTGAATACAAATATACATGTTTTATGTGTTGTTTATAATGGAGGTCGGTATTTCCAGTGTGTACGAGACCCTATGAGGTTAAATCCATCAACGTTGAAGCAAAAGAAAGAGTCTGATAGCTTCCGTCTCTTGAAGTCTAAACGATATTTGATAGTCTCGTTATTTTAGCGCTCGCCGCATTCAAGATTCAATTAATTCATCACAACAATAACACGCGGGATGGTCTAAGTTGTGACTTATTATTATTATACTGAACTATTATTATTATATATATATATACAATAATATTTTCAATGTAACTTTTAACATTAATATTCTCGATACATTTTAGTATTCATTATATATATATTTTCTTTTTTATATACAGCTAGGCTGAATAATATAGTACAGTCTAATAAAAATGCTCTCAATAATATTAATATTAATTTATAAATATAAAACCTCTTTGTTTATAATAACTTGCGCCGCTCGTAATGATGGCTGTATGGAATATCACTAATATGTTCAACACGTACTAATTATTTCATTCACCCCCCTCCCCTTTGTTTGAATACCAGCAGTCTCCATTCATTCGTTGAATGGTTTCATGTGAACGAATGTAACATGATACGACATAATGCCGGCTAATGTGCAAAATACCAAGAAATGTGACACTCCTTTTCGCGGGAATTGTTCTTTAAATTTATTTTTTAATCGTTCATCGTAAGGTTTTAGATAAACGTTGATTTTTGATATCGTATAATGGCAGAGGTCTTAGGAAGATAACACAGTAAATGTACATGTAAATTTAGTCTTATACTATAAATTTCATAGCGTAATTTTAAATTTAAAGTTAAATTTTTGATCCCTATTCATTATTTAAAATAAAGTAACTATTTATATATTTTATTTAAATTATGTTGGAGGTTAAAAATAAGTTGAGTTTTTATGTTATAATAATTATACCTTAAAGATAACACGGAAAAAATAGGGCAAAAATACCCAGAGAACATTACGCTTACCCCAAGTGACCAAACTCACGACTGTATACGGAGCGTTGAAAGTATTTCATTCATAATTGTTTGCATCTTATTCTATTAACGTTGGTTTTTAAATGCGATACGTAATACGCTTCGTGTGTAGTGACGAGGCAGACTTGTAATCAGGCTACGGTCTTTCATTCATATATCTGCGTAGATATAATCGCGTCTAAAACCTTTTAAAAGTAAAACTTTTTAGTGTTTACTATTTTTAAAGTTTTATGCTATATACTTTTTAATAAAGTACATATTTAAGCATTTTATAACATATATTGCCATATTATGATTAATTTATTATCACCCGTTTTTCAAACCACTTAGATGTGTCGTGTTTTTTTCATATAGTATCGACATCACAGCTAGATATTCGTGTTTCATAGAATAACTGAAATAATTAACCACTATTATCGAATTGAAGCTAACCTTTCATATATATTAAATTAACAAAATGATTCTTTAAAAACTAAAACGTCATAGTCGGTGTATGACTGTGTCAATTCTTACTTAGAATACTCCGATAATTATTGATAATATACGTTGATATGGTAGTGTGAAGTTGTAAGCTCGGAGCATACTGATAGGGAAACAAAAAATATGTATTTTCTATTGTTTTAAAGAAATACGTCCATCATTACGACGTGTTGCCCAATTAGTGGGACAAACGGAGGTTATCTGAGAGACAATACGCGGATTTATTATAGACAAATGCAATGAAATATACCGCTTCAATACAGTCTGAACCTTAATTACAGTACACTTAGGTCGAAATTTAACCTGGCGTTATAAACATCAGTTCTACTGAGGCGAAAATTATAGAAATCTATATTTGTATAAAACAACATACATACCAACTTTCATACTTATAAATATATACCTTATTTGTATCATTAGAAAGCTTATAATAGCTTGGGGTTTTGTGTCGTTTAGGTCGTTTCACGTCTTAATAGAGCAGTAGGAGGCTTATTATAGTGTAGAAAGGCCTGTGAGTAGCGAACGTGTATTTGACAAGACACTGACCGCGTCTTTGTCCGTCTGATTGAACGATGTTCGGACATTACAACAATGAATTGTATAGAAAAAATAAATGTATACAGATCACGGAATAATTGGCGCCACACAGACGTTATGTTTGCGCCATTACTATATATATCAAATAGCAAACGTGTCGGACGTCCGTTAGCCATGGCAAGTACAATATTTCATTAGCAACATATTTTTTATTCTCTTAATATTTTATGAATAATATTCTCGCTAATATAGTTCACTTGTAATATTATACGAATTTTATTATATATTAGTTCTGCTGATGATAGTCGATAAACCGGAAATAGATCGGAGATTACTCGCAGGCTATACAGATTTTAGATCTAGATAATTTGGTTTCACACAAAAAAGGCGTCACAAATCATATCGAAAAATATGTGTTGTATGTTAGTGGGTTCAACATATTAAACTTTGACATTGGCACTTTTAAATTGCTATATATATATATATATATAAACCAGAAACATTATCATTTTTGGAATAAATAACTTTAATTTAAGTACTGTATGTATATTTTTTTATGTGGCGACTTTTTCGTTAAAATTATCTATTCTCGTTCAGCTTACACGGAACATTGTTTAATTAATATAAACCTAAGATATTTTGTTTCCTGAATCCTTCGAATATGCAAGAGTTGATAGAAGTTGGTTGGTCGTAAAAAGAAGTATTTATAGACGGAATACAGACTTATAAGGAAGAAAGGAATTCGTCAGGAATCACGGTTGCTGAGTATGTACTTACAATAATAAAAAACGGGCAATAAATACGAAAATATTAGTTTTATTTAATAGAAAGGAATTGTCAGTAAAGTATGGGAGGCGCAGTCTTTATCTGGCTTCATAGCAATCTTCTGTTAGGTAGTGGTGTACACAAATTTCTTTATATCATAGATCCTGATCCCTGTATTAACTATCACACTATGACTTACGTTTAAAAACTTAACTTGTCATATAATTTATCCCGCATTCCACAAACGTGTGCCAAGAGCGTTCAGGTCCTGTCCAAAAACATAAAATTTGATTAAACCCAGTGAGCATTCGGACACAAGCGCACGAGAGTCCCACGAAGTGAGTCCAATAAATCATGAGACACCGCCCGCCCCCTGATTTAATATTGTCATAAGAATAAAAACGAGCGTTAACGCGTTTCAAACATAGAGTAAGAGATCGCAGAACTCCTTCGAATATTGTTCACATTAAAAGCAAAACAGTTCGCAAAGTTTAAGTTAAGAATAAATCCGATAGGATTTGAGTGATCAATAAGTACATTTGAAACGAAGCTTTTTAACTAAACTGTGTTTGATGGGATAATAGTTAAATTATATTTATTATAACCGTGGAAGCGTCATTACAATAGGCTCGATTAAGACCGGTTCTGTTAAGGAGTCCATGATTGTATAAAGGCTGAATATCTACATCCATCGCTCTTCAGAACCGTGAACCGTCTGTATTACAATCTGTGGCCGTGATATCACACGTTTGATAGCTGATGAGCTTTTTTGTTCCATCGCCGTTTCTCTTGACACCTGCATGATAGCAAGCCTAATTTACCGCGGGGTGAATGTTGAAACATCAATAATACTCTGCCTGTACCGGCGGTCCGGTCATTAAGGGATGCTATCTCGGATCTCCACTCGTTTCGATTTCAATTTAGATTCACAGAATAAAGACATTACGTAATTGAAAGCTGGAATAGTGTCGTTACCATGACAACAGCTGCTTGTCCGCCATGTTTTACAAACTCGCGGAGTATATGCGAAATAATTATAACTATAGATATATTGCAATAATTAAAGGAGATCTGACGGATTATGTGAATACGAAACGTTGATCGCAGATAGAGAACTAGACGATCTAGCCTTTCAATTAATTTTATTATTAATATAAAGTTTCAAACAAATAAGTACAGTTGATATTACGCCGTTGAGTTACAGAGAGCATATGTATGGATCTATTAGATTAGATTAGAATTATAAAGGATTGATTTACATTACGATTAAAATTTTAAATATAATTTGAACGCATCTCATCACGGTTGCTACAAACTAAACGAAACGACGGGAGTATTTAGTTTTAAAAATTATTATAAACGCGCTGTAATCCGAAAATATTAGTTTAATTTAAGTTAATACTCGCGAAAGTTAAATGTCATTAATTTGAAGACAGTTAATAATGTGTCAAATCAATCAGGGTTACGAAGTATAAATAAAATCTTCCGTCCCAAGTGAATCCAAAGTGATGCGCTCTCAATTGTATCAGCTGCGGCGTCCGAATATCATCTGTTGAGATGAGATGAAAGCTCCATTTGTTTATGGAATGTGAGGGGAGGCTCTCACACTAAATGACCTGCAGTTTGATGCACAACCTCGTTACATGCCTGTAATAAAACATTTAGAGAGACTCGTTTGTCGTACAGGGGTGACCGGGTACCAACCACTATACGCCACGTGATACGTAGATATAAATTACTTAAATTAAAATATTAAAAACAACGTCAAAAATCTATGCATTTTTTTATAACAGAATACTTAAAATACTCTAAGTTAAAATTTTTAAAAAAACATAGTATTAATAATTGCATACTTTCTTATATCAACAGACAGTCTGTTATAAAAATAAAATATGTTACAAAACTGTTTTTAAAAAATAATATTATAAAGTATAACATTGCTTAACTGTGGTTAATCTTCGTTAAATAATAATTGATTAATAACATAAATGCACAATAAACGTTAAGTCGGGTTCTCGAAGGTGTTATAATTCAACCGGTCTAACTGTAAGTTTAAAACTAAGATGCAGTCAGAGCGACTGAAACCGTTCACAGATTAAACAAATGATATGACACACAAGAAACACACTCGGATGGGACATAAATTAACTCACTGACTGATTTATTGAGAGATAACATCTCGCAATAAGGAAATATTTTATATTCTCCGATCGCTTCTAATTCAATATAAATCTGTTATCTTATTAATGGCAATAACACCGTTATGTACTGTTATAATAAATGCAGTATTCTGTGTATATTTCTGTCTTATCTAACCGGTCTCCTTAAAATTTAATACTGTTTTGGCCGCATTTAAACGTTTTAATGCTATAATTCAATTACTCCTCTCATTCATGTCACATTCAGGTCTGTGCTGGAGAGACGAAAAAAACATTACCAAAAATATGAAAAAAAAAGGGAGAGGATTTAAAGAGGATCTCTAATAGATTTATATAAAAAAAAGGGAGAGGATTTCTAATAGATTTATATTATATTCTTATAATATATTACAATACCAAAAAATTAAAATATATTCAAACGAGATCGCGATCACTATCATTGACGCATTTGATGCTTTTTCGCCTAATGAAGGTTACACGGTTGCCTTGAATAAGTTTTGAACGCAACAAAAGATGTTTTTATACAATTAGACACAGTCATATCCCAGCATCATTACGCCTCTCTGGATAATGTTCTCTAAATGTGTGTGATCCGAGAGCTGGCTGGCAATTAGCGGTCAGCCTATTGTGATAGGCCCGCCATCTCGCATGTCGCCATGTCGCTATGGGAAATTAAATACCACATACATAACGAGCTATTGTAGTACAAATCAACGGGTTCAAATCTCGATGGACATTTTTGTTTTAGTAATGAAATCTTAGGCTCTAAAACTCAATGTATTACGCGAGCGATAATCCACTTCGAGGGTTATATGTGCGTATGACTGTACGTTACTCTTTCATGAAAACTACTGATTAGGTTTTATATAAATTTAATGTAAATTAGATAATCCAATATCAACGTTACTCAAGCGCGGACGCGGTATGTCTATTGTATTTGTCTTATATACTTTTTAAGCGCACTTAACTCTTTTCTAAAAACGCTTCCGAAGTCCACGCCAGTGAAGTCAACGCACAAGTCTAATATTGGTTTGGAAACCTTAACCTGAAATATAATTTCACCTGGTATGTTAACCTTCTTGACAACTTAAATTTTCCTTCTTAACATAAATAAGAGCAAGCCGTGAAAGTATACAGAGTTTATCTCACTGCCAGATTTTAGTCTAATCATAGTTAAACACTGAACAGCAGCTTCATCAGGCTTTGTCGGTCGCGTCAGGAGAAGCGACAGTACGAAATGATTTGTATGTAATTAAAATTCACAACAGAAGCCGCGGTGGGCGCCTGGCGGGAGTTCGAGATGTTTTATTAATGGGACCACGGGGTCCATAGTTCAGTGCGACGGACAAAGAGATCATGTTACTCCTTTGAAGCAATCTACCGAATTAATGTAGCACATTGTTCTCATGATTGAAGTCTTCATTCAGTTCCACCGAAGATGCCGATCAGCCAATTACGGATGTAGTTATTTGTTAATATTTATACAAATTATAATTCTCTTTGAAACAGTACCAGGCAGGACCGCAGTTATAAAGGGAAAACGCTTTAACTAGATCACCTCATTCATTGTAGTTAAAACGCTCTTCAAGCAGTCCACACTAGATGGGAACAGCCTAAAACTTAAGTAAGATATCGTCTGTGTATAAATGTATTATACAGCGTTAAACAAAGTAATAGACCCTTACTCATGTTTTGTTTCAGGATTTATAAGCAAAATATTAATTAATAAACGCTATCTAAATTTTTAATAAAATACATTTATAACGATTTTACAAAAATTAAAATAAAAAATATCTTTTTCATTTTCAATGATTCAGATATTCACGTCACTTTGATGATGAGATATTTAAACTTTTTTGATACTGTGACCTTATAATTAGTATGAGTTATAACTGTCATAGTAACGGTATGTACTTCCTGTCTTCCTGTGTTTCTTGTGAGACTTGGTATCATGGACTGCTCATCGTGTTGGGAGCACCGAACCCTTGGTTAGTGACTGACCGTTTTGGATGTTTGCCTGTGACTGACTGTAAGACTTATAATGATGTTCTATATAAAAATAGTGTCTGTTAAAAACATAATCCAGTTTTTGTCCTTCGAATTGGTGAAGTAAAGGATGATTATCGTAAATTTAAAGGATGCCTAAGATTGTTTTTTGCATGATATGATTATTCGAATCTTACAACCTTAAAGCTAAGTTGAATATTTTTTTCTCAAAAAGCAAAAGTTAAATAAAAAAATATCAAATATCATAGATGCGAGCGGAAAGATTGTTTTAAATAGTCCATATTAAGTCTAGTTAGAGTATTTTATAATTTTAAAGTGACCAATAGTTTTAATGAACTGCAATTACACTCACACCTGTCCGCGGCACATTTTTCAAATATGTTGTGTGATCAACAACCAGCTTCACATAAATTAATTTCATCAACTTTATACGATTATTATTTTAATCATATTTTTTTTTTATTTCTCTCAAAGGAAGTTAGCATCTGCTACAATTACAAATAGCACGATTTTATCTTCGCAGCCAGTTAAAGTTGGTGCAACCTTTTTCAGCTCATCTTTAAAAAAGCAATTAATCTTTACGATTAAATTGTAGTTTTAATACCATCAATTTCAATGTATTGTTTTTATTCTCGCTAATCGATTGATATAATGTATTGTAAACGACATAATTTATATATTTTTTATGAACATTGTTTCCAAATTACTTCATTGTTTTATTTATATTTGTATCATAATTAAAGATCCATCTCCGATAGCGTGGTTCAAATGTCGCAGTTAGCAAAGCGTCGCATAACTCAGCCGCCACCTAGCGGACAGATGTTGGAAGCTCTAGTTACACAGACACACTTAACGTATAGTTAGTTATCTGGTTTTTTAACTCAAACATCATTCCGGCATTGTCTGATTATATTATATATTTAAATTATCTAATTATTAAAAGTCTTTCAAGTTATTTTTAAATAAATCACACTTAAATAAACGAATTCTTGACCTCAGTAATGCTGTTTGTATATAGCATTCCATCTACAAACATTACGCCTCCTAAACTATGATTTCTTTGTGTTTTAAGTTAAAGGCTGCTAAAAGGCAAATAATCCGGAGTGAAATTGGTTCTGAATGGAACTCAACATTCATTGAAGCGATTGTCTATCGGCTAAGAACAAAAAATACAATGCCGTATTTGGTTACCCAAAGTACCAAAAACGCAGATTCCACGTACAATACGCTGACTGGTTCGCAATCATTTTTTGATAGCGAGGTTCAGTTCACGAGAATCTTCATTCGTTTGCATTTCATGACAATAATAATTAAAAACGCAAAACAGCAAGTGAAAGTGACAATGAGGGAAATCGGTATTTTGTATTATTTTAATGTATTTTATTATTTAAATCTAATTTCGTATCTCATTGGAGTAGCGACTTGTATTTTTCTCAGCGGACGCGTCCTCTTGTGACTTGGGAAGCGGTAACACAATACTTCGCCATTGTACCCTAATTTCGCAGCTCATTAACCAATATACGGTCGTTTTGCTGAGCCGATAGCGATGATGCTCTGTGTTCGGATCAGGTGTACCGTGAACTTAGTATCGCTTACTCTGATTATATTCATCACCGTTTAAGAACCGCCTCACAACCGCAAGATCCGGTTACACATCCAGTAATATAGTATTATTAACAAATATTTACGCAATAACATTCAAGGGAGTACTTACTTTATAGTAAGTAAGTAACTTCATACGGATATGTTACTAGAAACATTTTTTTCTTCACTTTTATATAGACTTTAATGTTAAACATAACTTTAATATCATTCTTCTCTAGATTCAGTGATACAATGACAGTATTAGAAACAATAATCAAATAGAAAAACATTGATGCAGATGTAATGATATATAATTGGTTGAAAAAATGTATGATTCAGATCCGTGAAGGCTGGTGGAAGGAGAAATCATAAGCACAAAAATTAATAGCATGGTTAGTTGATCGATCTGAAAGTCCACGTATTTCCTCCATGCTGAATCCCATCCTCGTCCTCCTGATGGCATAACTGTCACTGTTTTCAATTCTTTAGTTTAGTTCCCCTCTATATGCCGGATGTTTAAGGTGTATTCGCGTCTTATATTCTAACTGAAGATGTGCAAGGCAAGACACACAATTAGCACAATTCTATAATCTTCACTGAGTCCCCAACCTACCTATAAAGTATCTTAGTCTTAATAACACCTCTCCGTTACTCTTCAATTATTTGGAGCCAGTTATGTTACTTTTCCGTTACTTGAAACTAATTTAGAGATTTTCATTTGACCTTCCTTATATTAACTTAATTACTATTTTTGATCGTTAAACTTGAATGAAGTGTTCCAAAAATAATGGCTTTAAACAGGTTGCCAATAAAAGGTTTTTTTGGACAATAATATCCTACAGGAACCTTAAAACTTATATCTTAAAACTACGCTCAAAAATTTGTATTAAAAATTTACACTCGATACAGGACTCCAATTTATATTTGAACTATCGCTCATTTATATTAGTGACGTAATGAAAAGCTGAAACAGTCACTAACAAGAGAATCCTGAGCGGTCTTCGTAAATAAAAATCGACATTTGACTACTTAAAGCCAAACATCTAATGCACAAGATTAAACTATGTCCAAAATTTATTTGCCTTAAGTTTATTTCTTAGGTTTGACGTGAGACAGTTCAGAGTGTTCTGATGCACTATCATTCAGTAACCTAAATCTGTGAAGGTGACCTCTAGGCCAGATGCAGTGGGGCCTAATTGAGCATGAACAAACGATATGCCACCAAGTTTGATACTTAATACACCTCAGGTACAACGCCGGCCAGAATAAGGGAATAGAATTATTATTTGACATATATTTTCAATTATCGTAACAAGGAGAGGATTTCTAAGGATGATTGATAGAATAATGAATTAAATACTTCAAACAAAAGTATATAAATGTATACAATATTGATTACATACTAAATAACAATAATTTTTTGACAAAAAGCTCGTGTCGGAATATTTCATTGCATTCTGGGCTATATAATAACATGGCAACATTTTTTTTGTATTTCCATAAACACGTCGCTTTAAGAAGCAGTAACATTTTGCTCGTTATTAAAATATTGAGTAAAATGTGACTGCACCCGAGTGTAAGGCGCTAATGAAGCAAATAATGCACAGCGGTCGAAAAAAAATACGCTAATCGGATATCACATTACTGAAGCGAATCTTGGGACACGAGATACAAGCCGAGATACAGAGACACGCCACCCTCACTGGGTCGCTTGCGGCACACGGACCCACAGCAGCTTAGCTCATATAAATATACATTTATAACTAATATTAAAATTAAAAAATTATCGACATGAACCTACGACCTCCAGAATATCGCGTTTCAGTTGTCATACTAACTAAACTATCGTGTCTGTGATCCTGGAGTGCATTAAGGATCGGTTTTAAACGGTGCTCGATATAAGGATATATATATATATAATTTATTAAAGAACATTATACTCATATGTCAAGTTATTTGACAATAAGATATAGGTCCAAACAAGTTTATCAAATATGTATAACGTATATATTTTGTTAATAGCAAGCTTCCGCGACACTATTCCGATTGATATGATATACTTAGGACCATCAAAAGAAAACAGTTTTATCCGAGATTAATAACTCCCGTTAACACGAAATGTTAAGAGGAAAGTAACAAGGAAGTGCTTTTATAATCCCACGGGAATCCAATATTTGTTCAGGCTGGCAGGTATTATTTTAGAACATATTTAATTATTATTTTAAAGGTAGCGGTGAGATAACCTTTAAAGGCGAAACATTTACGCGTTTTCACAATTTAGGTCCTTAAGTGAATACATTGTCTCTGTTTTAGTTAAAAACTTAATAATCTTGGGTTATTACGGGTAGTGTTTTTAAGGCCTATTCTAATATTCTATGCAAAATTAAATAATTTTTCTATTCCAACCAGTACGGCTTGAGATTATTATCATATGAGTGGATTCGTTCGTTATTATCTTAAACCAGAACAAAACTTTTGTATACACGACACCAGACACCATGAAACACGTTTACTGAAAACTTTTATTTGACAAAGCATTAAAATAAATCAGCTTTCATTATTAAAAAACACATTTTTCTGTACAGTAAAAGGAGTTTTAATCAAAACTAAAAGATTCTATCGAAGATCTGAAATTTAATACAATGTTTATGTCAATTCTTATATATTATCGGTTCTATACATCCCAAATAATTTTTCAAAGATTTTATGAGTACTTAATTAATAATTATAAATAAACAAAATCAATCGCATTTTTTCGTTAAACAATTTATAGAATAATACAGTTATTTGTTATTGTTAATAACAATGAGGCTTTTAAACAAACAACACTATTAAGTGTAAGAAATAAAAAAGCTAAGATAATCTGTGCTCTGAAATATCTCACAGTCTAATTAGGCGCGAGCACAACAAACATGTCTTTATTGACACATTGAGACGCCCCTCAAATGGCGTTTTAATATTTTAAACTGACAACACGGGACGGCCGCCATTTATTTTAATTTGTCGCCTCCTGACGGATGCGCATTTGATTTACCCTCGTTAATTGAACGCTGTATTGACTATGACATTAGAATTAACGTTGTGAAAGGATGACATTTAATATGCAATCGACTTTTGTTTATTTTTTAAATCCTTGCTGGCAGAAGTTTAGATTATACAGACTATAATATAGATATAATCAATTACACACGTAATTTAAATTATTTAAAAATATATAAGGGCGGACCTTTTTATTTTCTTATCGTATTAGAAATTTAATTTCCTAAGTGGATTTCATAATAGAGATTATATGCATTAATTAGGGAAATTTGTATATTACGCTGGCAATAACCTACATTTTGATTTAACCAATATAGTTGTACATTTCAATGTTATGGATAGAGAATAATTATAGTCTTGAAATCTGTTACAAGACATTAACGTCTGTAACTGAGGTTTATTAAAAAAAAAAATACTGGTTCTTCTCGCTTCTACTACCACGAATATTATACTTCATAATTTTATTGTTAGTTTACTCGAATGAGAAAAAATTGTTGCCTTATTTATAAAGAACATTAAATTTATGAAATTTGCATAAATTCATATAATCATTTTGTAACTTCTCTAGTTCATAATTATCAAATATAATATTATTTAAACCTAACCTAACTAAAAAATTCTATTGAATGCTTAGTAGGATCTTTAATATTTTTTTGACGATTTTATTAAGATAAAATACAAACATATCTAAAACCACTTCATGGTGCTCCACTTTCTATATACTCGTAAATGAAGCGGTAGCATTGTATGTCAGTATAGGTTAATAACGCGCCGTTAAACGGGAAGGGTTAAATGTTCTGCGCAAAATAATATTCATTACAAGTACTTAAAAAAAAACATTTGTTTTCGGTCCGATTGTAAAGCTTTATGAGACCTCCTACTGTTACAGTATTAATCTTGAATTTCTCATCAAAATCTGGTTACAAAAGCAATACACACAAACAGACTCACTATACGCGATCTCTTCAATAGACCATTGAAAACCGCAAACAACAAAATGGCGGCTAAAGGCACCCGTCTTTTGTATTGAAGGGCTCTGAAGACGACTCGCTCGTTTTGATACAAAAACAAAATAAAATCCTCACGTAATTGTTGATGAATAATCATTTTATAAAATAACAAGCATCCTCCACAATATTTTATTTAACAAAAGCATTAAAAGCGAAAAAAATATACTTTTATATGTTTGAATAATGCCCTGGAATTCCGCGGCTGCATTGTAACTAATTCAACTATAAAATAAAAAAAATATACACGCTGAGGGTCTTTATGTCGATGTTAACAAGTTGGAAAATGCTAATGCAAATAAATTTAATATTATCTATTACCCTATCAGGTAAAAGGTTATGTTCTTAACGCTCGGAGCACCAGTCACCTAATGATTTAGAATTTAAACTACGCGACAGTAAATTCTGACCCGAATCCGAAGACGCGGCCCATTATCAAACTATCATAATATTAGCCTAAAAATATTTTACGGAGCTCTTTATTTTATTCCGTATTCCGCAAGTCACTGGCATGTGGCTCACAATACATACAACGTGCTTCATTACGTTGAACTTCATAACGGTAGATGTTTTTGTCGAGGGCTACGTCAGGTGCAGCGTTTTAAGATACATCCAGCAGAAGTACGAGGGACATTATAATTAATTATTGTTTTATATTAGGTGCCCATCATAAACTACGGGTCCCGTCCTTGGTAGTGCGTCGATAGTTTTTGTATCGGAAATCGGAGGGTGAGTTTTTTTATGGAAAATGTTTAATGGGTCTATAAATTAATTTAATTGTGAATAACATTAATAACTTGTAACGTGACTGTTGGAACATTTTGTTTTACTTACTCGCTGTTGTTTTCATCGCATTGAAAGACATATATAGCAATTCGCATAGAGATTGTAGAGAAAATATTTACGGACTAGTATTTTAACAAAGTTTTAAAGTTTGAAATCTAGTAATCAACTGTCACAAAGCTACAGCTGGCTTGATATTAGTAAAGTTCTATTGTATTATTAACGTTGTTCTGTATTCACAACTTCTTTGTATAAAGTTATTCATAACAATAACATATTAAATAGCAATTTAACCTTCTATTAAATAAGCCATAGACAATTTATCAATAGCACCAATATGGCAAAGATAACTGCGATTATTTATGTGCAATGCTGATTTATATTCCGTGTTCTACCAACTTAAAAACTGACATAGCCTTATACGTTAAACTAAGTGTACGCTAAAATTGGCACCGCCAGTTCGCGCCAACCGAAGATAAGCCGTTTGGATACAAGTAATTATAGACAATTTTATTGTGGTTTAACTTTTTAATCTGATAGCAAAGGAACGTGGATCCAATACTGTCTGGGAGCAGGATTGACGTGGGTTAAAAAACTCCGCTAGGAGATAAGGTCGTGTCAATGCATTGATATAATAAATAAGGATGTGTTACTCTTTAGCGTGTTATATATACTTTTGTTTTTGTCCGCACCAAGCGAAAGTTTTCCTTCATTTTTTTAACTCGATTAGTGTTTCAAATTATATTATAATATATTTAAGACATCATTTGAAGGTCGTTTTAATCGTAATTATTTCAATAGTCAATTATAGGATTTTAAATAAGGACATTACAATAATATGAATTTTGTTTAAATAAATTAAGTTAGAGACTACGAGCAAGTCGATTTCTTTGATTTACGAAACATGTTTTATGTGAATAGATTTGTTTGTGTTAATAATATATACAAAATGTTACTATACTCGTATAATGTTAGTTAATATATTACGCTCACATACGATAAGTATATGTGTTTTTTTATAAGAAAATTGTCTGTTTCCTTCTCAACCTACTTCAAAAAAGGAGGAGGTTCTTTAAACGTTTGTAATTTTATTTTGACGATGTTTACTCAAGATACGGGAGTTGAAACAAAAACTTTGAATTTTATGACACTGCTACAAAGCCAAAGTAGAATTTTGTATGATTTTAACATTTTTAAATATAAATTTTAATTTAATTACTAATTTAAGCAGTCTCATTTTCATCACCTGATCATCTTTTATGGCTACGAGGCTTCCCTTGAAAACTGACCACAAACAGGTTTCCTTAATTGATAACATTTTCGGGATTCCTATAACCCTATAATGACTGTCAAGCAGACTTTTTGTATGTATTTCGCAAAACACGATCATATACTGCTAAGTATAGGGACTATACTTTTTTCGTTCGAATATTTCATAACATTATACCAACATGGAATTCTAAGACAATGTAATAAATTAATTTAATTTTTTCCAAATTTTAATTTTAAACCTACTCCAGAAATTTAAATTAGAGGTTGTTTTTAGGAAGCCTTCCTGTCATTACTCACCATCACCGTCATCCAGGAAACCATTTCAGGACATAGCCTTCCAACATCAGTCAACGCCAGCTTTTAGGCCTTCTGAATCCACCAAGATTTCGTCACGTAGCTCAAGCCAGAGGAAAATCTATAAGCCTATAAGTAATAGGTAAGTCACCATTTGGGCCTTTTGACTCCAAAGGACGATCGTTGAAGTTATGTAGCCAACTCAAATTTGAGTCTAGTTTGTAGATTAGACTGGTTCTTAAACAGAAATCATTTCTAGGACAGTAAAAATTTCAGCATAGCCCTTTTCATAATTCCCTGAGTAACTTAAAGTTTCGCATAAATTGACATCAATATCCAAAAATATATATACACTTGTTTTATACAAAAAAAAAATATACAACACTGACTAAATAAACCTTTCATTTCGTGGTTAGGTTCAATTATATTCTGTGCAATTATAATATGAAATTTAATTCTCTGTCAATGTGGTAGCATCAATCTATAATTCCGTCTCGATATCACCAAATTCCAGTCACCAGATCAGCAAAGATGCTGGGAATTCCTGTACAGATACAATCATACCTTTTCAATAAACTATTTCTCTGCAACAAAGAAATATATAAAATGATTCATATATACGGCCTCTAATCCAATCCCGGATAAAAGTGAACAGATTAATTACCGGTGATAAAGCAATATTGATATAACATCAGCTAATAAAACAAAAAATACATGTAATATGTGGAATTAAACTGCAAAAACCAATTTTAAAGAAATAAAAGTCATGTGCTCATTTAAAAAATTCAATTCTGGCGAGGCGATACTCAATAACAAATTATAAGACATCTCAATAAGACGGATCGTCAGAAACTGCTCGTCATCCCACAATGGACGCACAAAAACCAGTATATCGGTAACACAATCTAGATATTAAACATATAATACAAACAATGCTATGTTGATTGAAACGTCAGCAGACGGACGATTGATTCCCCTTGCGCCATTGTAATTATTAACGGCGTAATTACGACATGCTGGGATCTATTCCTTTTCTTTTTTTTTTTCAAACACGATGATTCGGATCTTTTCGGCCAGTCCAATATCGATTTCCATATCGAATCCAACCTCCGCGGTCCAGTTCCACGTCGTATAAATCCTTTCACGTTCGTCAGTTTGAGGATTACGTTTCTAAATTGTCATTTAGATGTTTAATGCCATTGTGACACAAAATACAAACGAAAAGGTAGTCGATTCTGGTATTAAAATGTTTAGTTAGCATTTTATATTGAAGGTAAAACAAATATATGGAAGGGTCGTATTTAATTCAGATGCTATCTGGCCCACGTCATCGATGGAGTCATCGTCTGACAGACGAGATGGGTAAGATACGTTTGATCTCTTAATGTAGTCCATGGCTTTTGATTTGAAATATTTCCAGCCAAATCACCCACAAACAGAGAAAAAAAGTTTTTTGAATAAATATTATGCTAGTGTGTTTGTTTATGGTGTAACACTGGCATTATATGAGCAATTATAACAATATTATTATTAAAGTCCTACTTTTTTTGTCATAAATATTATCAGGTTTTTTCATTGTATTTTTTGTCTTACCTATTCCGTCTTTTTTTAATTTAGTTCCTTCCTATATTTGAGGAACAAAACTTAAGTTTTGCGTAAAAATATGTATAATATTTTTATTATAGACATAACACTATTTTATTGAACGACAAACTCCTGTCACATAGATATGTCAATTAATAAATACAACGTCACCTTTTCAGCACTTTAGCCGTGTATCTCGTGAAGCATCGAGATAGCATCTCAGCGTGATCCCGTCTGATTGAGATTTAAGGATGCTGTCTTATAAATCGAGATTGTTTTTATATTGTGACGTGATTGTTAGATTAAATTCAGTTACGTGTCTTATATAGACATGAATCTTGTATAACTTAGACGACATTAAGAAAACGCGAAATTAGTTTATCACTAATACGTAAAATCTGTCTGTCAGTACATAGTTGAAACGGTAATAAGCTGTCTCGGTGTAACAATAAACCAATATGATTTCCTACATCATAATAACATCAACTAACAATCTGAGATTGGCACCTGACTGTCGAAGAATGTGGGAACATTGTAGTGCACCGTCACTGTCGCCGCGCGGGCGATGGACCTCTGTTTGTTGACTTGTTTTGGATACCATTACTGTTTATATTATATGAGTATCGGAAAATATATATATAATTCTGTTTTAAATATCATATGTTTAAATGAAACTAACATTTTTCGGATTACTGCGCGTATTTTATTATTTTAATAACTACATAGCCAACGACGTTTCGGTTACTTTGCAGCAACCGCGATCGACCGTGATCACGAACAGACAGACGAGTTGTAATGTGTTTCACAGGAATCCGAATATATAAAGTATATATAATATAAAATAAAGTCTTAGATCATTCCAAAACAAAATTTCGTTCAAAAATTTGTAACGTGCTGTTAAAACTTTATTTAAAATCAAGAGCAATAATCGAAATCGGCACTTATCAGCACATTATGTCCTATAATTTTACTTTCAAACCGTGCGATCTTGCTCTACGTCTGTCAAATTAAATGTGAGTCAATTGTAAATATTCCGTGAGATTAAAAAGTTCGGTAAATTTTAAAACGAATGGAGTCATTACGCGAGGAGATCGGTAAATGTGATGAAATCAATGATAACAACGTTTTACAACGGAGCCATTACGTTTAGAGTGTCTTCACACAGCTCTAACAAGGTAAAGTTACACAGACTGTACGACAACGAGAAATATTAACACACAGATAAACGAATCTTGTCATTATATAGGCGTAATTGTCATCAGATATTCCTTGTTTTCCCCGCATTCCGTGCAACTGTCAATTTCACACATTTTTTTCAACGTGAAGGGGAAACAAAAAACAGAAGGGATGCCTGATTACAATATTACGAAATGACATCGAATTAAAGCTAAGGCCACCTTGCGGCTCTCATTAACACAGAGCGAACCGACTCCAAGGAGAATAAAAATCGCTTTCGAACAAAAAATGTCCGTGATTAATGACAGCGCTCCGACTCACCAGCAGCACCTACTGCGCTTACACCGGAGACCTTCGTCCTGTACATAGCTTTAAACGATATATCGGATAATGTGTGAAAAACTAAGAAATTCAGGCGTCGAAGTCGGCCTTAAAACGTGTGATATTTAATAACTGCAGTTTTTTTGACATTTTTCTCATGAGTATATATATGTAATATATTATGTGTTTTAGCAAAGAAAACTGTATAAACAGATACCTACTTAGAATATACCATTGTAACGTAATTTAAAATTTATCATTTTATTTTCCAAATATAATGAATGTGTTTAACGTAGAAAACAAACTAGCTTTGGAGGGACGTTAAATTGTTCAAAAAAGAAATAAAATGAATCTGAAAGTACATTTGATACGAATCTTTTGCTAAATCTGATTTAGAGTTGTAATGACATTTTAGTACGTTATTATAACGTAAGTATGAGTTCACATATTTTTAGCTACATTTTCATTTATACATAAAGAGTCCCGAGAACTCGCCCGTATAAACATCTCTGATGTTACTAAGTACATATTTATTTTATATATAAAAAAAAGCTTTTAAAATGGTCATCAAAATTTAATATGATCCCAAAAAAAATAGTGTTTTAAACGCAATTATCTGGTTAAGAATAATTGTATCTGTTATGAAATAGTCCGGGCCGGGCGCCCGCGCCGTCGCCTCTCAACGACGTAATGATGGGTTCTTACGACTTCTGAATAATGGACGCGGTTTTTGTTAGGCAGCCATATTTGTCTCACTTAAAATATATTTTATCATCTGGTGGGAGATTATGATTTGTTTTGAAATATTCACAGCTTTTATCACTGCTTCGATACAGCATTAGTCGTCGTAGCTTTTGCTTTGACGCCGGGGATTTTTTTTTTTTATAATGCGTTTTGATAAATGGTGATTCACTATAAATTTACCAGCGAGATATAGAATTGGAAAATAATACAATTTTTTTGTCTCAACCTATCAGAATTACAAGAAATGTGAAGTACTGAAGTAGTTCGGTAATGTGTCGTCAGAAGTCATTTTATTAGATCCTTACATGTGAAATTGGCGTTTTGTAAGGGAGTAAGTAACCTAAGGTTAGGTTAAGGTAATATTGCTATTTATGTACTTTGCTATCTCATGGGTAGTTCATTGATCCCTATAAAAAAAATCATTTTGACGGGAATCAATAAATACTTTGAGGCGCTTTGGGCTGCCCCATCGGAATTGAATTTTGTTCTTGCTTGTAAGCCAATTTTCCAAAAAAATGGTAATCTTCGGACCTTACACCAACCAACCAACCAGAGGTCCAGAGAGTACGGTGGATGTCATAGACATGCCAATGTGAGCTCTTCTTATTATGTTATATAAGCCAACATTTATTTGAGACATATCTAGCAGAAGTCGAATTTAAACTCCTTGTCTTAACATCGGATTCAGAACCATGGATTGCTATATAATGTTTATGTTCCGTCTTACCAGATAGACTACACTCCTGTAACACCGGAGCGATCAATTGTTACGCGATGACGGTGGAATTGAATCAGCCCTTCCCTTGGGACTTCGCCCCACGACTACCGGCCGCAAAACTCGGCGAGAATTGAAAAACTTTTACTGTTTACGAACAGGAAATACTTAAGACATTATTATGAAAGAATATTGCTCATGTATTGTTTTCACCAACATTGAAAAAAGTAGATTCTGAATTTAATCACTTTTTTGTTTTGGATGGACTTTAAGTGGCTTGTGAGTATTATTATAAAAAATATATTTGTTGTTTATGTCGAAGAATTTACGGGATTTTCACTCGAGATGGTGAAAAACTGCCAATATATATATTTCGATTGAGTCCATAAATAATATGCGAAAATCTTTTGACATTGCTAAATTACACAAGAAGAGAAATCAATATTTATTTTTTTACTTCAAACTTATATGATAATATATTTTTTATAATACAGAAGTGTTTTTTTTATTATAAAACAAATGTATATTATAACAAATACTTACAAAATAACAGCCATGATGTCAGAAGGTTCCTGCGGATTCGTTTCCGCGCCGGAAGTAAAGCCGGCGTCGGAAATCTGACAGATTGAACAAAAATTGACACGTGCCGTGTAGCCTATGACCTGTTACCTGTTACCTGTTACCTGCTGGATGAAATAATCAACGACTTACCCGAGCTGTTCTTTTAAAACTGGATTTTTAATATTTTAACAAAGCCTCATATTCAGTCTTACTATTTCCAATTAGAAATCTCTTTTCAGTTTATCTAACAAACTTTTCATTTAAGATAATATTTTATTTAAAACTTTGAATAAAAATCTAACATCGAATATCTTAATTAAAATCAAGACTTTAATTTAAACTACTTTTACAAATACAATTATTTTGCACGTAACCGTAACCTATCGTTTTAAATTTATTTATTACAAAATATTTTTTATTTGAACTAAACAGAGATAGTTTTTATTTGGGACAAGGAAATAAAGAAATCTGTTGATATATATATTGTATACAGGGAAGTTTGTATGTATTGAGTGCACGGAGTGTGGACGTGTGTGGGCTTTCACGCAAAAATAACGTAACATTTATTTCATGAAACTTTAAATTACTTTAGTTTATACATCAAAATATAACAAAGACTATAATTTATGGCGAAATCCACGTTAGTCTGCATGTAATCTCGCATATTAATTGTGTCTACGAAGTGACACAGACAGTGGGCCTCCATCCTATCGCTGTAGTCCCCGCATTAGCACAAAGCGATAAGCTTTCTCCATCCTCATGAGCACAGCAAAGGAATGCTACAGGTCACCCGCGTCTGTGTTTCATTCAAGTTATAATTTAGGACTCTTCATGAAAAGAGTGTATTAGTTATCACTGAGGTAACGCCGCTTGCGACTTAATTTTCAACTATCAACGGATGGAGTCATAATATACGTTATCCAATCGAAAAAAAAAACTTCATGGCTGACTCTGGTAGTCACATCTATTGTATATTTTCAGTCCGATCCCAATTCTGGAATCCACGCGGACGTAACCGCAGATAAAAACTGGTCAATTTACTAAACAACGTTGACATCATAATAAATTCACCCCGCTTCTACGGATATGTATAATCGAATACATTTAAATGTATCAGCAGTTTTTACGTTATAGTCCAGTAAGATATTCCTGCTTGACATTTATAGCAATTAGAAATTGTGCATAATTATATTAGCGTTTTGTCTCCGTAACATCATGGGATGAGAAAAAAATAACCCTTACAGCTGCTACACGCGTATTAACATACACGGATACTGCCCTGCCAGTTCACTTTTACATTTTAAACTAGGTAATTATATATATATACATAAATTAATAGATTTTTCGTTATCTTGAATATATTTTGAGGTAATATTAATTTTAAAGGCATTCAAACTATTCTAACCTCTTAAATGTTCGATTGACAACGGAGTTTAGATGATTTTCCATAGACAACAAATTAATTATTTTCAAATTTGTGTCATGCGACGTAATTAAGTAAGTGAGGTTTATAATTTGTATTACAGAATAGCAAGAAGGCAATAGCTTTTGCAAATTCGTGTGAATCCTGTGTTAACGCAATCGATATTTTTTCTATTTCCATCGCAGCCGTTCTTCGAGGCGGAAAAGTAAAGCAATCAAGCAGATTATTAAATTAGTTGAATCATACATTTACATTCACGCAACGTAATTAATCGCATACATAAAGTATATTCCGATAACCTTTACAACCTTATCGTGAAGTAAAACTTATTATATATGCGTGTGTATATTAAATTTACGTGTATAACAATGTCTTATTGGATAATATCGAATCCACCACCAAAAATTTCAGTCGCGGATTCTATAGAAGCAAGAAATATTCTTAGACCACAGTTTCATTCTAATATTTTGTCCTGATGCTGTTTTGTCTATCTATTCAGGGATATTATGAGGTCGCACTAAAATTTGATTTCAGTTACCTACTGTCAAACACGTAATCTGTCACACGGACAACTAAAATGGCGCAATTAAATTATACGCGACACAAATTAAGTTTATTAAGTGAAAATTAGAAAAAATATGATAAACAACAGCTGCTTTTCTCAAGAATCGTGTAATATTATGGTAATATGATGCAAGTGCAATTAGTCTTCATAGAAACTAATAGCGAGGCAACATTCATGTTCGGATATAAAGAAAAATGTTAGGAATTACTCGTAATTGTTATGTGTTAAAAAATTATTATTTCAACCGCACAATGTAGTAAAGTCCAACACTATATCCACGATCAATTAATATCGTTGACTCATAAACTATTTTCATAAAAACTCTTTCCAATACCAGTGATTGTTTAACAAGTCTAGTCGGTTTTGTACTGTAGTTTTGTCTATAACATACACATATAGCTATGTTAGAAAATACAAGAAGCAGTTTGTGTTATCTCGGTACATTATCAACAAATATTAACATAATATTAGCATCACATAATTTCATCACACGACGTCGTCCATCAAAATAATGACCTGTTTATAAAACACTTATAATGTTTTACGACGTTACTTCACATCAATACAGCCATTATTATGCTAGCATATATTTTATAACGATAAAATTAATTATGTCCATAAGAACACAACGAAATTTATATAAATACTTTGTTGCCTACACAGACAACATAACGGAATAGTGTTGTCTCGATTATGGGTTGTATAAAAAAAATCATACTATTGTATTGTGCTTCGGAAATATACAAAAAAAAAAAACTATTTTATACATCTCAATAAAAGTAAGATCTCAATAAATATAATATAATACTGTTTACTCTATATTCAATTTATAATATCTGTAGTGTCGGTCGTAATATCCGCGCTGCCGGCTGCTGGCCGAGAGGGTGACGCTTCGTGTACACTCAGTATTATTTAAATACAGTAATGTCATTGTTTAAAGTAACTAGGACCAGGTCGGAACCTTAAGACTCTCGACCACTGATCGTATAAATTTGACATTTCACATAGATTACGATAAAAAAAATAACGAATCTAAAATGACATTAGTCGTGATATAATTAGATAATTCAGGAAATTTTATTAATAACATTGATAGATGTCGTCCCATCACAATTAAAGCACAATTTAAATAACAAATAACAAAAGGGAAGAACACGGGACTTCATAAAACAATCCCCCGGGACCCGATACTCGTTATTGAGTTGGGCCCTCAAATCACTTTACGGACGGGCGGATATATTTTTTATATTATTTTATATTTTCTACGCCTTCTATAAGCTTCATCCTGAAGTTTCTTAACTTAGTGCTTATCTAATAATCTATTCGCCTAAGAACTGATTCAGAGAGCATTTCTTTCCTTTCGGTTATCTGGTAGATAGCTGAGGTATTTAAAAGCTTTGTCATCCTTCCGGCTTAACCGGGTCGTTTGGCCTAAAGATAGTTTAACCCTCATTAGAGGAAGGCTGTTGCTTAAAACCTTTTTGTATTGGATTGTGTGTGATTGATTATAATTAAATAGGGATAGTGAAATATGTGTTTTATTTTCACATTAGGTTAAAATATATAACAATAAATAAATAATATTCTTCTAAGAATTCTGTGACAGCTGTTCTAATCCAAAATATCCTACCGATCATTAGTAATGGATGCATGTATATGTTTATCATGCATGCATGCATATTACTGTATAGATATGGGATTATTTTATAGTAATTACAAAACCAAAATTACGTTTTCACAATCAAAACAAGAAGTACCAATATTATAAATTAAATTTTGTTTCAAGCGATATCTGTAATGAGATTAATCAGAATAATTATTGACACAAACTATTAGAAGCTGTAATTTAATGTAATTGTATACAAAAATGGGACCCAAATTAGCCAAATTGGATTCGTCTTCGCAATTCGACGCCAGTTAGGGTTGTCGGATCACTGTGTCGTGTATCTTGTAGCTAATACACGGACGACGGTTGATTTTTTTTTAATATATCATTAGATAAGGTTTTGAAGATACAGCCTGGAACGCAGAGGTTTAATAGATTTCCTACAAACTTCATTTCATAAAAACTAAAAGACGTTTTCGCTATGAAATCATTAAAAAAACATATATGTACATTAAGATTTACAAAAAATACTTAAACTGTTCGTATTTTTCGTTACTTTTAAGTAAATATTATTATCTTAGTGTAAACTGTAAACATCTAGTAATATCCAAGTTATCAAACACTCGATATCAATACAGGCGCGCTCCCCGGCGCTCCTCGACGCTCCCCGGCGCTCCTCGACGCTCCCCGACGGGCCGCCGCGGAGCCTCGCGGGACACAACCTATCAACAATCAAAACACGGGCGGCAGACGTCTTGCGACAAATAACACTTAATTGATTTGGACAAAACGTTACAATAACGACCACTCTCACTCGATACAATATTCGATATACCTACTTACAAGTTGACTGACAATTGAGATTGAATTATCCATTGCACTGTGTAGCGTTACACATTAAAAGAAAGAAATATTATTTTTATTTTGGGCGTCTTATGTGTAACATTTTACCTTTAACAGACAGACTAAAACCTTGCTTAAAAGAAATGGGAAAAGGGATATAGTTTTAGTATTTATTTAACCTAACATAGAACATCATTAACATCGGAAATACTCCTCAGTAACGAGTTTTAATCATCTCCTAAACTTTCTTTCCGTTCTCACTTCTCTACTTTTCTGTCCAGACGATACATTAACTTATCAGGTACAATACTACAATTAAGTTTCCTTCAATATTTTTATCAACCAACATAAATGCAATCAACTTAAACAATATACGTGCAAATAAATTAGTAGAAACGTAACTATCCTGAAATCTATTAACAGTGATTTAAACGAATTGGTAAAAATCAATTACACATTAGCTACTCTTTAATCGCATTCATAATTTTAAAACCAGACGTTGTTGCATTGTTATAAAGCATTAATTGAACAGAGTCGACGTCTTGAGAGTTAGTTGTAATTTCCTAAGCTTCACCCTCGTGGGGTGAGTGTTACTTTTCACGGGGCCCTCACACAGTATTAAACACCCTTAAAGTAAATGTTATCGTTACTCAGTGGTCGATAACAATTGGTTATTACTTAGTATTGTTTGATAATAATAACATATTACAGTCGCTAGTTTACGACATTAGTTTATAAGGATGTATATTCATTTTGTGAATTTTAACTTCGTAATAAAAAAATTTGTTTAAAAAATAGATTTATTTAATCTACATAAAGATTATTGTTATTTAGTCTGTATTGTTTCCATGGACAATATAGAGGATATGACGTAATAGTCTTAGGTTATTAAGTCTCGTCTATAAAAAAAATATTATTAAATCTTAATTTGTAGCCTTTGAACCCCTTACTCCGAACTCTGTTTTGTTTTTGATTCCTTTACATTTTAAGGAGATAAATATTATCTACAGAGGCATCTTGAAATAAAAGAAGAATTTGTTTTGTAAATTAAGTTTATCCATAGACAAGTTCTAGACAAGTTCTAACATCCAAATAGATATTAAACTTATATTTTTATATACAATTTTAAAAAATAGTAAATCTTTTCACATACATAAATAACTGTATTGTAACGGGAAAAGGGTGACAATAAATTTTCCCCAAAAAACGGATACAAAACAGTGAAATGCCTCGAGGGTATTATTTATATAATTAGTTTCGGACTAGCCCAGGCAATGATTAATTGTCAGGCGGACCATCCATCACTCGTACACGCAAAAATATATCACATCAAATATGTTTGTACAAAAATATTTACGAAACTATTCAATACGATCATTGCCAGAACTCTTCGTGATATAAGTATGGCATTTTCTAAGAATGGTATGTTTTGGTAACATCATTATAATAATATTTACAAATAATTCAGTTGAATAACTTAAACTACAAGACATTCTCCAAGGAGATCCAAGAGTTTAAAACATTATATTAATATTTATTTCATACGAACAATAGCTTTTAAATTTATGATGTTCAATAATTAAGACTAAGCTAAGAGGCGCCTATAAGACAGGCGTCAACGCATAAAATAAACATTCACCGTCCAACAGATTTAATATTCATGTCCAAAGAGTTTGATATAAAAGCAAAAAGGCTGTATAGATAAAGTTCAAAACAAAAAACGAGCTGTCAAATGGCGTGACAGCGACGGCGGGAACAAGAACGATTTGTACAGGCATCAATAGGCCTACAAAAAAAAAACCTTGTAATATAAACATTAATAATCTCATATCAATATTTATAATACCAATTCTGATAACTTTGCACTTTATATTTCTAATGAGACCGTTGTTGCGATATTGGCTGAATATGTTATTACCGTTAGGATAGCTCATTAATTGATTTATTTCTGAGCAATTATCTTGTCCGACTGACGCCAAGACTTAGCGTTTGTTAAAAAAAAAACTACGTGTAACTTTGACAGCGAGCTTACCGGTTTTAAAAAGTGACACCATACTTATACAAATACTATCTCATTTTTCTTGTATCAGTTAGAATTTATATAAAAAAAGTTAATATATAATAAATAAACAAAGGAAACTGATCAAATCATTTTATTTAACTCTGTTCCCACAATATGCGATGTAATTAGATGGATAAAACTTTTTTTAAGTAATAGTTTGTCTCTGATGAGAAACGGTTGCGGAATGCAAATAGCAAACGGTAAAGCTAAATGCCGGGGACTGATTAATTTATCTCGTAATTAGCGAAGACATATCTTTGACGTTGACTCGTAGCGGACATCTCGTAGCGGACATGTTGAAAACAATACACCCATTACACTGCTGTTTGTGTAACTACAATGTGTTTTATATACACAACAAACAGAACATTTCCTTCATTTTCATATAAAATCCCATATTCGATAACCATACCGAAATTCGCCACCAGAAACGTAAACAAGAAAACTAAAATTCCTTAACCACATTCATTGTTCACTAATTGTTTGATACTGCCATAAAAACACACGGACATACGTGTTTTGTTACATTTAGAGTTCGCCGATGACTTACTGATGCAAGTTCTCCATAAAAGTCGCATTGGCTTCATTTAGGCGTACTTGAGATTTCCTTAAAAAGCCAGACCACATTCTGACAGCGTCTAACAAACGGGAAGGTAATCAATGTAGCGATGTCACTAAATCATTGTGATCGGATGACTTGTTAATTAAATAACTCCTACATTATTATTTACGTACAGATATCGTGTTTATTGTATTGCAATAACATAAGCTGAACTAATAAGCTAGTTTATCAGTTAGTTTAACCTTTAAATAGGACATTATAATTTTTAAACCAATCGTATATTTTATTATTATTAGGAATACTGACCTGATATTCCATCACAAACATCAGTTCCATCATATTCTTCTGTTAATAAGGGGACATGGAATTAATCGTGGTATAATGTCTAGATGTTAAATCATCACAGAGCAATACTTATTCAGAATCTTATTCAACAGATAAGAAAAAATCTTAATTCTGAAATAATTTCGAAATGTCATCTTTTTGTACTGCTTTTATATTTAAAAATATTTAAATATCTTTAAAAAATATTAAATTATTGTTGTCCAAATCTAGATAGACTTGATTTTCTCATTATTAAACGTTAGTTTCTGAAACCAGCTTATATCAGATAGTATTTAGATCGTCACTTAATTTATTTATATTATACTAGATTTTTCCCGCGACTTCGTCTGCGTTACTTTCAAAATTAGTAATGTATAGCTGACCGGGCGAATTCTATTACTCCATAAAGATAGTACATAAGAAGATTTTGGTTTTGATAAACTATTTTTTTCTTCTTTTTCAATCAGATGAAAAGTATCCTGTCCTTTCCTTGGTTCTAAGCTACCTCTCCACCACTTATCAGCCATACCCGTACAGCCCTTCTTTAGTCCTAAATAGTCCAAGTAAGACGAATTTCTTTTATCTTTACAGATAACTATTATAAAACTAATGATTGATAGCATTATGTGATGTTTTATTTTTCCCGCCGGTTTGACTTCACTATTTCAAATTAAGAACGTCGCCATATTGAATGCGTCTACAACAATCGCTTAGTAAATCTTGACATCTCTATCCGTCTGAATGCATTGTGTATAAATACATTTATCGATTTAATAAACTTTCAAAACCGTAAACAGGAAATGGATTCGTATTTTAAATCATTGCATCCTTTTTTGTTAATTAAATTTCCGTAAAAAAAACAGCGTGCAATTAAAAACCTAACAACAAAACGACTGTGCAAAATTAATTCAAACATTTTAAAGCATTTGGAAATTTTCAATTCATACAAAGCAAAAATTTATTTCGTATATATATTCAAATTATATATTTTTCTTTATTTTTACAATGTATTTACCGTTCCATAACCAACGGATAGTGACAGACTCGAGTAACGAAGGGGCGCACTTAAATTTATCACCTTTCGCGATAACTGGAGGTTAGAAAGAAGTGTTTTAAAATACAATAGTTAAACGGAATATTCATCTATATATACGAGAGGCCTTTATATATTATTAAACTCTTTAATATATACAGCTAGAATCATTTGATACAACCACTCGATACTTGAACACAAAATTAATAAAAAAAAAATTTTTCCCTAACAACAGTTTTCATTTTCATTCAAGTAATTGTGTTTTAAATAATAAATGATTGAATGTAATTATAAAGTTAGTGTCTGGTTTCGTGTTTGAGTTATTGAAATTATAATTTTTATAAACATTTACATTCCCGCTAATCGTGACACAAACAGACTGATTGTAAAATTAAATTAAATTAATTTTTATATAAAAGTATTGGCTATTGTGTTACAAATTGTTACGTGACGATGCAGTAATTACGTACTATTCATTTTTTATTACGTATCATTTACGTAAAGAAAGCATTTGATAATATAATCGTTGTACTGATTATACGCTGCTATGACAAATGTCAAATCACTGACAAATAGTCCTAAAACATTCAAAATGGCCTTCTAAATTTAAATTTTCGTCGTTTGAAATTAAAAAAAATTAAATTAATATATAACAGGGAGAAATAATATTCGGCTTCCATTTTTTTTTTGTTTACGAATATATTTTTATTAACAATTTACTTTAATGACTGTATCAATATATTTACATTTATAATACATTTTTACACTCGTCTTATAACTCATATAGTTCACGTGTCACTGTAATAGGCTTCCGTGAAACTGTTTCACATATATAACAAACATGTATTGCACGTACAAAACAAATATATACAATGGTAATCGATAATTATCTAATATATTTACAAACTGGGTGGTTATTGAAGCTACGTATTTTTTTTTCATAGTTCACAATCATTAATTACATAAAATTCGTTCTTTGTTATATATATCGTATAATATTATTCTGTGTTATTTTATTGTTGTTACATAAATAAGCAGATTCATAATATTGTTAACATAATATAATTGTATATACATATAAAACATTTCTCGTTCTCTGACAGCTGCTATCGGATGAGTTCAAAAAGAAATTTACAAAAATATTAAGGATATCTCAGATACAATAACAACATGGCGGCCGACCTGTCTAAACAATAGTTTATGAAATCCGTTTTACATGCACAGATAATATCATAGTTTTCGTTGAATTGGATTTTCTAAAAAAAAAAAATTTCAATTAATTCGCCTTTCCATAACATTCTATAAAATATTTCATTATACTACAATCTTAATTAAAAAGTCAATTGAACGTATAATATTCTTCTCACCAGCGATACTGTCTGATGATGATTGGCTTAAAAAAAATCACTCTTAATTTTGTATCGAAAAAGATATCGATTCACAATCACATTATATGTCTTAAAACATAAATCTATTAACTCATAGGGATTCATTTGTACAAACAAGAATTAAATTAAAGCAATAAATCAGACGAAAGAATCTGCTGAAAAATGACAATGAGAGCATTTTTACTTTTTTTTTTTTTAATATTAACGGTCAATACAATTTTCATTCATCCATGTTGCTTTATAAATGTACCTCCTTCGATTGATTAATACATTATAACGATTAAAACTATGAGCAGTTGGGAGCGTACCTTAGCATTCTTGTCTAATGTACCTTTCAAATAACTGTATTTTTTTATCTCTTTTAAGGTTATTTCATAGCAATTATGTTATTATAATTGTTGAATTAATTCTTGAATATCTCAAACGCCGTATTTGGTTCCTGACGTTTTTTTTTGTTATTAACAATGAAAACCCGTTTCTATGACATACATTTTCTACATTTCTATGTGATGTATATTTAGACAGGAAAAAAGGAATAATAACCATTTGAAAAGATACCTTTTTTCCTATTTTTTAATCTACCATGATTGAATATTAAACTCGGTCTCAACTACATTTAACGGTAAGATTCTTGACTTTTATTTTTCATATAAATTACGATGCTACATACTGATTTGCCTATATTTATGCAAATAATTATTTCTTCCCAACAAGACGTGTGTAATTTCCACGGAGGCCGACGTACTATGGCCTTTAAGTTATAATTATTTTCTTATTGAGTATGGATCAAATTATCTTAGCCGACCTCATGAACCTTTTTGTTACAATTTCATTATTATAACTACGCTCGCCCTTTAACGGTCTCAATGTTTATAGCGGAACAGACGATTTACGGAACATTTAACAATTAAATTAAATTTTCTAAGGAAACTTTTTTGTTTTCTAAAAATTATTACTCTTCTACTAATAGCACAATCAATGTATATTTCGTTCATTAGTTGTGAATATTGTACTGAATCTTCACTATTATTACGGCAGAATATAACAGTATATGTATCTAGTCTTCGAATAGGCCTACTTGTTGTAGAGCGCGAATATTGTATCTTACCTAAACGTGTCCGGTACATAGAACGTTTTAAATAATCAAAAGCCTATTACAGCGTCTCTTAATTCTGATGATGCAAGTCGTCATAGAGACCTAATCGTCAACTAACTCCAATCGCCAGCAGTGATGTTCAGATTCAGGTACCGTCTACACTCCCTAATATAAAACTCTATCCCACGAACAATCTACAACCATAATAGTTTACATCTAATAGTGATATGATAAATAAATCGTATTTAATTGGCAGCATCTTAGAACTTAAAATACTCCGGGAAGGCTGACGGAGGGCTTTCCATCGTTTATAAATAAGTGAACAATAAATAAATACATTTAGCGTCAAATAATACTAAAATCAACCCTGTCATACCTCGAGGGATCGCGACAAGCCGGAGCCGGGCCGAGCTGAACCGAGCGCCTCCTGTCGCCCGGGACAGCGCGTGGACCAGCTCGGTCTTAATAACATGAAGCACTCGCTCACAACAATACCGAGTGAACTGCACACTCGCCTCACTGAACGTCACCAGTATTTACACTAGAGGTCCGTCTATTCCTCGTCCACGTTGATCTCGGAGTCCGCGGAGTCCTCGTCGTAGGTGGACGAAGAGGCGAAGCCCCGGCCCAGGGCGGCGGAGCGGTTCTTGGCGGCGGCGGCGCGATCCCGCTGGCGTCGGTTCTTGAACCAGTTGCCCACCTGGGTCGGCGTCAAGCCCGTCGCCGCCGCCAGCTCGCGTTTCTTTGTGGGGTTCGGATACGGGTCCTGGAGATACCACTCCCTCAGCAGCGACCTCGTCCGTTCCTTGAAGCAGTGCGTCTTCTGTTCGCCGTCCCATATGGTTCTCGGCAGGGGGAACTTCTTCCGCACGCGGTATTTGTCGACGGGGCCGAGCGGACGGCCTCGGAGTCGCTCGGCCTCTTGGTAGTGGGCTTCGAGCCATAGAGCCTGTAGTTTCGCGTGGCTCGAGCGCTGGAACCGATGTCTCTCGAGAATCGAGTAGAGCTCCCGGTGGCGGCCGGCGTGGAAGGCGACAACGGCCCGCGCCCGAAGCACCGCCTCGCAGCGCTCCAGCTCGGCAACGTTGGGGTGTGCCACCGGCAGGGACCACAGGAAGCGCGCAAGGCGCTCCACGTCACCACTCTCCTCCAGGGTCTCGCAGACGGTGGCCACCTGCGCCGCGCTGAAGGACAGCGTGGGTAGCGGCAGCAGAGGAGTCGGAGCGGCCAGCTCGAGCGCGGCCAGAGACAACGGCGCGGGTGGGTCAGCGCAGGCTGCGGGCTCGGCCGCGGGCCCGCGCTGCGCCTCCAGGATGCGCGCGTGCAGCGCCGCCGTCGTGGACTCGTCCCAGGAGCCGCGCATCGGTGCGAGTGTGCGCGCCGGAGTCGCGCGCCGTTTGAGCCGCGGACGGCGGAGCTCCCTAGCCGAGGGAGGGCGTGCTCGGAGCCCGCGGCTATTGGCTATCGGTTACGGAGCGGGAGGCTGCGCGGCCAATCGGGCGTCCTCCGCTCGGGGGCCGGATAGCTTTCAACCGCGCCGCGGCGCGTATCCGGCGGGCGCGTTTAACGAGGGCGGCGGGACGCGGGCCCCCCGCGCCGCCATGATCCGTCACACACACCGCGCGTACCCCTCGCCGGCGGGTGCAGCGCCCGGTCTGCGCCGCCGCTTCGATAGATTACCTGCGAACCTTCAATTAATAGCCTCCATATATTCATCCGGGTGGATTACCAGCTTTTATTTGGTCTATGTTCCGCCACCGATCGATAAATTAGTACCTCATCGCTTCATACGCTCTACATACACGCCTACTTCATTAACGGCCGTCTGTTCGATCAAACATTTAATTATTTATCTCGTACCAGATATTTCATTTTGATATAACGTTCAGCTCGGGCCGGCCAACTTAGAATGTATCATAATAAGTCCTTCAAGACGACTAGCAACCGCCGGTGCTTCTGTAATGAGTCACGACGAAAAGTTCCAATAAAAACCATTCCTTCCAAGTACCAACGGCGACTCATTATTCTCATACATAACACAGAGAATCTAAATCATCAAATATCATAGAGTCACATCAAGTGTCAAGGAGCGTCGAGCGCTCTACTACAGATTTCACCGTGAAAGCCTTTCCACAGTATTAAGTTATTGAACGGCAAACCACACCCCGCCGTGGGTCCGCGGGACCCGGGGGTCGGGAGGTGGTGGGAGGGGGTGAGCTACGTTCAGATAACGTGAACACCCCGTATTGTACATTTAAATATAGGACTTTTGATACCGCTCGTTATAAATATGAAATTCATTATAACACATTACGAGCGGAGCAGCGTTTTCGGAAATCCCTGAACGTTTACAAAGAGTTTGATGTTTAAGTATTTATTAAATCCACTCCGTTACAGTATCGGTTTAACGACGCGTTCAAAGTTACTTCAGTTTCGAAGCCGATGTAGTTAACTGAACGCTTCCTTTCTGATGACAGCAACAATTTGCGAATCTCTCGAGCAGCCTCCCCTGAATCAATTAACTCTTGTCTTGCTAGTTGCTTATTCGCAACCACAGTGAAGGCTTCATCTTGAAGACGTACCTACATCCTACATGCCATTAACATTATAAATAACGCCTTTTAATTTTATAACCTCTTAGTTTATATTAAATAACTTCAATAACAACAGAAACAAAGAATTTAATTTTAAACTCACCACTAAATCAGAATCGTATTTTTATTTCATTTTTTGTTTTTTTTTTTATCCCATCCTCCATCTTATTATTCGACGTAGAAGCATCTGATTTACATCATAAGTTGTTAAAATATCGTAACTAATTCATAAGGCGTGCTAACTCTTAAAGTAACCGCCGAGTAATTGAAAAGTTTTGACAAAATGTTAACTCAGACTTTACATTAGGAGTTTTATGAATTTATCGAGGAGAAATCTTTATATATAAATAACAAAAATTATATTCGGAGTGCTCTACAATGATTGAATCTCGGTAAGTTGCGATCGTATTGTAATGTAGAGCGGGGTATGTGCTGCTTGGCTATGTATAAGTGGCTGCGAGTTATCCCGGTTACATTGGTATCATGGGGGGATCCGCTCAGGGTCGGGGGGTGACGATCGATACACGGTATCTTTGTTTGGATATAAAATCTTAGGGGTGTGGTCTGGGATCTGATTTGGAAATATATTACGCTTTAACATGGATTAAGTTCGAATTTTTGTATTATCATATATAAGATATTTTCCTATGACTTATTATTAAGTTGAACCTAGTTCGTGAGTTAATATTGTATCTATGTTCAGTTTAAAACTATATTTTTGTGCTAGTACCTTTATAAAAATACAAAAAACTGATCTCCGTAATTCAGTAATGAGACCAACAACATCAACGAGCAATAATATTATATTATATCTTCATTCAAATATTCTATTCTATTCAACAAACGGTTCTAGTAATAAATTCCTTTCGTTATGAACCGCATCATATTCAGCATCGTCACTTCGACCAAACAAAAGCCTATTCGAGGCTTCATAATTTCCAAGAATGAAGAGTTCAAATCTAACAAAACGAAAATAAAATATATATACAGGGAACACAATGATGCATATGCGAATTGGAAACTAAAGTCGACGCTACCGGGCAACATAGTTGAGGCTCTGCGGGCTGTAGTGTGCGGCGAACAAACGACGCGTCACTAAAACATACCTTGTAAGAACGTAATAACTGTTAGAATGTTGTGCAGCCGGCCCCGGGAGGCAGCTACATGTCTGTTTGTCACACAATACGTCGTACGTCAAACGACGAGTTTTACAACCTCGCTATCTGACAGACAGTTAGCGGGAGTGATTTGTTAAACTCGCCTACCCACTACACATTCGATTACTATCATTTGAAAGTCGTCAATAAAGATATTCATAAAACTATTTTACATACAACATAAATATTATATTATAAAACTAAATTTCCATTAATAATTATAAATAATATCTCATAGGAAACAAACATCAATTTAGTTGCCATCTAAAACAATGCGAAATAGACTAATGAGTGAGTTCGATTGATGTAAAAGTTAACCATTAAGTTAACCCTATCGTTACGTTCAAAAGGTTATCAGACGGTCGAGTGCGTCACGAGAATAGCAAAAATGAAACCGAAATCGGTCGTAACCCTTCAGCACGGTTAGTTGACTCTGATAGAGTCACCGCCATCAGGGGTTTGACATACTGACGGATTGACTCTAACGACATACTCCATCAGTAAACATCACAACTAAATAGTTAATAGTTACAATTTATTCATTACATTAATAAATCAATATAATCTCCGAGTATCACCTTACAATACTAATTTAGTAGGCAATTTCTAAAAAATTATTCTCTCTATATATATATATATTATTGATAATGATTATATTTGTTATATTCGTCGTTAAGAGATAGTGTTTTTTTTTTACTTCTAGTACCGCGCCAGCCCTAAAAGTGATCACACACGAAATAACACTAAATGAGTTTCAATAGCCGGCCGCGGACATCAAAGCTATTTCGATAAAACCCGCTCTGTTTACACAGACGCAGGCACGACATGCAAAATATATACATATATACAATATATATATCATACAAAAAATAATAGTATAAAACGTTAAATATTTATTATTTTTTAATAACATCCGAATATCCGATATAAAAAATATCCAAAAATCTTTGGACCAATCTCATAAAAATATATGTATTGCTAAGAAAAATAAAAATTATTTGCTGGGAACCGAATAATTATTATTTAAACTATAACACATATAACATTTATTCTGTATCATATGTTATATTCACCGTATTAATTATATATACAAAACATGTGAAATTATGTTCGTGCATGTTTTGTTTGTTAAACATTACAAGAGCCAGGAGACGCTCACAATAGAAGTGCCTTCCGACGCGGACGTGCCCCTCCAAGACATAAGATGCGGCGATTTTAAATCATACACACACACACACACACATATCAACTAATAAAATACTATTATTTTCTCATAACAACGATACGGTATTTTTTTTCAAATGTGTTTTTTTGGTTTCCTTATAATAAAATTGTAAATATGATTAAACTCATTGCATTGATATTATTTACAATACTAGATCTCATGCTCAGCTGTATTTAATTTAAAAGGACACCTATAAAACTCTCTGAGCCGCTGTAATTACAACCTTAACGTGTTTGTTAATTGTCTCGCGCTCTCTCCAGACTTGCGACAATCATCTGCGACTGTTTTGTCCGCAGTTTATTGTATGACATATATTCAGAAGATGTCTGAACAAGAAAGAATGAACTCTGCATGCTTAGTATTAGTTTGCAACAACACACTATACGGCGCGTTTGACGTTTCCCATTCGTTAGCGGTCGTTATTACAAGTATAATGAGTATATCTACGAATGATAAACTGTTTACTAAGTAATGTGTTTCTAGTTATCCTAAGCAACCAGTACGGAGCCGGGGGTCTCAAAATTTTGGCCTAAAACAATCACGGACTATGTCGCATTTTACTTAATTTGTATAGCTTGATGTATTTCTTCATATCTTCATTGGGTAAATGTAATTTTTTTTATCACGACATCGCTAACTCCGTATAATGTGTCGAAAACAATATTATTATTTTATATGAAAATCATTTAACACATAATGTTTAGGTATAAATTTATAATACAAAAAACATCGATTTACACTCTTCTCTAAATCGATCAATTGACGAATCATTGATAGTTATAATATATTTAATATATTTGTTAAATAATACACCTATATATACTATATGTTACATATATAAGTAGCACATCTCATAACAAAACACTTGGTCCGTGGACCGCAGATCACAAAGGGTGCTTGCGCGAGCGCAGCTATCAACCCACGTCGTGTACATCATCCTGTGATTAGTTTATGTGACATGGACCGACTACACCACAGAACTTGACACGTCCACACTCACCAAAATAATATATATCGATTATAATCATCAAATAAATATCACACAACTAACATCGATTTTGTCAGAGACATTAAAACCATTGTTTTTTTTTATACAGCTGATATTATGAAAAAATCAATCAAACATGGAACGATTTTATTGATAACAAATTTAGATTCATATAAATATTTTTTTTTTTAAGTCGTCAAAAATCATGTTATGTTATTAAAAATATTGGTTTGTAGGTCTGTACACTTAGGTGTTCTCATCCTCGTAAGTCCATGAATCAGGGCCTCGAGTCCGTACGTTTATGATATGGGCCACTATTGTGAAGACCTAATGGACTATCTCAGCTGTCTGTCAGTGGTGACAGAAAACATTCTGACCCTCGCTCAATAGTATTGCCATTATGCTTCTTACTTCACAATACTTCGACGTTAATAATACACTTTACTAGATATAGCAAAATTACTGTTTCTTCATATTACGAAATATGTATGTGCGATTTAAATCTACTGATATAATTTGATATAACATATTTTTGTTCATCAAAGCGCTTATAACTTTTGATTAATGTTCATGTATTATTAATCATTATAATCGATTTGAAGTCTCGCTGGTGATCCTCAGACCACTCCTGTTATTTAGAATATTGATGTAAAAGAAAAAAATCCATAGATATAAATAAAATATTCTTCACTAATGCTTAAGATCGTGCGGCTATCAAGGTCAAAGAATAATGAAGAGATGCAGTCACCATATATTTAAAAAAATGTGTCTAGCAGTACGTAATATAAAATAAGAACTTAATAAAATATTTAATATACATCATTATATTTCTTGTATAAAGACGAAAATATTTTATAATTTATCTAGTGATTATGGCAACATCATTAACAGCCTAAATGACGTTTTGCTTGCATTGTTTACGTTTGTCTATTTAGGACTTCGATGATGTTTTATGAGATTTCAATTCGAGTTCTCTCTCGGTTATTGCAAGTAACTTTCTTTTAAACTATCATTATACTGGGATCGTATGTAAAAATATGTATTAAATTTTTATGACGAACATGAAATTCTAAAACTCATACAGCACGTAAAGACAGACAGCGATACCCGTTCAGACAGCAACAACAAAAGCCGATGGTATGCAAATGGGGTGGAAATATTAACAACCAAGCATTAGCTAAGTGCATTAGCACCAAATAAATACCATATTAGACGCGCAGTTAATCCTCCGCTGTGTACATTGTTGTACGAGTTTGTAAACAATATGAGACAAATAAAAAAACTATTTATAATAAGTATTGTATATGTAATAATTATTTGATATTTTCTAATCGTGATCCAGAAATTATGTTAATATTTTCTGATATGTCAAACGATGTGTCAGATTATGACTCAATGTATACGCGTTCGTAATAATACACTTGAAAGATCACTAAAATATTTAGCTCAGTATATATTTATAATTTAAAAAAAATACACCCAAAACGACACTTATTTAAAATGTAATTAATCTGTTTATACAATTACATTATAAAAACTTTCTTAATGTAATCAGCACGAAATGTTCGGCCGTCATAAATCCGTGCCGTCGGACATTGGAAACGCGGTAAGTGTTCACCAAGCTGAGGTATTAACATACATAATGTGTAATCCGCAGCATATTATGTTTTCTATACATCTAAAATTATTATGTCGAGAGGCCTAAATTTATAACGAATTAAATGATTCTCTGTTAAATCAATTATATTTATATATTTATTAAACACGGCATTAATTTACTATAAATTATTATAAATATGAATGTTTCAATAACATTCGCTCATTCCAGTATCGTTTTTGGTATCCGCAGCGTATTTATAAACGTACTTTCTAAAGCGGCTTATGTCATCTGTCAATCAGTATTTATTCACCCCATTTAAGATCTCCCTCTAAAACAATGAAACCGAAAGAGATAAACATTACAAAATTTTAAACCTTTCTTTCAATATAAACTTTATAGATATAAAAATTTATTCAGTATTTTATAATCAAATTTAATTTAAAAATATATAAGTGTTGACAGTTCAAACGTCGGCCATTTTTTTTTAATGAGACGCGTATTCAATAAAAAATATATGCCCTGTATTAGTTACATAGAAATTAATCTATAGTATTAAAAGTTAAACCAATGCGAGTGAATTTAAATCCGACGGTAAAATCGGCCTAACATCACCCCATTATCACCGGCTTTACAAATTAATCACTAAATAATGTAGTCGCAACCGGGGAGAGTTACTAGCGATATGCGAATGCAATACAAAACGTGCCTTGTGCGTTGTACGTACAGTTTACAATCCAATAAACATTTTAATTGTTTACAAAGCAAATAAGACATTTAAGTAAAACCAACGACATGCTGATATGAATTTTATGATTTACACTTTAAGGTTCAAATTTGTTTATTTGTCTAATTTTGCAATACTAAACTGATGTAAAGGGCTGGGTGCAGACCAAAATAAAGTTGAAAATAGTATTTATTATCTGTGGGTCCAGTTAATCACTTGTGGGAGCTTTCTATCATGTTACTACAATAATGTTTATGTTTACTCACAGCTTATTTCCAACATAGGGTGGAAATTAAAACCATAAACCTAAGGGATTTTAACCCCTAACCCCTAACCCCTAACCCCAGCAAGCTGGCAAAGTTTTTCAAAAACATTTAGATTACCGCTAAATCTTAATGCACTACACGCTGTTTGTAATAATAAGGATATATCTGATTTAACTTAACGAATAACCGCTGCCCAATTTAAAGTGAAATTTTAATATATTTTGCTACCAAAGATGTGTAGTATGTTTTTGATAAGTTCATAATTAAAATGTATTATCCAAGTGTAGAAATAAATGTACCTTTCCGTCTAATTCATTACCAAAACATGCGCGGTTTGAAACGACCTCTTCTTTAATGTGGAGTACAGTATGCTCACTCGTCACACTCGTTGTTCAGTCATATATTTTCAAATTACAGTAGGACGTAGGTTATTGAACGTAAAACGAGAAACGCTTCGTATCTAGTGACGATGCTGACTTGTGCTAAGGTCACAGATATTATTCTTGTTTCAATTGTTTGAGATGTTCCCATCACAGTTGTTATCATTGAGACATTACCGCTTCCGCTTGTGATTTGTTAATGCAATTAATTATCCGCTATTACTCGGACCGACACCTGTATTGTACTAAAGCCTTGTACCGAAATATGTAAAAAATATATAACTTCTTATTTAGATAATTTGTTTATAGATGCTTTTAAATCAAAACGTGTTTAGGTTATAGATCGACACATACAATTATGTATATTAAATAATTTTTCATTATCTCGTACGTCTGTCTGAATTTCATATATAAATATATAATGATAATTATAAATTTCACTTCAAACACATTAATTTTACTTAACAACTTCAATCCAATAATATAAAGTTAAAATTTACTTGTAATACAATGTTAGTTTATAATAACAAAAATCACTGCTTGTCCATTAACGATTATTCTGTCACGTGAAGCAGTTAATCGAGTAATCGGACGTCAAAAATGCCTTACAAGTTACATCATTTTGGAAAGAATCTAATATCTCACACGACTGGATCGACATTAAACAAACATATGTACATTCACCGCAAGGAAGCGATTTTAGAATAATAAAACCGCATCCAAATCTGTCCATCCACGATCGTTTTACATTGAAGCTTATTGGTGTGTAACGAGGAATTCGTGTTTCGACGAATATCTATGGTGTGTTATACAGAATAAGTGATTTAAGTTGTATGGAATATATAGAGATTTATATACTAGTTTTCGTTGCGCTCTTAGATAAATGAAGTGTGTTAATATAAACCAGCTTTTTCGTTTTAAATAATATGGATGTCGTCTGTAAATCTGATCCATCCATGGCGCCACAAAAACGCATACAAAAAAAAAATCATTCAAATCGGTCCAGTCGTTTCAGAATAGTTTAGGAACACACACGTACAGTAGACCATAAAGGTGTATATAAAGATAAAATGACAAACAAATGAATAGTTCACAAAACAAATTATTGTTGGTTTCAATAGCCCAGTTTTTCATCAAGGGGATACGATTTATCTCGTTTCGATCTCGCTAAAAACTGGTGGAACAATTATGAACTCCTAGCTTTATTTACTTCAAGCGACGCTGTTTAAAAACTTTCTTATATGAAACAGTAAATATATTTATTTAAATTAATCTCTATAATTAATATATAGTAAGTAATAAATCGATTAGAAGTAGACAAAACATCTTCTGAGACTCAACTGTGCTGTGTTACGATTTATATGCGTCTACAAAAAATATATAGTTTTCAAATCAATTAAACCAATTGAATTAAAGATTAAGAAATAATTAAATCCAATTTTAAATTATTGTAATTTAATTGAAATCATCCAAGTTGTGGTAACCCGATACCCAGCTAGCGATCCTCAACCGCTGACGGTAATTGACCAGAATAACCATCTTATTACACACTTAATTTACTTTGACGTAATGTAATATTTAAATATACATTTTTGTCTATACCTTCATTACCGCTATACTTTATTCTAACAAAAATAACGTCAATTTAACGCGTTATTCCTATAAAACGAAATGGACTTTCGAATGAGCATAAAGAAAAATAAAAAATTACAAACTCACTAAGATTTCATCAGCACAGATTAAAAATTTCCTTTTCTCGCTATTAATGAACATCAAAAACATACGTCTCTTGACATAAAACTCCGACGTATGTTGAATATAACATTTGAGATGACACTATCACATCAATACAGGAAACGTTGGCGTAAAATCAAAAATAAGTACACGCTATTCAAAATACGTGCTCGAACTAAGAAAAATATATAACCAAGTCAGATCAGGTATTATTGCGAACAAATAATATGAAAATCAAATATGGATGGATAGATGAGTGAACACTAATTTATATAAAATTATAATAAAAGGTAAAAAATATACCAAAACGGCGACACTTTAATATTAAATAGACAAAACGCTTAGGTATATATTTTCATGACCATAATAGATAATATAAAATTCTTTCTACAATATTCTGAGATGTTTTACACAGCCAAATGTAAAGTGATTTGTGATTAAGATAACTTCATTGCAGAATCTATTAACGATTATATGTAACTGTGTTCACATTAATAAACATGTTAATATGAAAATGTAATAAAATATACTAGTGATATAAAGAAGACAGCATCATTCGCCGTCCTTCACTCACAGCAAGCATCGCCGGGGCGTGTCGCTAGCACACCCGGTCCCCACGGCACACATAATTACTGTCACAACTCACAATGAAGCTTTCACACCATGGGGTACCCCATGGCTAGGTCGTTATTAATGTTCCATTATGTATTTCACGATTTGTTAGAAATATTGTTAATTTTTAGGTTACAATTGCTATTTAAGGATACGTTCAGAAACCAAATATACTATACATATTATGTCACATTGTGTTGTTACTAAAATAAAAAATTACAAAATAAGACTTAATCCTAAATGACAAAAATATAACATACTTTTAATGACATTACCAATTATATTTACGTTAATATAAAACTTACTAAATGTATTAAAGTATTGTATTATTATTTATTTATTACTCGTCATTCTAGTTCGCGACGTCAACGCAACGCAGCTACGGGGAGTAGATAATAAATCTAATAACAAAAATGGCGTCCGTTATGCTGTGTTAGGATAATAGAATAGAATTGGGGATGGACTGGAATAGGAAATAAATTATTGTAACTACAAATAAAATACAATATTATATGGTACTGACATTTCGAGTGTCTATATATTTTTTTTATGCCAGCCTTTTAAAACTAGAGTTTTATTTTATTCTGCCATAAATGAGGAATTTATATAAATAAATATACACAATATTTTAAATTTAGGATATTATGGAAAAAAGAGTTGATACGAAAAAATATCACAAGTTTGTTTTAATATATCTTTTATATTCATATAGGATCATATGAACTAACTGAATAATAGTAACTTGTAACATAACGCCAAAACTGCCCCGTCTGACCACAATATGGTTCGGTATTAACAGAATTTGAACAATGCACTTCCCTATTATATGTTAAACTGTTATTTGATATTTTAATACAATTACAGTCTTATTTAAGATCACGTAACTCGATATGGTTTTTATTAAAACATTCACATTCAATTAGGAGACATTTAATTGATACTACATTTTAATGACAGAAATATATATTTGTTACCTGCATTTTATAAAAATTAAATAAAAAAATACAGTACTTAATAATTGCAACATTATATTTATATTCTCTCTGCAACATATTTTTCATTACGATAATACTCGCCTAAGCTCGAACGGTTTTATTGTAGCGATGCAAAGAATAATATACCTTTAAAATTATATATCCGTGTACAAAATTCAAATGTTTTACATATTTTAAAAGCGTGATAGTGTAAACAAACTCGACTTAATGCGTCAAGCAGAGCCGCGTGACGAAAAGATAATCTTCATACAGCCATTACACTCGCATTATTAATATTAATCTTACATAGATAACTGTATTTATAATGACGGCTTAAACTATGTTTTTTTTTAATGACGCTCAAGAACAACGGTCAAATGACGTCCTGTCATAAACTTCGCATATAAAAATGGTCGTGACAAAAATAAATGACAATTACATTTTGTCTGTGTCCGCGTGTTGAATTACGAGTCAAGTTGTAATCGACGTTAGAGATCTAATAGAATTACTATTTTATACTGGAAAACATTTTATCATCTCTTTCGCAACACCATTACCCTTATTGTACCAAAAAGAAAAAGGTCCGCTGCCAACCATTTGGTGCAAATCTGAAAATAAAGTGATTAAAATGAAAACTAATATTTTAGCGGTCTTCTTCAACAAGTTGTTGTTACAGTGAATAAAAACAGATGAATTGATAACCTCCTCCTTTCTTGAAGTCGCTTGAACAGCTGATAGGAATAGTCAAATGTAGATGTAGATTTTACTAAAATTTTAAACAGATTCAACCGATATCTCTTGATGTTTTATGTCACAATAACACCACTCATTTATTTAATAAAATTATTTAAAAAAAATCACTCTACGTCGGTAGTAGGTGGTAATCTGTCATTTCTTACATTCTCACAAAGCAGCCATTTTGTAGCACATTTTAAATTCGTTGGGAAACGAGGCTTTTATCGCAGAAACTACATTTATTCATTAAAACAATCTGATAACGTATTAATTACAAACCGACTGACAGAAATAATAATTATAAGTCTAAGCGTTGGCTTTCTTTTAATAAAATGCGGATTACACGTCAAAGCAAACAGAAAATTATGTTTTGTTTTTTTTTTTATATGAACACGCGTTGATCATAATCAATAAGCATATTATCTACATTTCTGCATGTTACACACTGATCGTATTTAAAATGTATATTTTATAAACGCAATGTAAAGAAACATCGTACCGAATTCTATTTGCCGATATTTATCTTACATTAAAATGATAATGGTCATCTAACCGTGTTGAGTTAATACGCTCTGTTAATTCTTAATATGTATTATCTTTGAACACCTTTTGAGACAAACAATATTACCTTTAAATGTAATACAATAAGGTTGGAAATATTGTCAGCAGTTAAATAAAGGTAGATTTTTATCCTTAAAGATCACACCTTCGTGGTAAACCAGAAAGCACTGCTGTAATCAAAGTATCGTGAAATAATTCTTTGTTGTCAAACAAATGGTACCCGTATTGTCAGATTGCTATCATGGCGGCTGACATTTATTGACATTTGTTTAAATATATACACTATAATTAAACACATTCTAGTGATATGAAAATATTTTTTAGATAAATACATCTACATTATATAAATTATAATTATTTACTTGAGAATTTATATAAATATAATTTTTTGTATTAATTAATAGCCAAATAACACAAGTTTAATTCGTCATTATTCAATTATCTTAAAAATAAAGTAACTGAGAATGAGCCATCCAATCAATTCGTATAAAATACGATATAAGTTATGTGTTACAGGACATAAAACAATATTTTGTAGCTGACAATACAAGGTGTGACAATGAATTTTAATCCCCAAAATACTTAGCGATAGCCGGGCGTCGTTTTTGACACCAATGGCAGTTGAAAAGAATTGTACTATTTTATACAGATATTATTATCTGTATTCAACTACTGGGGATTAGTTAAATGTTATTGTTAGACTGTCGATCAGATTTTGTGTGAAAATGGTTTCGGGGTTTCACACCAATACTTTATCAGATTTTGTGTCACTGGATAGTTTTTTTAATACAAAATATATATTTTTCAGTTTTTCATATGACGAGTATATTCATGATACATTAATATTATAGGTAATATTTGTGATTGTTATCGTTATTCTTTGTTAAGGTGCGGAACCCAACTATGAACTACGTTTATTTCACACTCAAAGTGGGATTATATGGAATGGCTCGTACGTTCGTGCACAAATATTTGTAGGACACTCGCAGTCTCATCACAATCGGCCAAGCCATGATCTCTCCTATTATATCTCGTATAATATCAATGGAACCCTATTTATTTATTTAATGCCTGTGTATGTATAGGATTAGTTTAAAACGTTTACATTAATATTTTTAATACGAGACGGAAGTACGGTTTATAAACAATAAAAAAATACACATAACTGACAATAATATTTTGATTTCCGTTTTTTACCTTACATTTTATTGACTTCTTCTTCTTCTAGATTTTATAAAAAACACATTGAACTACATAATAACATATAACACACAACATATTTATTTACCATATATCAATATTTGTATTATGTGCACATATATATGTATATTAATGTGAGTGTCTAACTTGCATCTTGTCTTCATTAGGCCACTAATCCTTTAGCAATCGTTAATCCTGGCGGGACTCAATGACCCATTGTAGGAAACCAGAAGCCCCGTCACACAATAGTCGCACGTGATACGCGATTTTCTATCTTGTGCAAACAAAATACAGACGAAGTTCCCTGCAAGAATGTATTCCGAGAAAGTTCCTTTGTTGGAAACTGGGTTATATCTAATCCTACTTAGTTCAAATCCCGGAGTGTATCCGGGATATATTACTAGCTTATTCATAACTTTAAAATACGTCAAAACATCTTTTGTTGAAATCCGGAAGGAATTATAAAATATTAAGATTAATGACTCGATATTCATTATGATTGTTATCTTGCACAATGAACGAGGTTTTACTTATGTATTTTTTTATTCTCACGAAACGAAAAGAAAATGACCCTAATGACAGATTATGACGAATAGTCGAAGGTATTCGTACAATCGTCCAATGTATTCGAGAACATATTTAATTAACTAAACATTGAGTGAAACAAATAGTTTTTATAAGTTTCTTATCATCATATTAGTGAAGAGAAATTTGAACGATAATTGAAGCACTTAATTGAAACTAATATTTTTTGGATAAGCTACGCGTGATTTATTTTTGTAAAAAAAAAAACATACTCCGGACGTTTCGGTCACTTTTCAGCAACCGAGATGTCATCTTGTCTGCCCGTGATCACGGTTGCTGAAAAGTAACCGAAATGTCGGGAGTATGTAGTTTTTTACAAAAATAAATCACGCGTAGTTTATCCTAAAAATATTAGTTTCATTAAAATGAATAAAACTCGCGAAAATCTTAGATCTCATTATGTGAACCAAAACAAAATTTAAGCATTTTATAAACTAACTATGATGCGAATTGAAAGAAATACAAAAGAAATTAAGATTCCACTAACTTCATTACATTTGTTCATAAAAAAAAAATCATACAAAAGTTAACAAATTTAAAATTATTTCTATTTTATTCAAACATTATAATAAATACACGATACAGGCAAATTCGAAAATAATAGCGACATATCTCATGATCATTTCTGGGAAATACGTGAACAATCATATACAAACATAGAATAAATATTGATATTTATATAACGCTTAGAATAAGCGAATGATAACATACTCATATAACGTTATGTGTGGAACAAATAATTAATATATATTAAAAGAGTACATCATTCATAAAAGACATTATACGAGCTTTGTTTTCGGTAATTCAGCTAATGGTCGCATACACGGTTAGAGTTACAGGCGAGGCTGTAATTATGAGCCTTTGAGAGCCGAGCTGGGAGTGACTAAACAACGCTCCGACAGGATTTAACTCTAATTCATGACTGAGGTGTAATGTCAGGTGTTTAGTCACCAAACTAGTAACTATTAGGTAAGCTAGAAACGTATTAAACTACAATACATTTGTTAATTATTTTTCATGAACTCCTAAAATTTAAAATAACTGGACGTTACTGTCAATTGTCACTAGTTGTTGAACGTTCACAAGATATGTCATGATTGTGACGTCTTCATATGTTCTTTTTAAAAATATTTATCATAAAAAGATGACATTGACAAGATATTCCACTATCGCAATGCGAATGAAGCCCTAGTTTAAAAAAATCATTCATCTATTGTTCTGATCTTCGATGGGATATTGGATGAAAATGGAACGACCTTTCATCCTATAAATATATACATAGCCAATCTCTCCTCGCTCTACTTTTCTACCATTTGTTTCATTATCAAACCGCCTCTCGCTGACTTGAATGTATGTTTCTCCATCTTCGATTCCTCTTACCTCACTCATCATCCTCCACATTCTTATACCCTCTCCATATATTCTAGACAGTTCGATCATAATTTTCCTCTTGTATACCCATTGTCACAGTATCCTTTAATAACTGGCTAATCTTAAATCCAACCCTTTGTGCAAGCGAACCGCCACATCGTTGCAGACTGGATCTGGATTTTTAATTCGATCCACTTAATCCTAAGACAACTCCAGTTACCTCTGAGTGCATGCCTCCTGTTTAAAGTCACCACATGTTTATACCTTTTATAAATTTCGAACAATAGTCAAATTGGCGGATGTTAAAAATTACTCGTTATTTTTCACAGGCGTCTTGCTATTATTTCCATATTCTTAAGTCATGAACATCATCCGATATAAATAATTGCATCGTTGCAAGTAGCTCCTTCTACAACTATTACATCGTCCTATTTTATTATTCTACTGGTATTGCATCTACTGCCCAATATTTTATTTCTTATACAGCTCTACAGAACCCTAAATTCATATATGCTTTTGCTTTTACTAATTCCATATAACATTTGTTCACCATCATATTCTAGTCTAGAGACTTTTAATTAGATACTTTATTTTACTTTAAATAAACCTAGCTGTGTATTCGTTAAATTTTGAGAAGTCTTAGTATACCCTACATATTACTTCCATGTTCTGGTTTTTCTTTTAAAATTTTCTCATAAATACAAATTTTAAAATTGTGTTAAAACCTCATATACTAAAATAATGCATGAATATAAAAATGTAATATTTAAAGAGAGACTTTAACGAGTTTGCCATGTTCAAATATTCTCATCGAACTGCTTTTTAGCACTTGTCATTTGAATAGAATAATTTCGCTACCTAATACTAGATGTCACTTATCAGATCCCAAAAAATAAATTACAAGATATAAATGAATCTAAAAAATGTGTAACTTGAATGGAATATTTTCTCGTTTTCTGTATAACTGTCAAATGTCAAAAGCTATCTGACATAAAACGAATTTATGCTGAAAGTTGTCATCAAACAAGTAAATGATAAAGTTTGTAATAAAAAAAAGAGAATAATTGTTTAAAATGATCGGAGTAAGATTAAACTCATTCAGCGACAATTCAGGGGAACCTGAACAGGACGCTAATTCTGCTTTAACAGAGTTGGATAAAGGTATTGCTAGATAACCTATGTTGTATAGCATATTAATAAAACCTACAAAATTAATACTATTTACAGGTCTAAGGTCTGGTAAAGTCGGAGAACAATGTGAAGCTATAGTCCGTTTTCCTCGTTTATTTGAAAAGTACCCGTTTCCTATATTAATTAATTCATCATTTTTAAAATTGGCGGACGTGTTTCGTATGGGTAACAACTTTTTACGGCTCTGGGTTTTACGCGTGTGTCAACAGAGTGAGAAGCATTTGGATAAGATATTAAATGTGGATGAGTTTTTGAGGCGGGTTTACAGCGTGTTGCATTCAAACGACCCTGTGGCGCGAGCGTTGGCGCTGAGGACTTTGGGTGCAGTGGCGGGAATAATTCCCGAGCGTCAGAACGTCCATCATGCAATCCGCAGAGGTCTAGAGAGCCACGATAATGTAGAAGTTGATGCCGCTATTTATGCTACTACAAGATTTGCTGCACATTCAAAGTAAGTTCATATAAACACTTATTTAATAACTTGAAAGTTAGACATTAAAATGATAAACACCTAATAACGAAGCAAACCGAACTGTTTCCATTATAAAACATTGAATTAAAAAAACATAAACAAAGTTCATACACATCACACTTTATTTATGCCACGATGTAATAATTAATAGAAAAAAAAAAGACAAAACTGTCTTTCCATGGGTGGTTTTTATTAAGAAACATTAAGAAACAGTCTTACTATGTCCACAAAATATTACAAACCCGCTCAAAAACACAAGTTATATTAATAAGTTTCAGTTTAATGAAACTAATCTTGTTCACATTAATTATTTTATGTGATTCACATCTCGTCTGCCTGTGATAATGTTTGCCGAAAAGTATCAGAAACATCGGGAATATGTACTTTCCTTAAATACGCATAGTAATACTTGTGACAGTCTCGGATCACATTAAGTGCCAGTTGACTATGAATTTATATAACATGGTGATAGTTGTTCCAAATTCTTTCTCTTCTAGAAGATACTTTTTGCTTCGTATAGTTTGGTCTAGGAATACATTGAAATCTATATATTTAATATAACATATCACTAATTTAAGTTATAATATAGAATTAAATATTGAGCACCGAGTCATGATATCTCAGATGTACACATTGTTTGGTACTATGCTTTTTTATTATTCTATATCAACATGAGACCGACATATATCCTTTACAGCAACAAGATAAAAATGTCCGTCTGTTAGTCTCGTTTAACGTAAAATTATTTGTTTTTCCCTCCAACGTACTTATATTCAATAGAATTAGTATTAAAATTCAAATATAACTTTTTTATTGCAGTTCATTCGCAGTGGCCATGTGCAATAAGCTGTCGGACATGGTCGAGTGCGAGAGTACGGGGGTTGAACGGAGAGCAAAACTCGTCAGGGCCTTACGGACAGTACATGGCGGAGGTGATCCACCACAGATAACTACAGAACTGCTTTGAAAAATATATGAAAAATATTTTTCTATATAGCAACACTGGTTGCAAATAAATTTTTACTTGCGCGTCTGAAGTTCTGTCCGCTTATAAACTGTTTACTGAGTCATTATATACTGTTGCTACGATGTTTACAAGTTGATTCATTATATTTATATATTAATGTATAATTTGTAAATAAAAAACATAACTAGACTATAGATGCTTAAAACACCACACAGACACACATTACACACACACATACATATAACATTGTGTAAATACTGTAAATGGTGCACATAATGCATTAACTTGTGTACAGCGGTTCGTGCTCAAGGTGTCCTAAAGCTGCTAAGGTCCCTGCTGGAGAGATTCCCTTCATCGAGCTCAGTCCGAGCTGCAATCACAGCTCTCACTGCCATCGCTGCGGATACTGTAGTGCATGTACCCGATCAGGTATATTTTCCTAAGATTCCTTGATGTCATCTTAGTAGTTGCCCTTTAAGTACCGAGTTTTATATGTAGAAATAACCTTAAATAAACAAATCTAAGAAAAAATATTGTTATTCCATTGTCTTAAACAAATTAAAAAATTGTTTTTTATTCCAATTATAACTTGACATCTAAATTAGTGCTAAAAATATCCGACTAGCCCTTACCACTTGTTTGCATAATTATACTAATTACAGAGACCTGTGTTGGTGTCTGTACTGAGAACTGAGATTTAATTTGACACTGTGAACTCATGGTAGGGGATAGCGTTTCGTATGTGTGACAGTATTTAATGTGTGTAGGTGGAGCTTCTGCTTAAACTGGCCGTTAACGACGCTCGGTCGGCTGTTCGCCGCGCTGCGCTAGTGGGTCTTCGTAAACTGGCTGAGCATGCTGCGCTATGGCCCACTGACTGTATCCAAGACCTGGTGCACGCGGCTTCAGAGATGCAGGACGATGAGCATAGCATGCTCTGCTTACAGGTCATGCAGGTGAAGTGAGCTTGATGATAGTAACGAGCATATGCTAGAAAACAGCTTCCGTGTCCCATACACCTGTAAATGAATTGTACACCTGTATATGTGAGGAATTTTAGAAGTCTTTGATATTTTATTTTCTACCGTTTTTTTTAAATGTACATTCGCGGGACCGACACTCAAAATCCTTAGGAGGTCTCGGAAATAGGAGCTTTGACCTGTGACGAGCGGAGATTTTTCTTTTTGAACGAAAGATAATCTCCAGTGAAACCAAAACAATAAACTGCTCCGTCCGTAGCGGTGTAGCAGGTCGCGGCCACGAATGCTCACTAACGCTGACTTAATCCGCTCAAACTGCGGCCGGCCCTGTACCGACAAACCCGCTCCACAGCAGGGGGTACTTCGATAACCTAATCGTCTCGTGCGCTAAAATATTTACAACTGCTATTATTATACTTATCACTAATAAATCAATGAAAAGCATTTTATCACGGCCACGTGTGTATTGAATAAATGCCGCAAGAACAGTTTAAAGATTTTTTTGGCAGATTCATTGAAATATGACCAAACACTTTACACCGCACCAAGAACCTCAGCGGTGCTATTCAGCGTGGTATTTGTGCAGATCCTGGTCCGTTGCCCGGCGGTGTGCGCGGCGGCCGGGCCCGAGGCGTCTCTCCGGCGCCACTGCAGCGCTGCAGCGCTCAGCGTCAACATGAAGCTAGCTGCAATCGCTGCAGACGTACTCACAAGAATCGTAGCCCACTGGTCTGTAGGCATTATTTTCTTCTGAGGCGATTTCTCGCCTCCGTCTCTCGTGGACTTAAATCAGTCGTGTGATGTGCGAGCGTCGTGTTTTTATAGCTACGAGGAGAATCTCCCGGTCGAAGGTTCGGAGCTGATGCTGGCCCTGGAGTCGCTGGTGATCGCCACCGGCATGGACAACGGACAGAATAATATACGACCCCTGCGGATAGCGCTCAGATGTCTGGTACGGAGTCATCGGCACACTTAAAAAACTCACTTGAGACGATCAATCATAATCGCTGGCTTTGGTGAATATCAGCATGGCGGTATTCAAACTTGCTTTCCTTGTTGAGACCGCTTTAAATGAGTGAGTTCTATACCGTCCCTGGACTAACACAATATAGCACGATTATCGTCAATAATGCATTTGTAATTAAAACAAGGCTCTGTGATAATATAAATCAACTGGTCCCTTTCTATCTCAAGGTACAATTGAGTTCCTCCGCCCCTCACCTGTACGCGAGTCGAACCGCTGGTGTTTTGGGGTCCGCCGCCCAGAGCTCCGTGGGTCCGCGACAGGCTGCACTACTCGAAGGCCTGGCTGCGCTCGGGGCCCTGGGGGCCTCCGCCGCACCCTATCTCATACCCGCCCTAGAGAGAGCCAAGTGAGACGTTTATAAGTGACTTCACTGACATTAGTACGGGTCATGGGACATTAAACTATTGTAAAGCGCCAATCCTTGCTGTAGCTACACCAAATACCATCACTAGCGAAGAAATCTTTAGATTTGCAGCAACTTTTTTGAGCCCCTACATTAAGGGCCTTTTTGCCGACCGATTATTATTGACCTCTCCGACGATGTTCTCTAGTAAGCACCGGTGACTAACAGCTGGCAGGGTCGGCTAACAGCACGTAAACATTCATGTAGAAATCTTGGGTCTTTGTCAATACGGAACACTTTCTGGAACATATAATTAAGCTAAAATCGTTTTCTCACATCTGGGAAGCTATTTATTACTTTCTGACCCGAGGAAAGTCGCCAGGTTTTGTGGGAGTCCCCGGGAAGACCTGGAACTTCCCTCTGAACTTGAACATATACCATTGTGGCCTTAGCACAACACGAAACCTAGTGTACAGCTCTATACAAACCAAAGAGAAAAACCACTGCGAGTCCACCTACAGCTCATAGAGCCTAGTGACTGCCTTCAGGCCACCGTATTGGAATATGTAGATTTTTTGTTCAATGCGTTAACCACAGGCGTCGGATGCAAGTTATTGTAAGGAATAACGTTCGATACGGGAACTATCAACACAATAACACAATCACGATCTCTTCATCCCTCGCCATTGCTTCTCCCCTGACCGACCCCGAGCCCTTTCTGCAATATCCATCAATTATAGTGTCCTCAAAATTATATAAGTGTATGATATAAATAAAATGAATCAGGGAGGACTGCAAGGACCCGACCTACGACGGCACCACTCTTGTGCTGATCTGCACGGTGCTGCTGCAGGAGAGGGCGGTGGCAGCGCTGCGGTACAGAATCCGGGGCTCGTGGGAGGAGAGGATCAAGGATGCCGTGAGGGGAGCCGACGGCTGGACCAGATACAGGGTCGCCAGGACCGCGCTCAGGTATCGGAATCAGTATGACCTGGTGTACACTCGACTTCGCCTTCTTTGTCTTTGGTGTCGTATTCAAAGATATATGTTATTATATATATATATCAACCGCCAGCGCCGTCTGTCGTCCGCGTCCCCGTGCTAGCGACACGGTCTGTACGCGACTGTTGTATCTGAAACATACCATTGCAGAGTTTTATCAAAATCCGTTCAGTGCACAAACCTCCGCGGGTATAAGATGAGGTAGATGAGACTAGTTGCATACATTTATTCAATGTCAGGGAGCGCGGGAGATAGATTTTTTAGTCAGAACCGATAGTAATATAATAACTCAATTGAGAACTTTACCTACTTCTTTGTAATAATAACAAAAATAACATAAAAATAAAACTTATATTTTTAGGATTTTTTACGCTAATTTTTTTATTTATTTTTTAATTGTTATCAATACTCGCGAAAATCTTAGATCTCATTAAACAGAAATAACTATAAACCAGCCGGATATGCTGTTGTATGAGACTGCTGCATCACCATTTTGTATTTCCAGTAACATAGCGTAAAGAGCGGCTTATCGAATACTGTAGAATATTCTCGACATGTAGCGGCGGCGCCATCTCGTGGCGAGTGGGCGGGACTATAAGCTGCACGTTTGCTAGAACATTCCAAAACACTATCTCTAACATTTCTGCCTGTATACAAACATTAACGATGGGAATGTTCTAGATAATTACTCGATACAGAGCTTACACTTTCTGCATCTCTTTTTTATTGAACCTACACATATTTTTGCTAGCTTCCTCTGTCGACAGGGTCAGCTGTACTCTGCGCATCACGTATCTGTTATAGTAACGTATCCGCGTCCACTGTTGGTACATGAATGCATGATGTTTAATGTTCTGTGCCACGTGTGACCCGGCAGGTACGGCCACCACCGCCTGGCGGGGGAGCTCCTGGAACAGCTGGCTACTCAAGCGCCGTCCGAGGCGGCGCAGCGCTGGCTCACAGCACTACACCGAGCGGCCGCAGCTGATAGGCTGCTGGAAGATGAAGGTGGGGCACTGACCTGATGACGACGAAGGTCTCTCCTGAGATCCAGAATGTCCTGGAGTGTGTATTGTAAATCGATTACAATGCACTAGGTACATTTGTGTAGAGTTATTCCATGTCTTTTTTATTACGACTCCGATCCCCTCGGTTCCTCTCGCCGTCCTGCGGTTCCTCTCGCCGTCCTGCAAGCCACATCATGTTTTATAGTCCGCGCCACTTTACTTTGACGTTAATTTGTGCATAACACTCGGCCACCGACAGGTGTCTCGGCGCTGGAGGAGGCGAGCGCCGGCTGGCAGTCGTTCGCCGTGGGCGCGGTGGGTGCGGGCGTGGGTGCGGGCGGGTGCGTGGGGTGCGCGGGGTGTGGGGCGTGCACGTCCCTGTGTGCGGCGTGGGCGGCGGCGCGGGCCCGCGGGCTGGCGGCGCTCGCCCGGGCCGCGGCCGCGGCGCGCGCCCTGTGCACTCAGCCGCCGCCCGCCATCGCTATGCAACATGCTCAGGTGATTCTGGTCAGCGGGGACCTGTTTATTATATATATATATATATATATATCTATATAAGGAAACTAACTTATCAGGTTATGGAATCGGCGGAGTTAACAATAAAATTCAAATAAAACTATATAAAGTCGCTCTAAACGCGTGCCCGTGACGTCACGCTCCGTGATTGGTGCGTCCGTCGAAATGGCGGCTTGAAGGATATTAACATATGATTTAATTGCAAATCTTAATTTAATAAGTGAAGTTAAACCGGAGCGCATTTATTACTAATAACTTTATCCAACGTGCGGAACCCTCACCCCGGCAGGTGTCCCGCCCTAGCCTCTCGTGTAACGCACGCCGCTGCAACTCCATACACGCCCGGATTAAGAGTTCCCATTATTTGGTCTCGCGACTCCTCGTCACCTGTTAAATATGCTATACACAACTAAAATTATTGAAACTTTATTGTGTGAACCGAGTGCTGCAGGAGTGTTAATGTAAGCATGTCGCTGTGGTCGCAGGCCGCTCGCGACCCCGCGTCCAAGTCGGGCGCGTGCGCGGGCGCCCTCCGCCGGGCCTCGGCCGCGCTGTCCGCCGTCGCCAAGTCGTACGCCGCCCTCGCCAGGATGTCGTTCTACGCCGACGACACCACGCTCAGATTGCTCTACATGTATCCTTTGGAACTGAAATTAAAATTACTTCACAGTATAACTTTCAAATGAACAGCCTTACAATAAGCCAGCTCCCAGCACACGTACGGCCTGATGTCTCAGTTCCTGGAGCGCATCACGTCCGGCCAGGAGTGGGAGGTGCGGCCGGTGAGCGCCCGCAGCCTGGAGGAGACGCTCGCTTTGGCGCCCGCCCACGCCCTGGCCGGGGTCGCCGCCCAGCTATTCGACCACCCCGCCACCGGCGCCGGCATCACTCACAGGGTGGGGAACATGATGTAGCCTTTGATCCACTGGAGCCCGGGAACCGGACATCGTCACCACATATATTGGCTTACTCAATATTGCCCAGGTCACAGCTCGTAGACACCACCTCTACTGTGCCCGCTGCGTTCTGTTACATATTCCCAATGTCTCCTTCCCTGCTGACTCTACATCCTACTCCCGCCTAACCAGCGCTCCTCCTGGCCCCGCCAGCCGTCCATCACTCATTTCAGCCTCAGTCCGTGGTCCACGCAGACCGGTCGTGTCCACTTTCCACAAGAAATCTTTCGTTCGGTAAGTCGGACTGCAGAGGCTCTCAGGCCGCAGTCTGTAATCCGACGAATTCGATAGTCCGACACTGGCCTGCGTAATGTCTGCGGACTGCCGGGGCTCCAGGGTGTATCCTTTCAGTTCGTTTATTCGGACACGTCGCGTATTGTATAAATGAGAAGGTTTGCGAGGGTGCATGTGTGACGTGTGTTGCTCCCTCACGGGAAATATATTGAACGGATTTGGTTGAAACTTTCCCGTCACGTAGGTCAGACGGCCGAATAACCTATTATACCTTATAACTAAGTCCGAGATCGCTCGCAACGGTTGTATGCAGTCTGAAGTCGTGTCACAGACGATAGATGGCGCTGACGGCTAGCTGAGATATCTGAAATATTAAGTTAAACTTAGTCATCGGCAGCGTCTTGCGTTACTTGTTCAAACAGCTATCCGTCAGTGAAAGTCAAATCAAAATAGTACCAGCTTTTTCAGCGATTTATTTGGAAAGACAAAAGAAATTGTATATGCAATGTATATGGTATTATTGATCAGCGGACCGTCTCCTGGTGCATGATTTTCTTCGACCCAGCATGTGTGGTGTCCTCTGAGATAGCTATATTCCAGCAGTCAGTACCCTGAGGCGGTCCGTGTCCAGTATAAGTTGAACCGTTTCACTCCTATCACTGTTTGTCGCCGCCGCTCGGTTCATGTTTACCGGTCTTGTTCCTCAGCACGCGGAGGCCGTGGTGGCCGGGGTCCGAGCTCTGTGTCGGGGGATCGTGTGGCCGAGGGCGGTCTGTGCGGGCGGGGCGGGCGGGGCGCCCTGCCGCGTGTCGCTGTCCCCTGCGCCGCGAGCGCCCCCCGCCGACCACGCCGCCGCCCTCCCCCTGGCGCACCGCCTGGCCGTTAAGCTGGAGGGCGTTTTGCTGCCGCCGCCGGGGTCCGTCCACTGCTAATACTTCTATGACTTAGTAAATAAAAATGTACTGCGTCGAGTCTGCGCGGCAGAAGTGAAACTTCGCGATGTGGAAAAAGAAGTGAAAGGAGTTGAAACCTTTAGTCTCTTTAAGACAAACTTTATGAACATTGCTCAAAATTCATAACTGACCCAACCATTCACTTTGGCTCTCTCTCTCCACCCCCCACAGGAGCGTGGAACGTTTAACGCAACCTCGCCAGAAGTCGCATCAGAAGTTTCACTTCCAAAACACATTTACTATTCGACTCACTCACAGTACCATAATACATGTTGTGTGAGGAGGAAGACTGTGTGTGTGTATGTTTGTTACTCGTTCAGGCAAAAACACTCGACGGATTCTGATCAGATTTTCCAATAATGAAGCTGAAACATCGAAACAGAAAATAGACTACAGCTTATTGAAAACTATGGCACGAGGTGTATCGCGCTGTGTGTTAAGTCTCGTGCCACAGACTGTAGACGGCGCTGCCAGTCGGAGCTGCCATGCTCGTTTTATTTCACTATACATTATAAATTTCTAAGAGAGAATCGCTGAACAGCTCCAAGGCTGAAACGGAACTCGTGGACATAAAATTGTATGGAATAATTTTTTTAAATAACATATAGTACGAATATATATAAAAAATTATGGCTATTCATAAGGAATTTCACTGATTTGTTCGTGTAATTAAATTTTAACAGCAAGATGAAGAACAAGCGGCAAGTTAAAGGAGTCCAGATCACTGTGACCGCGACTCCACATCCGCGGACCAACGAGAAGGTAGTATAAGAAACTATTATAACTAGACCCCCGTTTACAATGAGCCTCTATGGACGCCGAGCTCATCAATCACTCGCTGAACACAAAATCGTATATCACTTTTAAACCAGTTTAAAACATTTTATCGAAGCCGCGATTTGTAGAATTTTGTTGAGCCATCGCGGCCTCTCACTACCTGATATTGCTGCACAGAACTCTTAACTAATTATCTGTTTTTCGTATAGTTCTGGAATTATTTATATCTTTAGAAAAATTTACTTTTGCACACAATCTCAGCTACACTCTATTAGACCACTGTTTCATACCATTTTTATTTTAATTTAAATATTCATCTTAATTAATGTTTTTGTTAACAATTCAATGTTTACTAGTTTACGTTAATTTATATGAAGGCTTAAATAACAGTTAATATAACTATACATTAACTATCAAGGTTAAGTACATTAAATGACAGAATGAACATGTTCACTGTTTAATATATCGAGCGGACAAGTCGCCGACTACAGTCAGGGCACATAGCTTAGTTAGAAAAGTGACTGGGACGCTCTGTCCCGGAGGTCGCAGATTCGGATCCAGTTCTTGTAAATTATTCCCTCTTTCATTCACTTGGTATGTTTGGTTTAAAAAATACGAGTAAAATTATATGTAATATAAAAATATAATCATTAATATATGCAACAGACGGTGGAGCTGACGAACGTACAGCCGACGCTGACGGCCGTGCAGACGGTGACGCCCGTGAGGGACTTCTTCTCCGCCCAGCAGCTGGTGAGCGTCCCGGCTCCCGGACTGTACACGGTCGCGGTGGAGGCGGCCTTCGTGGACGAGAAGGGCCAGCTGTGGCACACCGGGCCCAGGAGCTGCATCGTCATCAAGGTGAGCACCGACACCACGCGGACCCGCGGCACCTGGATACAGGGTTACCAGCGATGTGTCACCAGGCATAGTCACGGTGACATCAAAGAGCTAATTTAAACAAGGACAAATAAACCTGTCGCTGGAATTGAAACTTATACAATTGTGTAATAATGAAGTCCCGGGTAAAATAATGTAAGGGTGTGATGTTGCAGGCGCACGAGGACCCCGGCACCAAGGGGAACTCGCAGACCTCGAGGAGCAGGTTTTGAGAATATTCAAAGGAAGTTGAGCTTTTCTAATAATTCAATTAATTAAAATAAAAATTAAAAATATACTCGTTTTAAGTAAATCGCATTTTTTTTTAGATAATACTCAATTTATAAAGTCCTAAGCGGCTTAAACTCGCCAAACGTTACGTTATACAGGGTGTCCCGAACTCAATGAACTGACAACCACCGGCACAATGTGACATGTTAATTTATTGTTTAGTAATTTATATTAAAGTGAATTATTTCTTAGAATTCTCTTCATCTAAACGCGCTTCATCCCGTTCTCAACGCTCCCGTGAACGACGACTAATACTTTCTGTCGCTGCTCGGCAAGCACCCTCTGACATGCTCGCAATTCTAGGTGTCGGTAAAAGATGCTGCGGAGGGTACTGGGGACGTTGTTCCCTGATCCTGGATCTTTCGCACCTCCGCGCATGACAATCGCAGATCTCGCTCAAGGGGAGCGGGTCGACGGCCTTCCCGAGTCGGATGCTGAATTCAACACGATCCGTTTGAGGCTCCGGTGCAAATTCATTGGGCCCCTTCCAAGGTGATGGCTATCGTCTTAGGGCCCCTGGAGGACCGGTACCGCGCAGTGCTCGACAACTGCATTGCGGCGGCCCGCTTCCCCAAGCGATGGAGAGGAGGGCGGCTCTGTCTACTCCGTAAGGAGAACCGTCCGGCGGATGCCCCGGAGAGCTACCGGCCAGTGGTGTGGTGTTGCTGGATGAGGCGGGGAAGACTTTCGAGAAGATCCTCGCCTCCCGCATTATTCAGCATCTGAAAGACAGTGGGCCAGATCTAGCGGAATGCCAGTACGGTTTCCATACTAGACGGTCCACGATCGACGCGGTGAAGCACCTCAAAAGGTGGACCGTGGCGGCTATTGACAGGAGGGAGGTGGTGATAGCGGTGTCACTGGACATCGCGAAGGCGTTCTACACCTCAAGTGCCTTCGTAGCTTCGCGCCATTGTCGGGGACTACCTGCAGGACAGGATGATTCGCTAAGAAAGCGCGGAGGGCCGCGTTGAGTCGTGGAGACTGGCGGCAGGAATACCCCAGGGTTCCGTATTCGGCCCTCTATTATGGAACCTGGGATACAATTGGGTTCTGCGGGGAGTGATGACGCCGCGCATGGATGTCATCTGCTTTGCGAATGACACGCTGGTCGTGGCGGCAGCGAAAGGTTGGGACGAAGCGGTCCACCTTGCGTCGTTCGGCACCTCCCTGGTAGTTCGGCGCATCCGCCTCCCCGGTCTGGAAGTGGCCCTCAATAAGACGTAGAGCCCACCTGGAGCTCAAAATCATGGTAGAGGGCGTACAATTTCCAGTCGAGGTGCATGCGAAGTACCTCGGCCTTACTTTGGACTCCCGGTGGAGCTCTAAGGAGCATTTTAAGCTCCTCGCTCCACGGCCGTGCGCTGCCGCAGCCGGCCTCGGAAGCTCCTCCCCAACGTGGGAGGGCCTGGTGTAAAGTGCCGCTTGCTGTTTCACGTGGTGATACGGTCGTTGGCACTATACGGGACACCGGTGTGGGCTGAGTGCCTCACACCCTGCACGCGAGCCCTTTTGCGCAGGCCGCAAAGGATAATCGCGACCAGAGCCGTGCGGGCATATCGCACGGTTAGCCACGGGGCGACCTGCGTACTAGCGGCCACTTCCCTTTTGACGTCGATGCACTTGTGCTTGCTTGTGCTATTAACATGACCTGTGAAGTGAAAGTGAGCCTCATCAGATACTAACACGTTGAAGGAAGCGAAGCGTTTCATCATTTTACACACGAAATCAAGTCCACTGGTAGCATCAGTATCTATATATAATTGAAAATTAAATTTTAATATCAAAGGACTTCTGGGACACGCTATATATTTCTTTTTTTTTTAACAATATGGCTTTCATCCGTACAAAGACGTGCACAGTATATTCTGCCAGTGTCGTGTAGAATGGAGGAGACACGATCCGGAATTAACTTAGGAATGGAATAAAATTTTACAGTCTCGACTGAAGTCACAAATACGAAATACATATGTTGGTATCTAAAACAATAAAAATTCATTAAAATGAAACTACTATTTTTCGGATAAACTACGAGTGATTTATTTTTGTAAAAAACTACATACTCCCGACGTTTCAGTTACTTTTAAGTAACCGTGATCACGGTGATCAGTATGTAGTTTTTTACAAAAATAAATCACGCGTAGTTTATCCGAAAAATACTAGTTTCATTTAAATGAATAAAACTCGCGAAAATCTTGGATCTCATTAAATAAAAATTCAATTAAATGCAAACATATGAGATATACCTATACTATATAAAAAATGTAAAACTAAGACTAATGTTGTATGAATATAATTATATGTTTATAGTAAATAAATGTTTATTCCACATAAACTGACACTTAACGTCCGTTATCTCGTTTCCGTCATTTGACATAAAATAACAGCCAATGAAAATAATGCAATTTACGACAGAAGTCGACAAAACAGAGTCACAGCCGACATATTACGTAATGTTCAACAACATTAGAATATTAAAACAATGACATCAATATGAATCTTCGCTTAGACAAAATGTATTATAAATTCATTGTTTTATTCGTTTTTGTCTTTGTCGTGAGTGCGAACGTCTGTGAGTATGATTACTGTGAATGTGATGACAATGTACGCAATACAACCGTTCAGTGCGCTTTCGGTAACAAAGCTCTAGCCTCGAACCGATCCTTACCAAACAATACGATTACACTGATTCTGTCTAAAAGTAATATAACAATCCTACAACCATCAGAATTGCTCAAATCAGATACATTAGAGGAATTATTATTGAGTTTTAATCATATTATCGATATAAAACCTTCCTCGCTTCAACTACCGCAACTAAAGAGGTTGGATCTGAGCGACAACGAACTACAGGTCATACAGCCGGGAGTGTTCGTTGAATTACTTAAATTGGAATCCCTCAATCTGGCCAATAATAAATTCACCCAAATATCACGCCTCGACTTCCACCCTTTAGTGAATTTGAAAGAAATTATCCTAGACGGTAATAACATTGGCAGAGATCTGCTCGACACGTCTCTCTTCGATCCTAACGGTTGTGGGCTTACTAATGCAATACAAAGTATATCTTTAAATAAAATAAATCTACAAGATGTGAGGAGAGAGTATTTTTTGCAAGCCGACAAGCTCTCAAATCTGAGCCTATCAGGAAACAATATAACAACAATACCTTATTTTAAACAATTATTGCACCTAGACTTGTCTGACAATCCCATCGAAGTGCTTGAATTCGATCAGACATATCCACCGATTATTTCGGTTTTCAAGATAAACAATTTGAAAATAAAAGAGATCTCAATGAATGGACTTTTGGGATTATTCAATGAAATAGAAATGGAGAGTAATAGACATTTAAGCAATTTTTCTCATTTAGCATTCGGTTCCAATATTCTGAGGGACGATTATGATTTCATAACACGTAAATTATCTATGAGGAGTTCAAATTTATCCTCATTGGATGAAAGGCTTTGGGTCCTGTTCAAACACTTGGAGGTGTTGGATCTACAAGACAATCCTTGGCACTGCGACTGTCGAATATCTTGGTTCCTGAAACTCAACATACCTCTGATATTAAGCCAAGAACTCAAGTAAGCCCTAACAGACTATTTGTTTTCTAAAATGTATCTCAAACTAATGACGCTGTAACAAGTCGTGTTCACGTAGAAAACATTTTTCATTAAATAATAAAATTAATTAAAATAATCGTTTTAACGTACAAAGATTGTGTCTTATCTATTAAACGGCTTTTGTCGCATTCCTTTACAAATGGAGGATTCGTGAGATCACGTAATTAGTGTTTCAGATTTACAATACAGATGACCTCATGTTGGTGTTGCAATATGTTCATAAAACGGCCTCGCTCGTGTGACGTGCTTAAGCTAGTAGCTGAGCGCGCATTTTGTTGTTGAACTAGCAGCACTCCGCCATGTCTTTTGTAGTTAAAACAGTTTATCATCTTTTCTTCCGACCTATTTAACTCTAAGTAGCTTGTACCTACCGTTATTCTTAAAAAATATGGCCTACGTTACGAGTGATTCTCGAAAAATATTCTTTCAAATCTAAAACCTTAGATAAGCGCAATTAATAAAAAAAGAATATTAATTTTTTGGTGCTTTAACAGATATTGAGCATTAGATACGTATAGCATACAAGTAATAATAATACAGAAAATTGTTTTTTAATTATTTTTCTTTTTAAACTGTTTTTTTTAGATGTGCGACACCATCTTACTTCAAGGGTATAAGAATTTTGGATCTCAAGCCTCACGATTTCGAGTGTCCTCAACAAACTGTCCCCAAAACTGTAAGATATAGTGAAGGTGTTTACGAACTGGCCGTCACCTTGGGATTGATTTTGTACACGTTGTTACTTATCGTAACACTCATATGGATCTACTTTTTCTTATACCTACCGAGGACGAGGGTTAAAAAGAATGAATACTTACAAATATAACGGAAGGAAAATAGCAAACAAATTAAGTCATATATAACTCTTTATAATCAAATGGGTGTAGCTAGATAACTTTAATAAACTTAATTATATTTTTATTTATTAATTCATATAAAAAAAACACAGAATTTTATCGTAAGTAACCTTATCAGACATATTTTTTGTACAAATCAGAAGGTAAACGAATGATATGATTCACCTACTTTCAAACGATAAACAAAGAAATGACAATTGAATTTGTATCAACTATCACTGATAGCGGCCATCTGTCGTGATAAGGCGCGATCTGCCACAGTGTGTTGCAGCGACAAGACCAAACAGGTCGGAAATATGAAATATATTAACATTATTTACGCTCTAATCGCGTTCCGTCTTAAGGTTGAAAGCGCGAGCGTGTGTGAGAGTCAGTATTGCGTGTGTCGCCACAACAATAAGAGTGACAGAGATCTGTTCGGCGAAATTGTTACTTGTTCCTACGATCATACAGTGCTTAATAAGGACTACGAGTTACCGCTCACGACGCACACTTTAGATCTATCGAGAAACAACATAACTAGTGTGCAAACTTCGAAATTATTGCAATCAGATACACTAACCGAACTATCACTTAGAGATAATGTAATCAAAGGAATATCGCCTTCCGCGCTGCGGCTAGAGAAGTTGAAAAGGCTGGATCTGAGTAACAACGAATTGGAATTTCTACACAAAGATACGTTCAGGTACATCAGAGGACTGGAGTATCTTAATTTGGCAAATAATAAATTTACTACCTTCGAAAAAATCACATTCCACCACTTGGAGGATTTGAGGGAAATCATATTAGACAACAATTATCTTGGACCGAGTTTAGATGACAATAATTTATTCGATTGTAACGGCTACGGACTAACTCACAAGATCCAGTCCCTTTCAGTGAGCGGCATTAAATTGGACCACGTCCATGAAAACTTTTTCGTTGACGCGTTTGACTTGAGGCGGCTCACGATATCAAATAATAACATACACGACATTTTCGAACTGCCTTTTACTTTAGAATACTTGGATCTATCAGACAACCCGATCGATATTATCGCTGGCGAAGACTTCGCTGATTTATCAGCTCTGAAAGAATTAAAGTTGAACAATTTGAATATAAAGGAAATACCAGATTTTGCATTCGCTTCGTTGCATTCGTTGACGAGCTTGGAATTGGAAAGAAATATGAAACTGAACAATTTCAGCGTTATGGCGTTCGGCCAGGAGGTCTTAGAGGATGCTGATGACTTTACGCTCGAAAAATTATCCTTAAGAGGATCCAGGTTGACAACCCTAGACAAGAGATTGGAAGTGCCTTTCGGACAATTAATACGTTTAGATTTACAAGGAAACTATTGGAATTGTGACTGCCATCTAATTTGGTTAAAACAGTTCCAAATGCAACCAGAGGATTCGGTTCATCTAAGGTAATTTTTACCATCGATCTTTGTATCAGACAATATACTATTGCTTATTTTACCGATAAAGACTATTCCCATTAAGTAATTCTTGTATTTTATAAAGGACTTGTACAGGCAGTCCAAAAATTTGGTTAAATTTCATTGTTTAATTATGTTTAGCCTTTGACCAACCTTCAAACTAATATAATAAGTAATAAAACCACATAAACTCGTAAAAGACAAATACTGACGTACACACAGATCTTTGAGATCACTTTTCAATTACAATGTTGATTTATTGTAGGAGTAAATATATTTTGTTCAAAGAGTAGACTCTGTAGAAAATCGTTTTTCCATAGCTTATAATTGTTATTCTCATGTTTAATTTATTTTTATGAACTCTGGTACACTAACATTTTTCTATTTATTGAAAAAGGGAAATAACAAAGAATCAATACCTACTAATGACACTCGGTTATAATAAAACACTATATTCTTATGCTAACAAAACCGTTAAATAAATAAAACCATTTACATATTTTACAGATGTTACACTCCAAAAATCTTAGTGAACGCTAAGATAATGGATCTCGACCGGAAGTACTTCACATGTTCGGCAGAGAACCGTCGGACTGGTGTCGTTATAGCGGTTATCTGTCTATGTGTCATGTTGACAGCTGTCGCTATATGGGTGTTTATGTTCTTACCTAGTAATATACCCAAATTCACTTTCTTAACCAGCATGTACGCGCCCGCCGGAGGATATGCCGGGTTACCTGTTATTTATAATAATAACCTGTAGTCTACAAAACATATAGACGCTTAAAAATGTCCACGAGGACATAGATATATTAAGGACATGACTGAAAATGAAACACGGAACAAAATCCACTTTATATATTTATAAAATACAAAAGTGTACAAAACGTTTCACGGTTACAATTTGTGCTAAGCCTTTGTGCTAAATACGTATTACGTCACAAATATTTTATAAAGGAAAATATATTTTTATAAAATTTTGATGTTTTGAAATGTTATCCGCGTATAATATTTTTACTTCTAGTCATTGGAGACTGGGTGTAAAAACGTCCCACGTCATTGTACTATTTATTATAATCTAGATATTAGGTCTAATGTTTTAGAGTAAGCAGGCACAGGCGTTTTACAAGGCGACTTGAGCAATGCGACATTATCAGTCTATGAAACGGGGGTTTGCTAACGGATGTACAACAAACTGCTATAACCGACAACTAGTAGAATTACCAAAGACAATATATTTTTTTTAACGAATAAACATGCATAATTTTCGAAATCATTGTTTTTGTTAACCCCCACCACAAATTAATTCCTATCATGACAGAATCTTTGGTCAATTTAGTACAATGAAAGCCGTTACATCTCAACGAGTAATGTTACTTAGCTTAAAACATTAAAGATTCCTTCAAAAAGATCTAAAAATATCCAATTACACAGTACTCCGTTAATAAATACTTATAAATGATATGATCTTAACATTACGTTCATTAAACATTTGTAAACGGACACATTCAGTAACGCCATCCGGTATCAGAGTATTGAGACATTATCACGAGTCCGTGTGATATGATTAGTAACGGTTGTGATATTTTTAATCTTGTGCGTTTATAATCAGTAATGAACAAAGTTGTCCTTATAAATGATTAATTTAATATATATTTATATATATATATGTTCTAATATCAATGCTAATACTATTCAAACCATAGATACATACATTTAACTTACTATATATATTATCTGTGCTGTCACCTGTTACATGACCTAAATAATTATTATAATAATTGTATGACACAAATGTACACAATATAAATGCTTTTAAGTCTTTTACAAATGGCTTGTAAATTGAGATTCTTATCTTGTGAGATTCCTGTTCGATCAAACAGGCTGGGTGTTGTATTTCAGTCTTAGAAGTAATATGAGTTACATGTATAATGTCTGCACCAATGCACTAAATATTAATCTAATTTTTGTTTCATTAACCTTCCGCATACATCAAATTAAGCTATCACAACAAAAATTAAGACTTACTAAGTGAAACTTACTTAAGTATATACAGTTGCCGGCACGTATATTGACAAGGTTTTGGCGAATACACTTAGAGCAACAAAAAGTGGTCACTTTTGATGTCAATAACAAAACCTCGTAACAGTAACAAAACAACGGGTCCAGTTTAAGTGCTCGCAAGTGTACTCGGGCGCGAACATACCCATGAGACCTAAAAAATCTGCGCATCTCTTCGCTTGCCAAGTGACGCGCCGTCAACAGTACTGTCATTGGGTAATATTAAATGTCGTTATATGATAAGAAATAATACGGAATCCACAATTTTTGAATGATAACAGAAACCATAACAATATATGCAGGAGCGAGCACACCATACACGCAAATAAAATAATTACACCTACAATCCTTACATACACATATACACCCATACATTAAACGAAACTACAGAAATATATTTTGTTGATAGCGCCATCTATCAAAAGCAAACAGAAACATTTTCGACTTCAATCAGTTGATTGTAAAAAAATTATGAACTAAAACTCGTGCACCGTTTAAACATATATATATATTATATATTTTTTGTAATTACTTAAGTCTGCGCATAAGTTAATTCACTAACATTATCTCATAAGTTGTTTAACTAATGAATTAAGAATACTACTGGTACTGGTGATGTCGTTTTCAATAAAGTATACGATCTTACTAATATTTTTCGGATTACTACCCGTATTTTATTATTTTTAAAAACTACATACTCCCGACGTTTCGGTTACTTTGCAGCGACCGTGATCCCGGGCAGTCACATCGTCTGCTATGAAAGCGCGTAGCAATCCGATTAATATTTAAATTAATGCTCGCGGAAGTCTTACATCTCATCATATGACCTTACGTTCTGCTTACTTAAATCTCTGTGCCCTGTGCACACTCCTGTATATATAAGGAAAAAATAAACTGTGTCTGTGAACAGGCTGCAGGTTAAAATCTGAGTCAACAGTAGTTATGAGAGGAGCATTCAAACCATTGACAATGAAGTTACTACAGCTGGAAAATTGCCTAACCTATAGCCAGCCATATAGCCTCCAATAGATTTAGACCTTCAACGGCCCAATCTAGGACGTTGTATAGAGACGAACGGAAGTTACCAGCTCGTGTATACCAGAATACACCTGGTCACACCAGCCTGGGCCCTTGTCACACAGATGTCTCTGAATTAAGCCGCAATACGAATCTATTGCTTTTTGGATCCACCACTTCCTCTGATAGACTGAACCTCGGTAGACTCTTGATGGTACAGATCAACGAAACGTCGCCCTGTCTTAGTTGGAACTCCACTCCGTCGGCCAGAGGTCGTGCCAGGAGGTCATCGGAGACTAGCGCCCAGCGCTGTAAAGTTCTTGACTCTTGTTCTGCTGATAATACGGGTCCCTCGACTAGAAACGGTTCGAGGAAGGCTCGTGGTGATGCATCTTGGGAGAGACAGCGGGCCAAATGAGCCAACACCTGGAACGAAGGAACGGTCCTTTAGAGTTGGCATTATGAAGGTAGTGTGATGGTACTGGGGATAATATGTGATGATTATTATAGGCTAATTTTAATGTTAAGTATTAATAATTGTTTTGTCCTTCTAGCCCGTATTGTGCTCAGTTTCCTTCAACCTACCGATTCAGCTGAATGTCTTGGTTGTTGTCTGGTCGCTCGGAGGTACTTTTGTAACGCCCTCGCTAATGATGGGAATACCGCTTGGGCCGCCTCACGAGGCCCCAGGGCTCCACCTGAAGTAAAATGTTACATTATTTTACTTTAATATTACATATCTTAAATATGATAGTTTTTTTAACATGAAATAATAGTGCCAAATGAGTATTAGATCGTAGAAATGGTACGAATCAGTCTTTATGTTTGGTATGGGACGGTATGGGATGACAAGCGCAGGTAGTTTAAAATGTTATGTTGTATTGTAAATTGTTCTATTGAAATATTTGTCAACTTTTTGAGAATACTAATAATGATTAATACAGTCACTTAATACAAAAAAAAATATCTTAGAAGTAGGACCTAGGGCTTGCGGCGGTTCCTATTATCAAAATAATATTCAGATTTCAGTATGAGTAGGGTCACCATCGGTTACTATCAGAGCCGCAGCGCTTCACGTGCAGCAGATTGTCTCTCCCATATTGTCGGACTCTCCAAGAGGCTTCTCCTTTTATTTCTGCTCTTCCGCGATTTCTTTCTTCAAGTATTATTGGCTACTCATTCACCAAGAGCAAAAGGTCCTATGGGCGGCGGACAAATTCTCTAGACCCCATCAGCCGAGCGGTGTGCAAAGTAGACCAAGGGATCTGCTCAAACTAATTTCTTATCTCTAACCTAACTTATCCACATCAACTAACCGCCAGCAGCCGTGAGCCTCACTCGTCGGACGTGGGCGAAGGCGTCTTCGGCCGCCGAGTGTAGTCTAGCCCGACGCTTCCTCACTCTCCGAGCGCGTTCTGCCTCCTCGTAGTACCGCTCGTTGTGTGAGTTCCGCCGACCCGATACGGAACCACTCGCCGATCTAAAACGTGTAGTCATATTAGTATATTTCCCACAAATAAAATCTTTTTGCATTTCAAAACTACTGACATATTTATTAAATTTATGAAAAATTAAAACTACTTCAGTTTTTTACTACTTATATTTGGTGAAGATAATAGATAACTGTCTGTCAATATAATCAAAAAGACAGAGATCGTCCAATCGATTACTCGATATAAGAAATTTTTGATTTCCTTAATTAATATAATTTTGCTGCGTACTTTTAATTTATGAGCTATCACGAGCTAGACCATTGACGGAAGTGTTTTTGTACGTATATTTAAATCCATATCGTGTTTATCATTCTGTGTTTCGACCAAAGCAAGTAATTACCTCGTTTGTCCCGACGGAGCGTTGGTATTGGAGTCGACTTCATAAAACTTTATGCTGCCCTGCCCTTTCCTCTGGGACTTCGATATGGGAATCTTCTCCAAGTACGGGTTGTATATAGGAAACTCCGTGTAATACTTCTGCAGGACCCAAACAGCTGCTCTTTGAATGCTCAATTGTCCGATGGCGTACGATCTACTCTCACCATCTGGACTTCTCACAACCTTGACGTAATAGACAGGCTCCAGATGCCTTATCTCCATCAGTACGACCGCAGCGTAATGTATGAACAGCAATGTGTCAGAGAAACTTGACGAATATGAAACCAGAGAAGTATAGTCCATGGCTTCTTCGCCGACGGCCAGCGCTTTGGAGGCCTCGGTTATTTGGACGAAATAGAATAGCCAATAGGAGAACGCACAGACTGCCAGAATAACCAGCATCATGGCGCGGAACACGAATATCCTCGGCAGAACCGCGTTCCGTGGCCTCAGGAACACGGCCCACACACCTATCGCCAGTAGAACTAATTTAAACGCTAAAGACAGCAGGATACCTTTGCATTCTGCGGTACAGGATAATAATTGTATCCTCTGACTCGGCTGCAATGCCAGGTTATCGGTTAAACCTGGAAAGAAACCCAGTTTAGGTAACACAACCATGGCTAGCGGACTCACGAAGGAGACCAATGATAACCCTAAAGCTATTGTGGTTGAGAAATATCTCGAACACACAAAACCCAAGCCACTATCGGCTTCTATGGGCCAGTTGCTGACATCTTCCATGGATTGAGAGCCTTCCGAGGTATTTCCAGTAACGGCTGTTGTGTTCTCGCCCCAGTTTTCATCCTGCGGTAGGATTTGCACTTCAATAACTTCCTGGCCGTCTCTCCCTGTTTCAGGATTGATATTAACGCTGGTTTGAAACGGTGCCATCATATTATCAGACTCCTTTCTCTGAGATTTTGAACTCCTGAAGACAAAATATATAGTTGTTACGCAACAATAAATAGGACTCGATGAAAAATCAAATAAAAATGATACATTCAACAAAACATAGATGCAAATGTATTAAATTAAAATGGCATATTATAAATTTTGTGTTTCACAGAACTACACAACTACTAGTATATACAAATATTTAGCTTTTCATGAATCATAGCCATAATTTACTCATGTATTACAATGTCCTCTTAGCAAGACTTCATACAAAGCCGAAACAGATCATTTTAAGGCTTGATTAAATGTTCTACATAAAAATCCCTTGAAATACATTAAGAAAGAATCTATATCACTTATCTTAAATATTTATTATATACTCTGATATGTAATTAGTTGGAATGGGTTAATTTTAAGAATCATTAAGTAATTGAAATAGTCATTATGAGGTATCCAAATTATTAGTTAAGCACAAACATCCTACATCAATAACTGGCCGGTGTTCAGTCCTTATACTTTGGTGATATCAATTTAAAATATGCTTGTAGATCTATAGATGTGTTAAAACGATTCGGAGATTGAAATAAAATGGTAAATATTCGCAATTTATTTTATTTTAATGTACTTGTAATAATTTCGTGAAATATATACAATTACAATTACAACCGAAATCATAAAAGTGCTTTGTTATAGAATATATTTTTAACCAGATCGTTATTACTCAGTTCTATTTAACTTTTACAGTATTCATGACATAATTCTCACAAGTGGTCGAGTTGGATTATAAATAGAATACAAATTGTTTAATAACGGAGGAATGTCTAGCATGCTCGAGATTATTAAGTAAACATACCGAGTGCTCCTATGCGTGTGTTGTCGGTGTCTTGAACTGCGCCGCGACCGGCTGCTCACCTCGGACCGCACGCTCTCAGTCTCCATAGTTATAGTTCACAGACACCCTCACTCTACCCATGAGTCTTTAACCTGCAATGATCCACCATGTAATCACTGAAACGGAGCAATTAAAATGCTTGACTCGTACTTCGGCATCAACACATATTTCCACAAGTGAATATATATAGCCGATTTTGTGACACAGCACGGTAAAGAAAACATTTGTGAATCCGATTTAATAGTGAATTACCGTTGCATTATTGATATTTATGGGGATTTTCTAATTAGAGCGCCGAGCACAGGTGTCGACCTAACGATTTCATGTTGAATGTTATGCGGCCAAATATGAAAGTGTCCTCAATTCATGTAACAAATGACATGCTGTCTTCTTCTTACTCTCATCTCGTGTATAGCGCTATTCCTTACTAAAATTACAAGTTTAAAAAATAGATTCTTGAATTTTGTAGTATAATATATATACGTTCAGAAACTGGGCATCTGTGTCAGGTACAATATTTTTTTGAAAAGCTTTTAAATACTCTTTATTTATTTTTAAGTTGGATTATACATATTTTTAGGTCACTTGTAAAGGAATCTTTGATCTTCTTTAAATATAAATATTTTACAATCGTGTATTATATTTTGAATTAAAAGCGGCGAATTCAAAATATATGGAACAAAGATTAGAAGAAAAGATAATGATAAGATAACACGCTTGTATCTAGTATCGTACATCACTCATGATCAGAATATATTACTTATGAAGTGATTGTTTATTTCTTAATAATATGGAAGAACCAACACACCAAAATAACCGAAGGGAGAGGATTGAAAATGGCGTGGAAGATTTACATTTGGACAGGGTCGTCGCATCCCAACCTGAGATTGGACCCACCCCTCCTGATGGTGGATATGGTTGGATGATAGTTATTTCGGCAATTATATACAATGTAACTGTGCCTACAGTGATAATATTATATGGACTGGTGATATTAAAGTCAATACGTGAAGAGGATCACGCTGAGGGTGAAAAAATGAAGATATGGGATCAGGACTTAGCATTAATACCAGTTATTATGATTGTGATAAGACTGTTACTTGAGTCATGGTGCAGAGCTGTTGTGAAAATCTTTAATATGCCGAGATTTACCGCCCTGGCTGGACTGTGTTTGACCATTGCCGGAATTCTACTTTCTAGTTATTCAACGAATGTGTACCAAAACGATCATATAGTAAATATTTTTGCTGGTATTTTCGCTGGTAAGTTATTTCAATACAATTAACGTATGGTATTGTTTTGTAAATGTCTAATTACATTGTATTGTTAACCAAGGTCACGTGAAACATAAAACTGCTATGGAAACTGAATAACAAATTTAAATATTATATTAGCTATTGTTACATTTTATAAATACTATTATTATAAGTACATTATAAAAAACGTTCATATTTTATTCGTACATAAATTACGTCCGTTTATTTCTATAACTCGTTTGGCAAAATCAAAATAGTCTTATTTTAACTATTACAAAATTACACAACTTTATGTATATAGGTACATGTAGCCAATATAGGATGGACCGGTGTGGGATTTTGGAATAGATTATTTAAATGGATTTTTATAGTAACGTTGACTGTTATTTTAAACTATTTAAGGACATTAAACTTTCATTAATATATTTTAGGTGCTGGGTGCGCTTTAACCGGACAGCAAACTGACGTGCTTATAACACATTACTTCAGAGATAAGCTCACAACTGCACAGAGGCTGATACGAATGGCACCATCTCTTGGGAACATATTGTCATGTCTGCTTGTTGGCTACCTCTGCACTGTATATACAGCCGATGTAGTTGTCATGATATATGGAGCTGTATTGATGCAGAATTGCTTTTTCCTCGCTGCGTATACGAGACCCGTGTATATAGAAAAAGTTATAAGGTCGACCTATAATATGATTCGAGCAGTTGAAGACGAGGATGATGTAATTTTTTCTAATCAAAGTGCTGATAGATCCAATCAAAGGCCAACAGGAAGTCCTGATGCGAGAGTGGCAGCGGTGTCATCAGAGAACCCCGTGTCCGTTCAAGACGAAGATGCAAATGACGTAGTAGTATTTAAATCTAACAAAAACGCAAGAGAAATAATCGATCCAGAAGTAGAGCAACGCGAAAATAACAGAGAAATGAGGTTCTCGACCGATTTCAGTACAATGTTCGAAGCACCAAGTCGATTTTCTTCCGATTTTGGTAATTTGGACGTGACGAGCTACAGTCGTATCAACGGATATCAGGAGTTGGAGAATATTGATAGAGAGCACCACCCGCAGCCATTATACAGAGAAACAACTGTGAATGCTCCTTCCAACAGTTTGGTGTTCACATCAGACGTTACTCCGGGAACAGCTAGACGAACTGCCTCCTTGAAGAAGAATTTCATAACCGTTGTTAACATGTTGCTCGATTTCAATTTCTATTTGTACACACTGTTACATCTGTGCACGACATTCTCAATTCTAATTCTCGGGTTGCTCTTCCCGCCGATGCTATGGGAACTCAATCCGAGTATGAATATATGGTCGGTGAGTGTACTTTTAAATATTATGTTTTGTAAACCATACTAGAATAAATTAAAATTTTTGTTCGAAATTAACAAGGACAAACAAAAGATGAGACTATGATGTCTGTAAGACAGGTTTCTTTTATTATATTCAGAGTAAAAGATGTCATTGAATCTAGGTGTCGGTGTCGTCAGCTGTAGCGTACAGTGGCGCGTTTTGTTTCATCATTCTGATCATCGCGCTGCCACAGAATATCAACGAGAAGGCGCGCCTCTGTACTGTGTTCTGTGGGATTGGTGCTATTGGATTTTATGGTAAGCATCAGAGTAAGCATGTTAGAATTAATTGATTACAAGTATTGGAAGGCGACTTATGTAATTCTTCGTCAATTATAAATAAAGTAATAATAATATATATATTAAGCATATTCATAATTGTTGTCAAATTTATATTATTAATAATTAGTGTATAACCTAATTTAATTTCAGGTATAACTCTGTCGTCCAATAAAAGCTTCATGGTTGTGTGGTGTACACTGGCAAGTCTCGCGACAGCCGCTTCCAGTGTCTTACAGCAGCCTTTGTACAACTCGCTCAATGACTTTGACACAACGGCCACTATGACAACCGCGAATGCAATAGTCGCGATTTTAATTATGATTTGGTCTCTCGTTTATAATTACGAATACAGAACTTGTTTTTTCATCGCCAGTCTCCTACAAACGGGGACAGGTTGCGTGTTCTTCGCGGCGTCGTTTAAAAGACGGAGATAGTGCAATGGTTTGATTTAAATTCTTTCCACTCGCCATTGTAATCTAGTGTTAGGAACAAACGTTATATTTAATTGAAACAAGTTACCATTAAATGTATTTATTATTTAAGAGATCGCTTACAATAGACGTGCAACGTAACCATTCTGGTACATAGTATAAGTAAAGTAAAATAATTCATTTATACCATGAAATTTTTGCATTTATGTTAAATAGTAATATGTTTTTTATTCGAATTAAAACAATCGCCAACCGAGTATCTTAACTTAGACTGTATATAATAATACTTTTTGATAGTAAATTATAATTAAGTATTTTTTTTTTTGTAATATTTTATATTATCAAATTATACAAAAATAAATTAATATATATTTTCTAAACTTAATTTTATGATTTCATAAATTGGTATGTCCGCTTCGGACCTGAATAAAATTTAAATAAAAATACTAATAGGAATGTTATAAATGATGTGTCCCCGCCTTGATGTTGTATTTAAACACATGATATGTCAAATGATTTCACTAAACATAACTTCATAAAAATAAATAAATTTCAAATCAGTCCATAATACAGTGTTTTACAAAAAAATTATATTACTAAGCTAGCACAGGTTTGTATCGGCACTTTATACTACGCGTTTCCTGTCCATTCACACATGTTAATACAAATAATTAATAATAATGTGTGAAAATTTATGAATGATAAACTGTAAACTTTCAGTATGCAGTGTGACAATGCCAACATGGACTTATACAGAATTTGGTTCAAATTAAATAGTATCAACTATTCACTAATTCATTTTGTATAACCCCAACTTATCATGTTATCAGCGGGTTAAAAAAAAATCTAATTCCTTCTCAAACAAGTGGCACTTTCATAGTTTCTGAACGAATATTGTAAACATTAACTCAACAAATCCATCATTTCGCTGTCACTTAACTTCTTTACATTGTTATTATTGCTAGAATTATTTTAGTCTGGCTCGGTAACAGAGACTCAAAGGCTGACCAATCCTGCTTCATATTATTCTGATTGCTCTGATTGTTCGCCCATTTGTTGTTGAAGTTGGCACTTTGATTTCCGAACGTTGTATTGGTAGCGCTGTTTGTGCTCGTCCAACCCGTGCTTGGTGGTAACGCCAGTTGTTTATCGAATGGCATCGATTGGTTCTGATAGCCGAATCCTATGGGACTTCCTATATTGAGATTATAATTTGGGGCGCTCGTGTTGGCTGTACTGGATGTCATACTAGCCATAGAATTAGAGTTATTTGTGGCTTGAAACTGTTTGGTAGTCAATTGGTTGAGATTGGACTGTAACAGTGTGTTCGTTAAGTCAACAGCCTTTGGAGGCTGCGGTAGAGGGACGATAGATGGCGTTGGAATCGCTGAGGGAGTTTGTCTGTTAAACTTACGAGATGTCTCTTGATGCTGCGCTATTCTGGAAAAGAAATATAGACTATATTAGAAAAACATTTTTGAAACAAAAGCCTATGATTGATCCTGTATGTTTGTATATGTAAGTACATTCTAAATAAAAATACTGCTAATATAATGTAATTTATAATATATAGAAACCGTGTTAATACTACACAACCATTATGAAGCATGTAGTGACATATTTTTTTATTTTCCATCATAATGTAGAGTGTGTAAGAGTGTTTATGTCTCTACACTACTCAGCACTCACCTCTGTTTGTCTTCAATAGTCAATGAACTTCTTTCCGGAACTGTTATGGCGGGTTCATGTTTCTCGGGTTTATTGAATGAGAATGACTCAATGCCTAATCCGGAGAACATTCGATCTATATCCGGTTGTGTGTTTGTCACCAACGAGTCCGGTGAGGACAATGCGTGCTCCATTACTCTGAAAAATTTTGTAAAATCTGTGTGTTAGCAACATTGAGTCACATGTTTGAATAATCTAGACATACTCTACCAAAGACTTAGAGGTTTAAGACTTGTGATTAATGCATGATACAAATGGTTTTGTCTAAATGCAAATATACTTATTGGGATCGGACGATTGTGGAGGACTTAAGGAGTTTTGAACAAGTTGCCTAAATTGGTCAAGAGCAAGCTTTACTTTGACACGAAGGATTCATTATCTTATCTAAAAAATGTGTATATATAAATCATGTTTGTTAATTAAGAGTCACATTAAAAATACATTTTATTCTGAAAAAAATGTAATGTTTTGATAACAGAGATCAGAATACTTTCTTTTCTTTAACCGTGATCACGGTGATCACGGTTACTGTTGAGACTCCGAAACGTCTCGGGTAAGTTATTAATAATCATCATAAACGCGTAGTAATTCCGAAAAATACTAGTTTTATGTCAATAAATAAACGCGAAAGTCTTATATCTCACTCTGAGTTTATTCTGTATTTAGTGTTTGTTGTTACAGTAGATACGGAACTAAATCTTTGATAACTATATCTATGTTCTATAACATCTTAGAAATACAGATGTTTTGTACGCCTCAGGCTTCAGGTGTGAGGACGTTGAAAAATAATACATGAAATGACTCACTTCGATTCATTTTGTATTGAGTTGAGTTGCTCCAGCTTACTCCTGTGTTCGCTTTCTACCTTAGATATCATGAGCTTCACGAGTGATATGAGGGCATTGAACTGGTTCAGTGTCAATCCGTTCTCAACACAGAGAGGTATGAGGAACGGCAGGACTTTGGTTGCCATAACCTCCTTCGTGATGCCGAGCTTTTTGTGACCTAGCGTTAATTTATATATACCTGAAAAAATAATTTGATTAAAAAATCATCTTTATTACTTACAGTCTGTGAATTGACGTAGATGTTTTGAAGTTTGAAATTTATATTCAAATTGATTAACCTAATATTCCCATGAGAACGGCCGGTTCGCGGGACGGTATCTGTGGCAGGAAGGGAATGACCTCATCCAACACCAGCCACTTGTCCAAATGTTCCAACAGCTTGCCCAAACATAACAAGCAGTTCACTCTCACCGATATATAGTTTGTGCTCATACATAGCTTCTTGATACGAGGCAGTAAAGCATTTTTCATGGCGGGGTAGTCGATCAGCGAGGCGAACGTTGGCAGCACCGATAAACACAACTCCTGAATCTGTTGAGCGTCCGATTCCAGAGCCCTGTACAACATCGGCAGAATTTCCGTCTTCACCTCGTCCCCTGGCGTCAATTTTAATAGCAGCTCCATTTTTTGCATGAATATAAGTAAAATTTGTATTGGATCCTGAATCAGCATGACCGGTTTCAGAACTGGCAAAATATATTTCACGTATTCTTCCTTAGACGAATTTTCGGCTATCAGCAAAACATTCGGCAACACGAAGGGTACCATCGGTGGATTGACGAACTCTTTGGTGAGACATGGAAGGATTCGGTAAATGCAAATACGGTGCGGCATTTTCTGTATAATCTGTGGCAGGCCCTTGTAGAACTGGGACTTTTGCAGATTATCCCATTGGAACATGGAATCCAAATAGTTTAGAGTTTTTACACCCACATCTTCGAAATATGGTATCTAAAATAAAAAAGAGCAATAAAGATATGTTTATTAAGTTAAACATTTGGGATGAAAACTCAAAAAAATATATATTTATACATAATAAAGTTTTAAAGTTATGAACATGATAAATATCTTGTTAGATTTGCCTAGTAATAAAATAATACCAAAAATTCAGATATTGAAAACAGTATGAAGTAATTTATTTATTTTTTAAATAATTACAAGTAAAACTGAGTGTATTGTATACAAAGTTCATTAAATCCTACAAATACAAAAAAAAAATCACCTTACCTTAAGAAACTGATGGGGATCTGGCCGCAGCTCTGGTGTGACATTCAACATCAATTTCACATACTCCCTCAAGCCCTCGTTAACACACATCAGTCTCGAAGGTGATAAAGTTTTTAGTTCATTGACAAATCTCTTAAATTTACTGTATTCATTGCCAATGTTTCCCAGAGTATTATGTCCTGTGCTGTGCAAAGAGTATATCACCATGCCGAGTGAATATATATCGCTGGCCGGGGAATGAGTCGCTGATAAGATGTATTCTGGTGCCAAGAAATCTAATGATGGCTGAGTCAGAGCATGCATCGCTTGGCAATATTCGGTAAATGGCCAAAAGGGGGCCGAACCTGTCATACTTTGGTTAGCAATGCAGAAATCAAACCCAAATATTTTCCAAGCACCCTGCTGGTTGACTATTATAGATTCAGGACAGATATTATGATGTAGAAGTTTGACATCGTTGTGCAAAAATGCCAAACCCTCTGCCACTTGCATCAATCCGTATTTAATTTCAACTTCATAGAGCTTATAATGAACAATGTGGTTTGGTAAAGGATGAGGCATGTTTTCAGTATTACCAAGAATGTTAGCCAAGCTGGCGAAAACGGGCTCAGTGGCAAACGCAAGACTTTCTCTGCTTTCTTCCAGGCTGTGCTGCACTGTGAGTATTTGAGGGTGTCGTAATTTTGTCAATTGAACAATACCCCTTTTTAAAATGTCTATCATGATGTCTCTGTCTGCTTTTGACCATCTTTCTAATTGTTTCTTTTCAAACACGAAAATGGATGCTTCCTGTTTTGTCGATTTCTTAAATCCTTTATATACTTTCCACAGTAAGCCTAAAAGTATTGAATAGGCATTAATGAAAAATTATATGGTATCAGGAATACTAATGAAAATGAACATGTGATTTACCTGGCCCTGCACTGGCTATAAACTGAGTCGCTTCGAACTCTCTCGTAACTGGATTACCCGGCAATACTCCCGATAACTGGGACACCGTATTGCTAACCGATGAGTAGAACTTGTTAAACACTTCCATATTCGTTTATTTACTTCAAATTACTTAGTGAAATCGCCACAGAGGAATTCATCACAAAATGATTACAGAGATCGACCAAAAAAAAGAAATACAAGATTTGTCATAAAGATTTAATGTCAGTGTCAAAATTATAATTAATACCTATTTGAACCGATTTTTAAAGAAGCATTTAAAAATAAATAAAAATAGTTTTCAATATTTGAATATATTATGCAGAAAAATGTAATATTTTTGCAACATCGTGAACTAATATAAAGAACATAAGTTTTCGAATACCATTCCAAAACTAATTAATTTAAGTATCGTAAAGTAGGTTTTCTTCAATGTAATATTAGGCAAAGCGGTCTCTATAAACTTTATTTATGTCAATCTTTGACATACCGTTAGGGAAGAATTGACGTTGAAATGTTGTTATTGTTTCAATTTCTACTATTAATGTTTTTAGAAAAAGACGTATTTTCGAGAAATGATATCACATTTCAAATAAAGGATATGTATTGATGATGAATTTACTGTGCATTGTTGTAGTCATAACAACATTAGCAAAATTATGCTCATCAGAAAGCGACCCGTACTCAAAAGAACCTTATCGCCCTCTCGGTCCTTTAGTTAAATGTAGCTTTCTTCCCCTGGACTTTCTAGACTGCGACGAACCAGTTGATCATAAAGGAAATGAGACTGCTAAAAAAGCTGTTAAACATGGCTGTGTCAAATTCGGAGGTGTAACTTACGAAGAAGTGGAGAAAACGAAAGTTCAATGTAAAGCATTAGATGGTATCGAATGTCACGGTAGCAGAACGTTTCTCAGAGACGGTTTTCCGTGTGTACGTTATTCAGGACATTATTTTACAACAACATTAATATACAGCATTTTACTTGGTTTCTTGGGCATGGACCGGTTCTGTTTGGGCCAAACAGGAACTGCTGTGGGGAAACTGCTGACATTAGGAGGTTTAGGGATCTGGTGGATTGTGGATGTTGTGTTACTGATCACAAATAACTTACACCCTGAGGATGGCAGCAACTGGAATCCATATGTTTGATTTAATAAAATTATGTACAATATCACTCTTTATTCATGAAATACATCACTTTTAAACCTAATTTCTAAAGTGTTTGTTTCTGTAATTAATTATATTTATCTTAATTTCCAATTAAGTCTATTTCTTTATCACTACTGCCTTATAAATCATTGTATTAAACGGTAATAAATTTTCATGTATAAACTTATAATGTGTCATTATTTTGTAAAAATGGCCAAAATTTTACCTTATTTGTAACTTATTGTTGAATAAAATATTAATTTTGAAAATAAAAACAGTTATTTAAGTAAATTATTGTAGAAAATAATGCTTTGATTAAAAAGGACATAAGATTTTTTTTTTAGATTTTACATCATGCATAAAAGTCTCATGCACTCACCTTGATGATTGATTAAATTTTTTTATACCTAGTTTTAATACTGAAAATATTTTTTTTTATCAAAGATAGCATATACTAATTTAGTATTTCCAAATATCTTAACTATAGCTTATATTAATTAATGATGCAATGTAAATTGGTAAACATCATTCAATCATAAAATGGCAGATGAATGACTTTATTGCATTACTGATTACTGCATTTATCAATAATTGTTGAAAAATTGCATTTTATCATTACTGAAGTGAAGAAGCCTAGATGTAAATCCCAGTTAATTTTAACTAGATTGATAAGTAAATTTGAAATTATTATGTTCTTAGTACAACCGATATAAAGATAAATAAATATTCAATATCTTTTTCTGTACAGCATTTTGTATATTTTCATAATTATCTTTAATTTCCGCGCCAAGTAAACGTCATTGTGTATTAATAAATGTGAAACAGATTGATCTAAAGTAATAGGTCAATAAAATTCATTGATGTTTCTTTTGAATTCATTCAATTAAATGGAAACTAGTTTATAAATTAGATTGTATCGGTAAAATATATATAAAAATGCTAGAGCCTACTTTTCATGACAAAGGAGAGAAGCTATCAGTACCGTATTAAATGTCGTAGTTACTATAGGAATATAATCCATTGACGAGCTCTGGTCACGTGTCTGGTGTCGATGAGGAGTGAGTGTGTAATGTATGTACATTGTGCGTATTATATTATACCGCGACTATTAGTAAGTTCTGTATGTGTCACTATTAATAGAAACCGTTTTGTGACCTGTTGTCTCAAACCTTTAAGAGGTCATAACTCGTCGAGTATTCTAAACCAAGGTTCGTTCTCTGCCAATAGAAGGCTACAGCGCCGTGCATTAGAGACCTGAACTATTTTCTAAATATCCTGCTGTCATGACACACACACTATCAACCAAGTGCTAAGATGATTACTATGCTGTGCCTTAAGTATTGTTTGAAATACATATTTTAAATGAACTGTATACAGTATAATATAAAATGTTGTTATATTTCAAGCCTTAATGCCAGTGAATAATAGCGTTAAGTTTCCGCAGGTACCAAAATTGATGGCAATTATTATTAGTAGATATTTACTAAACTCTCATAGGATCAGATTTAAATATATTACAGACAAATGTCAACTGTTAAGTTCCTGAGTTTATTCACGGAATACGACGCTGATTAAATCATATCAAATAAGATTTCGATATTATAATGAAACAGAGAAATTTTTCGATTACTCCATTAAAGGCGAAGTTTGTCAAACGTATTGCAAATGAACAATTATTATTTAATACATTAATTAAGTATGACTAGAAATCAGGTAAGTAGCTTCTTGTTTTCTTGTACCTTTATACCTCTTAAAATTGGTCTAAAAACGAAAGAGGTGGACATTAGGTCTTATTTAATTGTAGGACAAATGAAATAAGTATATGGGAATTTACATAGTTTATTTAAACTTAAGCCACAAGAGCGGAGGCGGTGCTCGACTCATACTTCCAGTTAGGGGGCAGCACGCTCTTGGTTTTGTAGTAGCGTGCGAGCCTGTGGATTCTAGACTCTACGAGAATGAGCCTGAATTTGCTGTCTTTGTCTTTCCTGTTACGTTCCAAGTGCTTCCTCATAGCGACGGCTTTCTTGATCAGGTAGTACAAGTCTTCAGGTAGATCCGGAGCTAGACCCATGGCTTTCATGATACGGAGAATCTTTTTGCCGGTAACAAATCTGACTTGGGCAACTCCGTGGGAATCCCTGAGCATGACACCTGCAAAACAGGAATTTCAATGACAGAACACATTATAATTTGATTTCTCATTCAAAGTAACTACATAGTTTAACAATGAGTTGGTGATATAAATTATAGTACAAATGTACACTGACAAAAATTCTCAACTATTAATCTCATAGAAAAAGTGATAAAAGCCACAACATAGTGTTCAGTAATAAAACTAAACCATGTAATAGATCTTTCTATTAATGAATTCAATATTTATTTTAATATTCACTGCAGTATGCCAGTGCTACAAAAATATATTTCAGGAACATACATTCTCAGAATGTGTATTCTTATATATTTGCATATTTTAATGTAATAACTACTTCATTCTGCAATTTCCTCAAGTCTCAGGGTTTTAAAACGCGGAAACTTCAAATATCAGCTTAGGTTACTAGAAAAATGTATAACTAAGGCTTAACTTTCACAGTGATGTCTAAATATTCACTGGTTATATACTAGCATTGTGAAGTGTTATTTATATTACAGCTTTAATAACTTAGTGTATATTAAATCATCAATATTTGAAGGACTGAATCAATTTGTTTTATATCAAACATATACATAAGTCTGACAAAAAAGCATTCCTGATACTTAAAAAATATATATATATATACATGAATTGTTCTTAATTATTTTTATTTAGCTGCTTTTAAGTTTAATATAATTAATTTTTTTAAAAGGAATGCTTACCGATTTGGGATGGAGTAAGACCCTTCTTGCCGAGTTTGAAAATCTGTTCCTTAACATCATCAGCTGTGAGTTTTAACCAGGTGGGGACACTGCGGCGGTATGGTAACGCCGACTGTGAGATACCTTTCCTGAAATACAAAATAACACACTACAGTTACGGGCCATGTGGTACACGCTAACCAATCCTTTAGGTTAGACTGTCACTTATATTGAACAATTCGATTAGAATGAAAGACTTATTACACTGTTCAATAAATTCATACTGCACAAGTTAAATAGCATTAAAATTACCCAGGTGCGTGCATACGACCCATGGTTGCGGTTTTTTAATAAAATCGCCGACCTGACAACGACAACAACGGGAGTTAAAAAGATGGTTTCCGGAAGTTGCCATGTTCTCGTTATCCGTTCTTATTCGGATAGGTGTACACTATCAGGAAAATGTTGTTTTTTTTTTTAATTATTTATATTATTATTATTACTGAACACCATATATATTTAATTCAAACCTATCTTATAAAAATTAATAGCATTCTTTGTAATTATGTATACTATTATTATATATTTCCTTACTAAAACTGTGACTGTTTAAATCGGTTTGACAAATGACAGAAGTTTAGTAGTAACCTGTAAACAGCGATTTCAGGGTTTTCACTTAACAACTTTTTAATTGAAGTCGAAAATGGCTGAGAAATATGGAATATCTGAAAACAAATTTAAACTCATACAAATGCAAGCCGAAAGGCGTGCGGAGTTGAGGAAAGAGTTTCTAAAACAGAGAACCAATCCATGGAAAAATGCTTCAGAGGCGGGCTATGTTGTACGTAAAATTACGTAATTTTACTGTAACAAATCTTTGTTTTGATCGTTATTTATTGATTATAATGTTTGTTTTAGTTCGACTCGGCCCATCAGAGATTCATATCCATGAAAGTGACTCAACTCGACCATTTTCAACCCAATAAGAGGACTGCTCTGTTCGGATTCTTTACCATAATAGTCCCAATGTTTTCATACGGATATTTAATCAAGAAACACCGCGACAATAGGGAACGCCAGATCAGATCGGGAGAACTGCGTTACAGGGAGAGGGAGTTCAAACTTTGCTAAAAATCAATGTTGTTGTATAGAAATCTAGTTAATCACGTTTAAAATATATTGTTTTATTTTATTCACATTTTTCTTCTAGAGTGTCCATATTATTTTGTACTTAACTGTCCAAGTGAACAGATTGTAACTGGCCAGTTCTTTACTTATTATTTTAAAAAAAGTAAACGACAATCTTAAGTCTTAACATACTATTCTTTTACTTCAAAAGATTAATAGAAATTAAATAATTTTCAAAGATGAACAAATATGGATTTTCTGATCTTGAATACAAAATAATTATGACCCAAATTGAGAGAAGGGCAAAATATAGACAGGAATTCCTGAAGCTTAGGACCGATCCATGTCTACACTCTAAGGAGTCGGGATTGTTGTATGTTTTATGTTTTACTAGAAAGAGTAGAGGTGTATACTTAGTTATTTCAAAATATATTAGTATTGAGGATCTGTGGCTTGTATAAAATTAATAATTATGATATACATCCCATATTTAGTGTCTTTTGTTGTGTTAGAAGAATTAGCAATTAATTTATATGATATTATATGAAACAAGAAGTAATCACAATACCAACATCTTCCTACTCAACTAATAAATGGTTGTTACAATCTATATTTTACATTCTAGTTCCTAGGTTAGCCAAAAAAGTTGTTTACACAGGACACATTGCACTAATTAGAGGGAATAAATTTCAGTTTGACGAAGCTCTACAGAGATGGCTGTCAATGAAAGCTTGTCAGGTCGAATATTCCAAGCCACCCCCAGAAATGCTATCAAAGGTGCTGTCATGATTATCATGCCTATGTTGATTTACGGATATTTCTGCGGAAGCAGAGAACAAAATTCTTGCAGGATTGCCGTTGTGGCAAGATCCGTTACAGAGATAGACTGTTTAAATTTTGCTAATACTTTAATTTGTTAGAGTAGGAATAGTTTTGAAAGAAATTCCTTATCCTGATATATATTAAAGCTTGCTGCTACTGAAATTATTTGTATTAGTGTTCTTTAGTTGAGAGATAAACAAGATAATGTAACATGAGGGACAAAACTTTTCAACATTCCACGTCACCGGCGGGTGCAGGGTCCACCGCGTTGCAGGGAGACGAGCTTCAACAGTGCCTGGGACTTGCGACCCAGGTGTAGATTTAATGCTCGTTAAGATTCACCTTCACCGTCCAAGCTTCTCTCTATTTAACCAAATATGAAACTAACGAACTAGGGCTGTCAATTCATTGTGGTAGATGTATGGGTTATGAAAACATAAAAAGTTGGAAAATAAACATTACAATACGATTTATTCATTTTAATTATTGTGTAATAATATTCCTCTATCGATCATCGAGTCCCTTATCTCTCGTGATGACCATGTCTTCGAATTTCACCATGTAGGTGGTGCCTTTGTGCCAATGTGCTGTAACTTTTGCGGGCTGGAAAATATTATATTATTGATTGGTGATAGATTTCGGTGCATTAATTTAATAAATTCATTTGGCAAATCTGAAGTGTGTTAGTAAGTTTTTTAATGAAACTATATATACAGATATGTTTGAAATTATTATGGGAAAGTATTTAATGTGTCATTAAATTGGAAATGTAAGAGTCAAATTTGAGAATATTTATTTAAGTAAACTAACATAAAGCTTGAAAGTTATTTTAAAATATTAATTATTTGTACTTTTGACAATTTTAATCTAAGAGATAAATAATTTTAATTGTTAGTGAAGGATTCACTTACAAATCCTCCGTTTGTTAGGACTGCTTCAATTATACCAGCATTAAACGAGGCACAATTCAAAGAGCCCTTGTCCTTTGGCACACTTATGAACTTATTGACCTGATAAAAAAAAGGTATTAGGACTTGCTCTGTTTTAGATTGTCAATGAAAAATTATAGAAATTTGGTGTACGTTCACACAAAGCTTACCAATGCATCCTTTTCTATGATGTAGTATGTGCGTTCATCATCATTGGCGTGTTCTAATTTATCAGCTTCCTTGCCAAAAGGACCTGAGTTTTGTGTCAAATTAAATTTTTTAATGAACATATCTCTAATATTGAATAATAATGATATGTAAAAGCCTTACACTAATATTTAGAAATTAAGTTGACCATTAACATCATTATTGAGGCTTAGATAAACATGTCCTATTTAGCTCTAATTATTAGCCTAGAGATAATTTTCTCACCTTCCATAATGTAGACTTAACAAATAGCAGCATATTTAACAATTTTATTTCTCTTTTACTATTTCTTTCTCTTACGAAATAGAGGTCCAAGAGTCTTGTTCCAACATCGTATCCATTTCAGAGAGCCTTAAAAAAGACAACTTTTTAATATATAATATATATTTAAAAACAGGAAAACGGATACTTGATAGTTCAAATTGTTTACTTAGTTTGTAACTCATTGATGGAATGTGAGCGATTCTGGCAGTACTGAACAATTTCTGAAAATAAAAGTGCGTAAAGGGCTAGAGAAACCTCCCCTTTTCCTTTGCTGAGGGGTTTGTCGAGTATTGAAGATTTTGATCGACTAGACGACATTACGACAAAGAGAGAATCTCCTAATGTTACAAAAACGAATTGTCAAATACCAAATAAGGATTTAATAAATACAAAATTGAGATGGTTGAGGGAATCACATAATATTATGTTTAATATAATTCAGAGACTATGAACAGTGTTTGACATTATCATTACTACTAATTTCTGACGTTGTCATTTCGTTCATAATCGATAGCAGCTAGCAAGATAGAAAAACTGAAAACAAATTTAATGCAAAAACTTTAACTCCTTTTATTTCATCTTATTCTTTGTATTAAATTGCTAAAATCAAAAAAATATTCTCGACACTAACTTCTTAAATTTTTATATTTGCTTAGTTATTAAATAATTATTGCTTTTGTTCCAATCATACTTTTGGAGGATTTTTTCTTGAATCTTTCTCAGTTATGATGTTCATATATAAAGTTATAAAGTTTTTATCACACTTAAAGGCTAACTCGGCATACTTTTTTCGCAATGATTCACAGGTCATAAATTAAACAAGATACTATTAATTATTAGATAGGGGCTCATGATAGGATAAAATCATTATTGCACGTAATTAGCCAAGGAGAATCAAAATTAACATTAGGATTCTTGTTATTTTTTTTCAGCAGAGAAATTCTTAGTATATTACATCGAAATAGGCCTTATTTATTTAACTCCAGATATTTCGATGATTTCGAACATAGGTTTTCAAGTAAAAACGTGAAATTTGAGAACATTTAAATTGAAAAAAAATTTAAATTTAAAGACAATGATGCTGCGTGTACAAAATCGTTCAAATTATTTCAGAGCAATCCCTTATACAATGCGTTTAGTCCGATTTTGGTATAAATTAATAGAAAGAAAAGAATTAACGGAGCCGTCTAAAAATACATATCTTAGTCCGTATAAGTGACGACACTGTATTATTATTATTATTTTTAAATTGGATGAAAAATCTTCTAATAACCAGATAAAAAGCAAAGTACATTATGTGATCTAAGATTTTCGCGAGTTATATTCATTTAAATGAAACTAATATTTTTAGGATAAACTGAGCGTGATTTAAAAAAAAAAAAAACTACATACTCCCGACGTTCATCTTGTCTACCCGTGATCACGGTTGCTGAAAAGTAACCGAAACATCGGGAGTATGTAGATTTTTACAAAACTAAATCACGCGAAGTTTATCTGAAAAATATTAGTTTCATTTAAAAAAAGCAAAGTACATTTATAACCGTTTTACAATTTTATTGTCTATTTCACTTGAGGAATTCTATTTAATTCTATAAACTCTCAAGAATTTCATCCAAGGCCAGTAGACTTATGAGATGACCCATAAAAAAATTGAAGAACTTAAAATTTTTTTATTACCAAGGTCTCTTAGTTCGATTTCTTTTGGAACTGCTGCGATCATGCCATAAATATAATAGTGTAATAATGTTGGGAAATGGTATAAAGAGATGTTCTTCACCGATAGCCAATTGTGAAACTGTGACCAGCTCAAAGATCATTGATAAGCATGCGATTATTAAAATTATAGAATCAGACTCAGTCTTGAGATATACTTTTTTAAACAGGAAAGGGAGTTGCTTGATATTTTTTAGTGAAGCGAGCAGAAACGCTATACTGGCTACTCAGGTGATTTATTCACGGAGACGATCTCGGCTACCGACTGTCCGATAGAGTCGAGAGTTTTTTTTGTTCGATAGCACAGTTATCTGCGATGTTTTTTTATCAAAAAAAAAAAAAATTAAGGTCGGTCCACCTATTTTAATTTAAGCGTAGGAAAATGTAACACATGTCCAAAAAAACAATTCGGTTCCGAAACGCTGAGATCGCTTCATCCAACTGGAAAGAGAGCTTTCTTTCGAGCAAAGTTAGAAAAAAAATGCGAAGATGTATCTAACAAACTCGATAGTGATTGTGGCTGTCATACACGGGATTAACGAAGAGGAGCATCGGTACGAGGGTGAAGGAACATATCTCAGACATTTAAAATAGGCGCGCGTCGAAGTCAGCAGGGTGGGAACACCAATAGACAAACCAGGCCACTACATTCGGTTTGCGGTGCGCCAGAAAAATATGAATTCTTTGGCGGTAGATGTTAAATAACAAGACCCACTATGAACTGACAGACATTCACATCTCGTCTGCTAATAATCACGATTGCTGCAAAGTAACCGAAACGTCGGGAGTATAGTTTTTTAAAAATGTTAAAATACGTGTAGTAATCCGAAAATATTAGTTTCATTTAAATGTATCTAATAGTACTTTTAACAGTTGTCGTAACAAATATACGCGACCTGACTCATACTTCTCAGTATATTCAGCTAGAGTATTTTCTCCGTAATTCAAAGAGGAAAGACAATTATATACGCGTTAGCACCAATTTAGCAAACACCCACACAATCAATTGACGGAGGTTGGTTTAAATATTTCTATTATCATCAATAATTTAATCTTTCCTACAACCATTTAGGATTCAACAATTTGATAAACTAATAAGTAGAAAATAATTGGGATCGAAAGGATCTTATTGGAACTATTAGAATTGCTACTAAGGACTGCCACAAATTATTTATTAAGTAAATAAAAATCCCAAAGTAATTATTTAAGTAAACATCTATTATATAACAGACCAGTCTATTAATCCGCTCACAGTTAAGGTAAGCTTCGTCGGTGACTGGACTTAGCGAGGGGTCAGTAAACAGAAACTACGACAGAGTATTAAAATAAAACAAGACTGATATTATTAACAAAAAATATTTATATTCATAAGCATATTATAACAGCGCTATGGTAGGAGAATCCCATTCAACAAAATCATAGTACATTACTCCTGATACACAAAATAAAATAAAATATAAGTCATAAAAGTTTTATTATGTCTGTGGTGTGTCGTTTGTGCCTCTTAAATGTTGGAAATAGATTTTTTTTCTGTTCACTACATTGAGCTTAGAATATTCTGCCGATGTTTGGACGGCTATACTTTAGTTATGAACGAAAAGCTCAAATTTAATTAAAATTATAATAATAACAATTTGAATATTTAAAGATAAATCGGTATTAGTGTGATTAAATATATTAAAGGTTGAAAAATAAGTCGAAATAAGTTGCAAAAATATATTTTTTGACTTAAGACACGATGGACGCGAAGTATGGTAAATTGGAATAAAATTATTATATATGCAAAGAAAATATATTCTTGCTGAAAAAAAAAAATGTCCTTGGAATTATATTACGTATGAAAACGAATACTATAACATTCATTACAAGTAAACAGTTTAAATGTTTCCAACTTCCAATCACATTGTTAAATAAAATTTTACGTTTATATTATTATAGATTTCGATTTTTCCAATCCCTTATCACACAAAACCGTAATATACGTGGTCATAACTCATGTAATACTTCTATACCGCCAGGACTCCTTTTGAATCTGTGTTTAGTTGGGCTTACTCAGCATAGCTAATGACAGCTAATTTGTTTTGACGTTACCGAGGGGAGAATCGACTATTTGTATTAATATAGAATTATTACACACGTCAGTATCTTACTACTAATATTTTGCATTTAAAGATTATTACAGGTACAAAATCTCTACACGAGTAGAACGTCTAGTTTTTTTTTATGTTATAAATTAATTAACATTTGAAAAATCGTGAACAACTCTTTGGTCTTTGAATTGTCTGTGGTCTGTGATGTTTATGGTATACATTTTTTTTTATTTACTAATAGTAGGCAAAGGTTTAATGACTATGGCACTCAATCGTTTTAATTATATTAATGTTATGCATAATATTTTCTAATTCACTAATGAGTATGTGGAATCCATTAATTAAAATATGTAGAGTTTTAACAAAATAGAATACAACATATATACAAATTAATGTACTGAGATTTTAATTAAATTTCTAATTAAAAAACCTATATTAAAGCTCTAACTTTTTTATCTTTGATTACGTTTTATTATTGGCTATGAAATATATTTTATAACTGAAAATACATCTACAGTTTTTTCTGAACCAGATACTAACAATTCTTTTTATACTACACAAGATTTCGAAAAATTTATTAATTACATCGACTACGGGCACTACCCACTTGAATATAGTCACCAATTTACGCCCAACTCCAGTTTGAATCGCTACTACGAGAATTCTCCACGTAATGTGAATGACAATTAGATAAATACAATTAACATATACTATGAGATATTAATAGACTCATTATTGAATTATGGCTGATATTATGCAATAACATTCCTGGTGTCGAATCCCTGGATGTGGTAATGTCATAGAATTATTATAATTTTCATGAATGACAATTCTATGCAAAAGAAATTGTACTGAAAAGTTCTTCTATTGTAATTCTAGCACCATTAATCGTGATGCTGAATCAACAAAACATACAGCGACATTAAATTTAAATGTTAAGAATCTATTGTTTCATGTGATTAGATCATCCAGACTTGTGCCGGCCGCTTAGTTTACTTATATGTTATCCGTACAGCTATATGTATGAGTGAATATTTACAACACAACTTTATATACTTTTAAGTATAATTTAAAACAGTTCCTCAACCTTCAGACGAGACAAGACTCGACTTGTTAGTTAAAAACCATTACTATTTGTTTAACATTACGTAGACCGTACATACATTAATATTCTAAAGTTACACCAATTTGTCAGAAACAATGATGATTTTGAGATTGAGAAACTGTATTACAAATTATGTCACGACATGGATGTATCTTGCTACCGAAGTTGTCACAACATGATGTTCTTCTAGCAGCAGGTGGACTGAACTGTTTCTGCTTCGAGTAGATTGAAGTCCATACCATTTGGTCGGTTAAAACCTGTCTTTATTCCATCCCAGCCGTCCTCCACTTTGTACTCACCTGTTTGTATGCGATTATACACTTCCTGAGCCACAAGTATGAATGCTTGTTCCACATCAGGCCGTTTTTGCTGATGTCTCGACGTGATGAAGTCCTGTAAAACAAATTATCAGGATAATTTTTTAGACCACATTCGACCCAATAAAAATTTCTATTTAAGCAGTAACATTGAATTCAAATGAATGCTGATAAGCAATTGATATAAATTAATTCAATTTATAAACTTATACAATTGGTCATTGTGTGTTATACTTTATAATTTATTCTACATAAAGGTCTTAGCCTTGTTCTACATTGTACAAAGAACTGATAAAAAACTTACCATTTTCTTCAGCAAACATCTGGCCTCCTCACAGGATACTTCTCTCCTTGCACCATTCTTATATCAGATCCAACAAGGTCACTTTACATCCAACCAATGCAAACACTGGTCGGTGTGGTTCTATATGCCTCTTCGCTTCCATCATCCATAAAGGTATGTGTTCAAAACTGGATCGATTACACACGTCGTAAACTAAAAGAGCACCAACTGAGTTCCTGTAATAGGATTTCGTGATTGACCTAAACCTTTCTGTCCTGCCGGTCCCAGAGTTGTAATTTAATTCTTGTACATCCTGCACTTCGATAATACGAGCGAAAAAATCAACCCCCACGTTGGATCGGATAGCTGAAAATTATGCGTAGTGAGTCTTCTATTCATTAATGTTATACAACAACAAAAACAAAAGGGATCGTACCTCAGCGAATTTTCCATCTGTAAAAATTTTAGCAAAGAACTCTTGCCTACTGTGCTATCCCGATTAAAATAAGCCTAAACTGGTAATCAAAATTGGGTCTACCATTTTACTGACATAAAATTTGAACTACGAAGGTCCCGATGAATATTTGCGTTTCCAAATTAATTCCCCTATTACTGTATGACAAAATAATATGTCACTTTGAAAGTTTGCCATAGAATTAAAATTTTGATGGCATATGGTCAAATGCTACCACAGACAATTTTTTATATAATCAGTCTGCTTTCTAAACGCCAGTCGCTAGTTGCAACAAATGTCATGTCAGTGTTTGAACTTTAATGAGTGGTAGCGTCAAATCGCTTTGCAACACGGCTATCATGAATTAATAATCACTTCTATGAATAATGATTAAATATTATATATCGAAACCGCTGTATTGTTCATAATTAAAATAAAATGAAATTTACGGTTTTAAAAGGCATAACCTGTTAAGTTGCGATTGGTGCTTCGAGTTAGCTTTAAGGGTTTTTAGCTAGTTTATTCCTTAATTTACAACTATTGAAGGCTAATATATTGTTGATATACCTCTCTGGTTGGTGTCTTTGTGCACTTTAGTAAAAATACCGAACATTAGAAGAGAAACTTGAAGATTTATGGACCACGTGAGTGCGGCGGAAAACATGAGTTTAGTCCAGGACTGATTAAAATTAAGAAATGAAGTTAGATCAAATCTATACTTATCGGTATATCAAGAATTCTTACTGTTTAAAAAATATGTGGTTATAGGTTATTTATTGCTGCAAATGTTTTAGCTAAAGTGGGCGCCAGAACTCAAACAGAATACCGAGGCAGACACGGAGATAACTAAAACATGTGCTGTTCTGGGATGTGAGGAATCAAAAAATTTTAATTCAGACTCATTTTTAGGTGTGTATCTGTACAGATATTTTGTTCTTCATAACCCACAGACCAATGAATTGACCTCATTACTATGATGCATTTTATACATATTTGCACATACTGTCAGAGCCTCATTTAAATAATTATTTCGTAAGTCATAAGAGCCATTATTAAATGTATGTAATGTGGATTGCAGGAGAAACCCTTTATTAGAATAAATTAATGGTCAGTAACTTGAAACATAGTCAAGTGTTATAACACCAAATTTATATTGCGTTGAATGTCAGGGTTTCATTAGGATGTATTTTATAACTGGGTCCGAGTTTTGAACCACCTTTAACATAGATCTATCACATTTAAGCATTTTTGTTCCAAGATTTTTTATATGCGTTATATATATTTTTGATACAAAAAACTTTTTGGACAGTTTAACTGTATCTAAATATAACGTTTCCTGGACACTAAATGAACAGCTTATTTTTCGAGTTCCTACTATCCGTGATGGTCTATACACGTTTTCCTAACTGAATAATCTGTTTTACAACATTGATATAGATAAATCTGTTTTACAAAATAAAGTTGAGCATTTTAAAGACTGAATGATTAGAAATACATTCCTTGGATGAATAAGTTGTGGACTTGCTTAAGCTAGTGTACACTATATAATTGTACTATTACATATCTGCATACAAACATATCTACATAAAAAAAAAAAATTCAATTTATCATGAAAAATCTTAAGTATCTCTGAAATTATACCATTTATTGTAACAGCCAAGTGATCGATAATTAAGACCTTAAAAAAATAGTTTTTCTATACACAAGCTGAATCATTAATAATTAATGTATACATTTTTATTATTTTAAAAAGTTTACATTGTTGAATGACACATATATTTTTATCTCGTCTCGAATAAAATGAAAATAGATCGAGTTATTATTTATACATGAATTGTTGACAAGATTTTAAGATTATAATATTAAAAGAATATCATTAACGTTATCCAATATTTGCAAATATATGCCTCATGGTGCACCGTGCTACTAATTTTCCCATCAATTTTATATATATACAAAAGGTAAATGTCAGCTGATTATAATTGTTATCATACTAAGCATATATACAGTCGAATTGTGAAATTATATCCCTTTTGAAGTCGGTTAAAAACTTTTCAAATTAAAGTAAGTAATATACATATGTAATTATGTTTAACATATCTTGGGTTACAAAACATGTTACATGAGAATAAGCATTCAGATAACATACATCCATTTCAAAATCTGAGTGCAATGTTTATTTACACCAGAGGTTCTCAAACTTATTTTGTCTTCTGCTCACTTTGAGAATAAATTGTTTCTTAGCACCCCCGTTTCTTCAGCTACTGAAAATCCACTATACCTTATCCTAGTTAAATGAAATTACAAATCACCCCCCCCTCTACAAAACGCCGCCATTTTGTTCTGGGTCTCCTACCGCCTCCTCTAGGCCTGCATCGCCTATTAGTGGCGTCGTCACTCACTTAAGGAAAGGCTGATTTAAGACAACAACTGCTTCTCATGTTACCCTATAAGTTTAACTGTAACGCGACATGCGATAGATGGATGGAAAATTATATAAAATTCCAATCATAGTTAGGTTTTGTTTTCAAATTATATACTTAAGAAAATTAAAATATTATTGCATTATTATAACTTAAAGGTTTCCGGAGGACCCCAGCCTTAGACAGATCTGGGCTGATTTGACCGGCAGAAATAACTGGACTCCCACAGACTACTCCTATATATGTGTGCAGCATTTTTCTGTGGACTGCTTCGAGTGCAACGCTGACAATGCCGTGGTGCTCGTCAATAAGGCGGTACCATCGCTCAAACTGCCGAAACACGTCCTGGAGGTAAATATAGCATAAAATTAATTGTCTTTATTTTATTTTTGGATTTTATTTCCTTTTAAAACGACGTTTTAGTTAAAATATAAGAAATCTAGAGATTTGGTGAGAGCAGTGTGTACCAAAGAGGTTTAAAGATTTTTTTTCTCTAAAAACAAGAAAGTACTCTATGTTAGGTATATTAAACTCTTGGCATTTAAAATATATATTTTTTCAAATTAGTTACTGTTTACGTTTTGAATTTTAAGTATTTTTTTGTCCCAGGCCTACAAACCACTTAATCTCTAAAATCAATTAATAATTTGAAAAATACCTTTATTTTTTATCACACTGAAATTGATAGAGCCGAGCCGTTTGTAATAGCGTTTAAAACAATACGAATTTTGTCCATATACAATGAAAAATATTTTATTATGAAATTTTTTAGGAAAACTATGTACTTTAACTTAATTTAAATTAGGTCGCTTTTCATCAAAATTTAGTATTGAAACCTATTAAGCGAGCAATTCATATTGTAGTATTTACTTAAGTTATTATTTCAGGTCGAATATATTGACGAGGAGACCCTGGACAATGAATACGAGGAAGAGGAAATTGATGAACCGGAAGAAAACCACGAGTCCAACGTGAAGAGACTGACCAATGGCAGTCTCAACACAGACGCCCATAGAACAGAGGACAACTACGAAGTACTGAAACTATTCACGGAAGTCCAGAAAATGCAACGACAGGCGGTCTACCTCAGTGAGAAACTGAAGTCTAGCATGAAGATATACAAACGGCAGAGCAGGTTCCTGATGCGGCTCAAGGAAGCCATAGAGACGAAGAGGCATCTCCTCAACCAGAAGAGGAAAAAGAAATCCAGAATACTACTGTCCCTGCAGGATAAGATCAAAGAGGACACCAACGGCCTGGTGCTGGCCATGCCCACCAGGCATACAGACGACCTGAAGAATTTTTCACTTAGTGTATATAAATATTCACCTCAAGCATATATTTACATAAGAAACACTTTGAGAACTCTCCTACCGAGCACAGACGTCCTGGACTCCTGGCTCTCCTCGGGGTACGAACCAAAAAACGTCATGTCTAGTAACAATTTAATCAAAGTTATATCAGAACTAACCGATTCAGAACTGAGTTGTAAGGTGACATTGCGTTAGTGTAGAATTAAGTATAAATTAGGTATATATTTTTTTTTGTGAATAATAAAATTGAAATATTTTTAAATTTAATTTTTTTTCTAGTTTTTATGTGGAAATTACAGATAACAACAAAATAATGTATATTTTATTATATCGCTGATGATTATTTTGAAGCCCACCAATTTCTTGATAAAAAAAATACATTGAAGTCTGTATTTCTTACAGGCTTTATGGTTGTCAATAGAAGTTAGTAAGTATAAATTATTATAAAACTCGAATCATTGCACAAAATGGTATGTTTTTCTTGGAAGACGAACATATTTGTTTTGGGACTTTCTGAATGGAGCAATGATTAAGTTATGAGTGTAGGGAGTTCAACAGGTGCACTACCTACTATATTGCTGATTTTTGTAACACTTCTATCTGGCATATAATTGATGCATATACATCGTTTTATACAAATTCAGCGCCATCTTCAGAAAGTCGTCCGTATTCCGTTAGTTACGTGACCGTTCACGTACACCCGTAGTACGTTATTGAGCACGAGGTGTCGCCACCTTCCGTGACAGAGACGGCAACATATTGGATCAGTGAAACGACAGATATGGAAAACAAACGGTTGTGACTTAGTATCGTGACCCATTCCTCACAGTGGGACCGCGTTCCAGCGGTACAGAATAAAATTACGCGCGTGAACAAAAATAAATCACCATCTGTTTAAATATCCTGATTTTTTTTTTATTGCGCGCCAAACCCGGTACAAAATGTGCGGCTCGTATGTATCTACGTTTTAACATTTAGTGTTGTGCTTGTGTTTAGTTTTGTTTTGTCAATGGATTTATAATAAGTCGATTACGAAGGCGTTTCGCTTTAAAAGGTACGTTGTATCTTATATTAGACGCCGTCGATACATCTTGCGATCCGCGATTGGTATACTGCGAGCCAGTAACAGGACTTTTGCAATCACTATTCCTAAAGCGTTTGCATTCCATAAAAGTAAACCGCACCATAGAAGTATTGCACGATGGCTGTATACATGTAAATTTTAAACGCTATAACTCACCATAAGTATTGTAATGTTTGTAAAATCGTAATTATAGCTAATTGCACAGTCCCATCATGCCCGGCGATAATTTCTCTTTTTACTTTTATAGCAAACAAATATTTTCTATTGTTTATTAATTAATGAAAGTATAATTGACGGCTGTAAAATGAAACGGGTGATTATTTTTACAATAAATTTTGAATACGACACCGATTCTTAATATTTCAACACATTTAATTGAAAACAGAATTAACCCATAAGTGTTTTAACCTTTGAAAGGTTGGTATGTATATCAAAAATAAAATCAAAGTAACTTTATAGATGGAACAATAATTGTTTATTACGTCTTCTTACATTTGTAAGAGCCCCTCTACAATCAAGAGGGATATAAAAAAAATATCGTGTTATAAATTGGTTTAAGTTAAATTACCTCACTATAATATAATACTTGCACCTATCACTAGTTTTATGGAAAAGCGAACTATTGTTATTTGTTATAGATATTTTTAAAATTTTGAATAAAGTTACTTTATAAAATTCTACCATACTTTTGACCCACACATTTATCTTAAAAGTAGAAATGATAGAAGTTTGAATCTTTTATATTTCTATGACAAATTACAAAACACATTGATGAGTCACGGAGTCAGTCGTTGACTTGACCTCTAAGACAGTGAGATTAATTTTGTGACGTTACAACGCTTTGTTAATAGAAGCTTACGTCCAGAAATAATCCATATTATGTTTTGTATAAATATTAAAACCATATAAAATAATATATGTATAATGTGAAGAGTAATTATTTTATATTATTACATGTTTAATGCTTGCAACGATTCTTGTGATGCGACCGACACGTTATAGGGATATATATAAACTTTAACTATTAATCAAAATATTAATTACAGCACCAATAATAATAGGAATAAAATTAACTTCTTTAAATTTTGACGACATCTTTTTCAATGATATTTATTTCCAATTATTTTCAATAGTTGCATGCAATGTTCCTTTTTAATTCGGTCAAATATTTAATAAAGAGTCTTTATTACTGTATGCGATGAGTGAACTCCTCTTTATAACGAGGTAGTATAAATTCTTATATTAATAGCAGCGTCAGATCGTCTAGATAAGTTGATGTAACGTGGGCAGCCGCCAGCCGGTAATTGCTTTAGTAATATAACGTACCTTCCGTTTCGATAGTTTCACTTTGTGTATATATCTATAATATTTAATATTACGTAAGTTTTGTGTTTAAATATTATAAAAAATATCTGTTTCCTTAAAGTGATTAAGAAAGCGTTAAACGGTAATTCGAATAGTTTTCCAGGATTGCATTATTAAATATCACAGAATTTTATTTAGTAAGATTAATTAAACTGTTTTTAGCCATTGGAGAATTTCGTAATTTATGGTAACATTTTCATGTAAAATGTTGCCAACACCAGAATATGTGTCTCGCGATGTCAAAGATTTATCAGATGTTGTGTACAACTCAGCTTCTAGCTATACACGCCCCAACTGTACAAGTTATGCACCTTAGTTAAGATACATGGCTGGCATTTTGTTACTACAAGAACTACTGTATGAAAGAAATAATAAACATCGGATATTTCTGCACTCTTGTGAATGTACCGATAGAAAGTAGCAAATTATATAGCGATAAGTAAAATATTTTAGAATACTCAGCTGTTTTAACAAAATTATTCACTTATATAGTACCTAATATTTAATTATCGGAGACACTGCCATGAATTTTTTAGATCTAACAACGTAAGCGCTTTGCATAAAATGAAAATTGACTTAATGTAGACGATGTTAGCAGATTATTCTATATGTGGATTCTATTCTAAAATCAAAGCTATTCTAAAGATGTTGTTCGTAATGTAATGAAATAGTACCTAACTAATAGTTGTGGTTTTCTTAAATTCTCTCGTCTTTGCCAATCGTATCATTCGAATTGAAAAGTTTATCTTGGGTCCGTATATCACAGTTCGGGAGTTAAAGAACCTGTGAATCCCAGCGGTGTGGTAGAGAAAGTTACTTGAGGTTCTGACACAATTTATAGATGTGATTTTGGCAAGACAAAAAGCACAGACTTATTAAAGAGACGCTACAATTTATTATTTATATATCCTTGGTCAAAAAATCTGTTCTCGAGAATACAAATCAAAATGCTTTCTTATGTTACGCACAATGAATAAGTCCCTAGGTGGTTAAATAAAAATATGTATGCAAAATAAAATGCTACTTACGTCACGGGTCAGTTAACGAACAAACTAGTGGGAATGTGCTCGCTGTTTTATGCCATTTTACATAAACATACATATATTTTTGTATATGTAAAGCTTACAGACATTAACGAAATATATTTTTTAAATTTTATTTAAAATTACATCAAAATTGTCATATTAAAGTGTCAACACACTTGATTTTAGTAGTAAAGAAGTTCTCCCTCTCAGCTCGTGTGATCGAGCGTAACTGTTAGTACCTAAACACGCTTCAACATGAATTGGTATTCGAAATCAACATTATTAGTCCTAGAAATTTTTACTTGGACTTTAGTTTGGGAATACTTGAAAGCATGCTATGAATTAAAGTTAAAAGAAATGAACATTCATGCGTGAACCTTCACAGACCCGTAACCTAAGTCCTAAACCAAAGTTATGATGAAGAACACTCAAATTATTATTCTTAAGCAATGTCATAACATATAGTTTGTTATATGACTTGTTTCATAAGGCACGATTATATATTATATGATTTACACGAACACAAAGGAACAATGTTATCGAATATCGATATTAAAATAGCGAAAATATTTATAGAAACGATCAATCAATTGATTATTAGTTTTTAAATAGGACATGCTAAAAATGATATTCTGTAAAAGGTCATGGCTTTGGTATAACTATGAAAAAAAAAACATGTAGTTAGCATTCTTGTCTATGGGCCATAGAAAATTGCCCTATTCTACGTGTGTAGTGTTTACACGTGCGTCAATTCAGTAATATGTCCATAGCGTTGGTTTCTATATTTAACTTCATCTAGAAATAAATAGATCTATAAAATCTTTTCTCCATTAATAACCTAACAGTAAACGAGTAATAAAATGTTTACTTTTAATAATATGAAGGCGTTATCAGTAACTGCTCAATGGTTATTTCATTCGTCGTTCACAGTAAAGTTAATTCGTATCAGTTAATGAAAGCATTAACCTATAAGTATACTTCCGAGTTTATTTTTGATTGCACGTAATATAAAAGTTAATCTTTACGTTTTTTTATATAAATTTAAATATAAAAACACCTTAAAGCGTTTATTTAAATTTAGGCCACGCACACATAATTTTATGTTTACTAAGATTCCGAGCGTGTGTGAACAGGTCATTAATAATAAATGGTCCATAGAAAAGAGTGTGCTCGTGTTATAAGAATAAAGCTTATATTTCCATGCGCTCCATTACGAGGTTACCCCACAGCTTTTGTTCTCAGGAAGTTGTAACGGATATAAGGAATTTTTATATGTGTATATTAACTAACTTGCTTATTTGTGAAGCTAAGTTTTATTAAGACTACTGTCATTTAGACGTAAGAAAGGAATAGTAACGACAGGTCGTGACTACTGAGTTTGCTTTATAAACAAACAAACTTCAAACAACTTGTGCGTTATTTTTAGCTGTATCCGTCATCTGCTTAAATAATTATAGCCAGTTGCCTCGTCATGACGTAACGGATAAAACAAGTCACGCGTCATTTTTAAGTTATACATTTCTCAATTTTTAAGCTCGTTTAAGTATAAATATAATAAGTTTGTTTAAAATTATTACTCGTCCGCTATCAACATCATTGTAGGGTTCCAATTTCCAAGTACTTAAATTTGAATAACAAATTAAAATCCAATGTTAAGCCAAATATAATAGCCGCCAGACATGAATGTCAATTAAAATCGAATATTTATATAAGTTATCTGGATTTTTCAAATAAATAAATATAATAGCTATAATAAAATATGTAGTTTTATAATAACAATATTTAATATTGCATTTTTGTTTAATATAATAATTGTTTTATAGTCTATGCCACCTGTTTGATAGTTGTAAACTGCCCCATTGTTGTTAAAATGACGCTTATTGATTTTCGCGCCTTCATCGTCCGTCGAGTCCTCAAATTTAACAGAGAATCGCTTTTCGGTTGTGATAACAATATTTAACGATTTAAAGGAAACAAAGGGGTCATTATATTCATTGATTTTTGTATTGTTTGTTGATTGTATTCAGCTTGGAACGTTTTCAATACACGAAGAATTAGATAAAAACTAGTTTTGTTTTATGATTTGAACTGCATTGTTTTCAATCAATCAGCCAATGTATTATTATTTCGAATATAAATGATACAATAAGAAAATATCTATACGACCTTAATAATGATAAATATTAAACTAAAATGGTGACCTCACGTTTTTAATTAAAAGTGCAGAAACAATAAAAAAATTGTGAAATTAAAGTAATTCGTGCAAGCTATTAAGGTAATTAAAATATTCGGAAGCATGTAATTGGACTAATAAAATCGATTACGTATGAATGCGTTACGAGCCGCTCGCGCCATGTTGAATAATGTTTCCAGTGAAAAATATTCTTAACTTCACAAACATTAATATTAAATAATATTATATGAGCAAAATTATTTCTTACTTTGAAGTTATAGTAGTGCCAACAAATAAAACCTTTTTGAGTTTTATTAACGTTAATGTATCCAGGCTTTATTCAATAACGCACAGCACAGCCAACTTCAGGATTTTTAGAGAATGGAGGAACTTTTTTACGAGTTAGAGAATGGAATGTAATTTCATAGACTGGTATTAAAAAAGAATGCTTTGTAATGCGTTTAAATTGCTAATGGAAAATCCCTCTGTACTTATAATTAAAGACAGAAATTTTTATCACAATTTGTAAGCGTTTTCTTTTATAGCTAACACTTTTTGTATAATATTATAAATTACATCACGTATGGTGGGTTATATTAGAGGGTATTGTTGACTATATATATATATATATATATAAAATATATAATTTTAGATCTCTGTATTAAAATGGACGTAAAAATTGCATCAACAGTGTAGGCATCAAATAGCTTCATCATCTAGTGCAGATTTGCAATTCAGATTCAGATGAAGTCTGTTTTAATTCCATTACGGAGTTGCCAATTACAATCTGCGCTTTAAAATGCTAATGACATATTTTAATAACATTTATTACATTGTTTTAATTCAGAAAATAATAGGCATTTTTAATATTTATGTAAAAAGGTTGTTTTTTTTTGTTTTAAGTATTGATTCAGTTAGAGAACCAACGAAAAGGGTAAGGTAAAAGTGTTTTTAAAAGTCCGTTCCAATAATTTGTTAGTAAATTTAAAACAGGACGAAATTTCTGACAAAAACGAGGATAATTTTAGGTGAGGGGTTTATGATACACAAAGTAATGATTGGTGTTACCAGATAAAAATACAGGAAGGGTTGCTATAACAATATATCCGAGTTTATACAAAGTTACAAAAAAATGTATTTTGAGATATCCGTGAAGATTTTTACATCAATGTGATGTATTTTATAGATATAAATAGTAATTTTTCTACTTAGATCAAGTCTTTACAGTAACATTTTAACTAGTATTCCTATAATGTGAACGGTTTGTTTAATATTTGAGGTCGTAGTTAATTTTAATTATCCATGCTGCAATGATGTCGGCAGGAAATATTAATTTATTTGTCGTTATGTTTAATTGGAAATTGATAAGATTTCTTTTTTCTTACATTATTTTCATAGTTATATAATTTTTTTTTCTCACAAATGTCAAATTTTTTACAAATTATATGTATTAATGGATATTTTGGGTATGTTCTAGTTATTTTTTTGTTTATTTAATTTGTTCTAAAAGAAATGAAGAATGATTGATTGATTTATTGAATGAATGAATGAAAAAGAATGATGTCTGATACTAAAAAAATATCACCTTATAACGATATAAAGTTATAATAATTATAGTTAGATAAAATATTTTTATATGAAAACTGAAGTAAAGTTATTTTTAGATGTTATCTAACTACAAATATGAAGGCGTATATAAATCAACCATTGATTAAATCTGAAACATCTTGATTGAGCCAAACATCCGGGTCGCGAGGTTTGTTAGAAACAGTTTGTTCTAAACAAACATTTATTTCATATATTTTTACAACAAATGCCATATCTATTGGTTCTACATACAAAACATATATTTTTTTATTCATATAAATTTAAATCTCTTAAACATTAATCAGATTAGAGATGAAACCTCTCAGCATTTCATGGATTTAACGTGCCGGTGCCAGATAAGTCCCGTTGCAGGGAGAGGATCTTCAACAGTGCCTGGGACTTGCGACTCAGGTGTAGGTTTAAGGGGCACCTATCTAATGCACCTTAAACGCTCACCTCCACCGTCCAAGCTCCTCTCTCTACCTAACCAAAATTGAAGCGAACCTACTAAGGCTGAGTTCGACGCACGTTCCAAGAATGAACTGATGTTAGTTCTTGACAGGCCCAAGTCTTTCAGTAGGCTGTAGAGAGATTTGGCTGTTGTGACTCTCGCTTCTACTTCTACCGCGTACAAATTTACAACGAAACTATTCTTAGTGAGTTCGCTAGTGAGCTTATAATACTTGTTGACCTGGATGGATGTTGGTTTCCCAAGGACCCGTGAGTTCTATTAGCAAAACGCGCTTTAAAATTCGCAATTATAAAAATATGTCTGGTCTGGATGCCGACGCACAAATATCTTCTGGGATTTTATTTTGCTTTTCAAAGTAACGTATATCACGTAACGTAACTGCTTTGTTTGTCACGTAGGTAGACGCAGACATTTTCATCGTGCTAAATACATTTTCCCGCCGTCCTTTTTGAGTCAGACGAAGTAATAAATTGTTTTCTTTGAGCGACGCCATGACAAGATTACTGATGCAATATTAATACAATAAATTACAGTAACGGAAAATAAAACCACATTCACAAAAAATATAAATACGTCGTAACAAATTACAAGTTTTGGAATGACTATGAGAATATATTGTTGTTTTAACTTTGAAAGTACTCATTGATTTTGCGTTAGCAACTCATTTAGATCAACTGTTTTGTTCTCTTAAAAATATCTCAGACTTTGACAATTCATCAATAGTGATGATACGTTTCATTTTCTGATGATGCAAATGAACAACAAGAGCATTGTTTTGTTTCACCTGTTGCTCTAATAAAATAGAACTCTCTTTTTCGATACGTCTTTGATTTACGAGAGCCGATATTGGTTTTGCGACATATGTATTTCAGATGTTTGTGTATTTTATGGCCAAAATATGCATGGAATGGCTTTCGGTCACACTATGCATCCTTTGGATTATCGATCGGAATAAATTTTCATCCCTCGCTACACTGAGAGCTTGATTATCCGGCACGAGCTGCAACACTGACAAGACGCTTATGATCTCTTAGTAAATGTCAATTGGATACTTCAATAAATTAAGCCACGTTCCTCTAAACCCGGAATAAATTGGTCTCATTATAATGAGACGAAATTAGAACATTTGTCAAAGTTATTTTCTCTGATAGTATTATTAATCAGCTACAGCGGAATCGGTTATCCAAAATAAATCTGGAGATTTCGCTGTTAGATTAAACAATATCGTTAAAATTTATCGAGCGCTGTTCTGATAAATATACTTCTTGTTTTATTATGTACATATATACATCTATCAAGTTTATATATATTTTTTTTTGATAAAACCTTTGAGGTGTGCCATTAACTGTTTCACCGCTCGGACAGTTACCGGTAGCCCGCTTAACTGTTCTCAGAGTGAGGTTTTTTATTTTGCGTGGTTAATGCCTCCACTGATACATATTTATGCATGTTCTCCGCGGTACTTCATTCATTTAAGATGTATTTACTCGGATGAAACAGACCTGATTCGTCATTTTAGGATGCAAGCTTATGCTCAGTGAAGAATATTTTTAATATATTTTCTGTGTTGTTGTTGTTGCTCTCTGTGGTGAAGAGGACTCTGCAAATAAACAAATTACAAATATCCCTTTGTAGGAGATATTGAATTTTTAGTCCATCATCATCATCAGCCAATAGGAGCCCACTGCTGAGCAAAGGCCTCTTCTCACACGGAGAAGGTTAGAGCATTAATCACCACGCTTGCTCAAGACGGGTTGGCGATTTCAATCTTATAACTTGAAATTATAAGACCAGGTTTCCTCACGTTGTTTTCCTTCACTATCCGTCAGTGGTGTCTAAATACTCTTAGAAAGTACATATGATTCGGAAAAGATCACATTGGTACTTGCCAGGTTTTGAACCCGCGCCCTCACGTATTCACGTATGAGAGGCGGGCCTTTTAAGCTCCAGGCCACCAGGAAGTATATAAGTTTCGTAAAAAATTCTCTTCGGATTGACAATCTGTGAGTAAATAAATGGAATATTGCTCTGTCATGTTGACACTATGTCATAGTTCTAAGATCCTGAAGTTGTGGAAAGAAAAGGTCTCGATAGCTGTTTACGGTTTGGCATTCACAGGTACAGTTTGGCCTCATTGCCAACGACCTGGGATGTGACGACCTGTAGTATGGCTTACCAAATAGGTCTTAAAGAGTAATGACATCTAAGACTTTCGCGTGTACTCATTTGAATGAAACTGAGTTTTTTTTTTTTTAATTATTTTTAACAACATAATCCTGGCGTTTCGTTTCGTTTATAGCAACTGTGATCGTGGGCAGATAAGATCGAAGACTACAGACTTCAAATTATGTTGTTATAAAATTAAAAAAAAAACGCTTAGTCTCGGAAAACTTAGTTTCATTTGTTCTTTAAGAGAATTCAGAGGCTTCTTATGTTTCAAACGTTTTAGCCACTTTATCTCCGTCCACAAATGTAAGGTGTACCTAAATTGTGATCATTTGAATTAAAAATGTAGGCTAATCGCGTTTTATGTTGGCTGTAATTTTAAATTCTTTATAAAGAATATTGAGCTCATCACCAGGAGTTTAGAGTCCTTCAATAGTTGTGTTTTTCTGTACTTGTTAACTAGGGCGTCGTTCAAGTTTTTGTTGATGATACAAATAAATAAATTTAAATTATCTGACCCAGGACTCTTTAACCTTTTGCATATAAATTTGCTTCAGATAATCTGAGCTTACAACGAAATAAGCGAAGATGATGATTGTTCTTAATATTTTGTGCTTGTACAACGCAAACTGATTCATTGAAGCGCTCCACAGCGTCTAATATTCATTATTTCGGATACGAAAAAGATTTTTTGATCGAAATAGAAAAGTTCCCTCCTTATGTCTCATCACTGCAATGGATAATCTTCATTCGGAGTTACTGGTCAAAAGTTAATATGTTCATAGTATTATATGAAATAGAAGTAAATAGTATCGAGATTTTTTCCCTTCAAATAACTGACCTCCTTGAAGTTGCAACTCTTTGGTGATTATTCACATAGTGTTGCTATGTTATGTTTTTTAACGCGGGATCTTAGGTTTTATTTGACAGTAAACTATAGACGGACGGATAATACAATATTGCTTAGTTAAGTCAGGTAAGCAAAGTCGATATCATAATTAATTCATTATATCAAGTAAACAATATTATAATTCCAATAATTTATTTATTTTTCTAATTCATGACTTCAGGGATATCAAATCAGAGTCATTTAAAAAAAACTATGCAATGTAGGTTAACTTTAATATATGTTTTATTTCTTTAACAAAATCCTTATTAATAATATCGTTAGATATGTGAAGTAACACGTCGAGAAAAACATTATACATGAACTATTTGAATTCTAATCCGAGATATGCTAAAATATTTAACAAAATAATACAAAATTATGTAAACGTAATGTAACAAACTTATTAAAAATAAATAACGAATATTTAATAAGATATCTCAATCCATAATAAGAAACGTCAGGTTTTTTTTTTAAATTACAGATTTAAAAAAATATGGACATCTCATTTTTTGGGAAAGGATGCCGGATTTATCTGAAAATTAAGACATGCTTTCATAAATTTATCTTCAAAAAGCAATGTTACAACAACACTATCAAATAACAATGTTGGTGTGAAAAAAATAAAGGCGAATGTAACAATATCTCGGTCAGAGCAGTTCTGTGGTTATGATGCAAGAACACCGACTTACATTCTAAAAATATTATAATCGTTACGGCATTAAAAGTTTATTTCACAACAAATATATCATTTTATGACAGTTTAATGTATCTCGTTATTTTTTTTTATAACGTTTATTAATAAAATCATTTTTTATCTTTGATTTACAATTCAAATTATAAAAAAATAATCGATAATCTGTTTCAAACGATGTTGATAGAACCGACCATTGCTTGGTAAATATATATATATATTTTTATTTCTATTTCAGGGTACTGTTGCAATTTTTTTTTGTACTGAACCAAATCGTACAGTTATAATACCTCGTTACTTACGTGACATGACATTTTTGGTAGCTTTAGATGTATAATTTTAATTTCATACACTTTTCATAGTCACTTATATAACATAACCTTATTCATAATTTCAATTTATGAAATTTCCTTTTAAGGCGAACAGTAGTTAAAAAACGATTATGGCACTCTTAGCGCCAAATATCTTTTTTAGTTACTACTTTTGTATTTTTGATATTATTCAGATTTATAAGCACAAAAAAAACTAATTCACTTCAAACTTAGTGAGAAACATTCAAAGCAAAATATTTAATTCCAGTACTTGTTTGAAGGACCAAAATAATATACTTTCTGATAAATCAAGTACATAATCCAAATTAGCGCATTTAAGATCTCACTATTCTCCAAACTAGGTTTAAAGTCCTCAATTCAAAGGTATCATAAATTACGCGTATACAAGCAGAAGTTAATTTCGTAACATTATTACAATTTGATTGTTGTTAAAACAATGAATTTTAAGTCTTTCTAATACAGAAGTGTGGCAGCGCCCTCGACTTCAACCATACCAAACTAATGTGGGGTCGTTAGTCATAGGAACTCGAGCTTTATGTCAGTAGTATAGAGTTGTATTTCTTATACACGTGACGATGTACCTGTAACCTTACGTGTTTTCTACACAAATGACAGCTTCCGTCAGTAATCAGGTCACGATCCTTTTGAAACGCGGTTGTCGTAGAGAAATTGTGACGTGAATGGCGGGCTTTATATGCGTGTCACATATTATTGTAGATCTAAATATTTAGTACTAGGAAGTTATAGTACACAAAACTACCATTAAAGTCATGTTCCATGTAATTTTATATATGACGAATCTGTCATAGTTTCGGCTTTACGAGTGAGTAAGTAATTTTTTTTAATCTGTTTTAGAGAACGCATTATTTTCCCCGCCATTTGGTTCTTGTCGTCCGCTGAGCTCCATTGTTTCCTACACTTTTGTTCGTCCGGCATTATCTGGTATTTTTTAAGAGAAATTCGACCGTTTCTTTCGATTTTAGTATCAGTATTTCTGTTGAATACAAAAATACCTACCGTCTTGATGGAGGACTGTTCCACTTTCTGATGTCTCGTTGGCGTTATTTGTTTTCCGTGATTATTATTTTCCATAACAATACATCATTTGGAATATATTAGCTGACATTATTTTGTACGTCTGTGTGTATAAAAGAAATGTTATTATCTATGTAGTTTGTTTTTTTTTTAAAACCTATGTTTCATTTATTGTGCCCTAAAAGAAACTTTTTGAAGTTTCATTTTTGATAATATGATTTTATTAAATCTGTTCAAAATATTTTCATGTTTCGTAGGTTAGATGAAGTCTATCCATATTTTCACACTTCATTAGCGAAACCTCGCTTAGAACGGTTAACTAATAAAAGGCTTTTCAACTGAAACATAATATTTATTTTATGTTCTAATATGATAACGATACATATATTAATGTAATGAAAAATTAAGTATATATTTTATATATTTTAATACTACAACTATACTACATCTATATACATGTATCTCTAACAAGATTTTGTAAAGAAATCTATGATTTAATTAAATCCATCAGACATTCTCAGTTTATTTGTCTTGTTAAATCAATATTTACTTGCCACATTGATTTACTTATTTAATCGAGAAGTGATTAACAATATAAACAACATATAATATATATAAATCATCGATGAACCTTGATTTTACGGTTCGCTTATTGCAGCTCGTGATGACGGTCGGCTGAATGTATTAAACTCGACACTGAATAGCCTTAAAAACAATAATCATGTTTATAAGTGATAAAATTCAGTCAATATAACACAGACTCTAGAATTGAAGTCGCGAAATCCAAACGTTTTTTTTTTCTACAATGAAAGTTGTTATATAAAAATGTAAATCAGTCAAGTGCACAGTTGTTTTAAATCCGACCACACTATTGCATTGTCTGGCTTCCTTGTGCCGTTATATAAAGTATAGTCCACCGTACTCAGATATAACGTTGGCAAAAATCCCTTTCAAAATCGAATTCATTCTATGAATACCGCTCTAGTTATTTGTAAAGGACGTTGTCGTGGCGAGTTATAAATTAATAACGTTGTTATCCTTGTAGGGGTTGGGGGTTGTTCGTAACTGATAATAGTTTAGATAAGGGCGTAATTTTGGGGGTAGGATAGCGGTTTAATGCTCCCACCACCGTCCTCTCAAACTGTGACCGACCGCAAAATTTTGCGAAATTACTAGTTTCGTAGAAATTCTCTCTTATATAACTAGTGAATAGTTAAAACTGTCTGGTTGCAATATTATAATGAAATAACATTAATAATTTCGTATTAATAGCTTAAATTCGCTCAACCGACTATCTTTTACATGAATTGATTAAACATTATACTATAGAAGTACTTGGATTAATTAAGATGCAGCGTAGTGTATACAGCAAAAAGTAGTTCACAAGAAAAACATATACGAGGTTTGCTAGCTCCGACCAGCGTTAGTTGAACTCTGAAGACATGAGATTGTTACTTTTATTACTATATATAGTAGCAGCAAAGTTTGTGTTTTCATAAAATTTATATACCTCAGCCAAAAATAATATTTTGCCAAAAATACGTTGACCTTTACCTGGGGTCAATGACTCCTTACGTATTGTATTCTTGTTCGGTGTATTTGACGGCCACATAATATAAATTTTGTGAGTAAATCGAATATTCATCCCAATTTTTGATAGAAAACTCCGAGAGCTAATCTCGTCTTCCTCTTGACCGCACTAATATTAAAGTTCCGAACTTGTTTAGAGGACCCTTTATTTGGGATCAACTTTATCAGAACATCTTATTTGATGAATGACAATTCCATGTGACATTTGCATGTGCTTCAGAGGTTTTTGGTTGTGAAACGTCCAAAATATAATTCAATTAGAGTTTAAAATATAGCTTGTTATAGCAAGTATTCTAGAAAGTTAGTGTTTATAGAAACAAATAAAGAAGTCGCTGAGACAACTCCGCTTTGATACTGGAAATAGAATTGGTCGAACAAACAGAGATCTTGAAATATGAGAGGAAAGTTATCAAAGAAATGTTTGATCTAAGTTTGTAGCTCTGAGTAGACATAAGAAATGTTTTAAATCCTTTATGATCACTATGTTAATACGTGCAGCGTAAATTTTACATCCCTTTTCAACGGGATCCTGCAACGGACGTGTTTGATTTAACACAGTCAAAGTTTTTCTGTAAGATATTATGTAATGTGAACTGTATAAGAAGTTTATTAAATTATTTGATAATAAACATAACTCTGACACACATATAATCCCTCAATGTGTGTGCTGTCACTAAATGTCAAACCTAATGACATTTATATGTGGTATATATGAGCCTACTATTATCTCAGAATAATCTTTACATTCTGTGGAAAGTTTAGCTTCTTAATTCCACTATTGGTAACTACAAATAATTTTATATTTCATATGTCTACATTGAAAAGCGAACATAGATATATAATTCATTATCATTGTCGGTTTTTATATATATTTTTAATTCCCAATAGAATCTGTCAATACGTCGCTTCGACAAAGGAGCGGGGGATTATGGGCGCTGCTGACAGATGGAATTCAGACCAATTTTAGATATTATTTGCCGATTCCACGGGAAATATATTAAAAAGTAATAAGCCAACACGCTTCAGTATTTTATTTATATGTGACGTTTATTACAGTTTTATTGGTTTCTTTATGCCAGTTACGAGAACAGATATTTTTGTGTGTTTTAATTACTAAATTGAGATGCTTTTTTTTAATAAAAATAATATTTAAACGATATTTTTAAATAGTAGACAAAAGTTATACCATCACTGTCAGAATTTAATAGATCACTAGACTGCGGGGCGGCTGGTCGAAAAAAAAAATTGATAGCAAATTCTGCGGCCCACTCGACTCAACATCATTGGTATTCCCGCGGACTAGCAATATCCGCTCATGTGCACAACCTTACTTCACGCGATTAATTCCTATGTCATACAGTTACTAGCCTTACAATGATTTTATCTTAATGGAAGTTTAGACATCCGAGTTAGTATTGAATAATGTTTGCATCGCTATTCTATTGTAAGGTATGTAAATAACAAAAAAACATGTTAATCTTTTTACGTAAAATAAGTGTTGCTATTTACAATGATATAAAACTGTTTGTTGGGAAAATCGGAATAATGAGAAATATAAGTAGAAAAAAGGTATGGGTAAGTAGAATGATAAATCTCAAGGAACGGAGCGAGACAGCAAGGCTTAGTACCAAAAGAGACCATGACGTGGTATCCTGAAAGTCACAGACTCGAATCCCGGTTGTCTCCACGAATTTGTCATTCCCTCAATATTAAAACAAAAATTCTTGGTATTTATTACCCATAAAAATTCTCTGACAGCAAAAATTGTTATGCTGTATATATTTCTGTCAAATATATTAAAACTGATAAATAGCTGTTATTACTGAAAACAAATATTTTTTTGCGAGCTTTAAGCTTTTACATGTTTTATCCGGTTCTAAAAATACAACATGGATGCTTTCAAACATTCATACATATTAGAACAGCTGCTCTGCTCAAAGAAGAAAAAAAACCTCTCAATCTATTTCAGTAACTTCTAAATATAATTCTGTGTACGATTTCCCTAGCACGACGTTAGTTTTCATTTTTACTTAAAATAGTGAAAAAAAAGCTTTAGAGGACTCATTTATTTGTTGCTTTGAAGTTATATTTTAACTATAAACTTATTAATTATTACAACGATATTTATTGTCTGTGAGTTTTTTTTTTGTAAAAACAATATCGCGAGTCACGGCATCACTGAAATCAGGTCTGCGACTAAGTGGTTGGCATTTGAGTGGTCTAATTTTGGGGTTGTTCCATTAGGGATGTATTATTAAAGGTGGAGGAAGGTTAGAGGGGAAAGGTCATAGACCCACTTCCATCACTCATACGGAACACAAACGTCTTCAGCTTTGGGTTAAGCGATTTATGATTCGGATCGCCTTTTCACGTGTCACATATTTTATCCTGATGTTTTGGAGATTTTTAATAACACCTTTCATTGTCTGAACTTATTTGGTTTCAATTTGCTCATCCGATTTTGGGTATTGAGATAAAACGATCTACATATGTTATATCAATATGTAACAAAATCATTATTAATCTACATTATTGTACTTTGAATGTAATTCTTTTTTTGACAGCTTTTACAACTTAAAGTACAGCCTCTATATAAAATATACACGATTTTGATGTGTCAATACTCGCTGTGTTAAAACTTTAACACGCCCACTCCTATAACAGTTTAGATGCCGCTCACTAATTGATTTTTGAAATTTAATGTACGTGTTTTATAATATTGTTTAGCTTAATTAAACTAACCTTGTATAGATTACGTAATGCGAGATATTTTTGCGTTAGAATTTTTTTTGACGAATACATTTGCTCACTCATTCATCGTTCAAGAACCTTCTTTATTAGCTAAATATGAAAGGTACATACAGCTGTCTATGGTATTGAAGATTTTATTGAAGATTTATCCAAAAATATCAGCGATCCGACACAGAGACAGTATAACTAACGTGTATAAAGGCTTATACTATGTTGTGTTCTAAGCTTTAGGGGTCTACATTCATAACCTTATAGCTTCAGCTGCAGGTGGTGTGAATGTTGACTTGTTAGAAAACAAGAAAATTCTTCAATAAGAAAATAACCCTTTCTTTTGTTACTTGCTGAACCTTTTAATATGATTAACATTTATGAATTAACTACTTGGCAGTCCCTGTATCGAAAACATATATATTTTTAATAATTGTAACTCAAAATCTAAATAAACTACTTGAATTCTTAGTATAGATTTCAAATCATCCCAAAGAATGTGACGTTTTCTATCAACAAGTTCATTATTTACCTTACTCAGTCATAAAGACACTGGGAACTCGTTTTCAAGGTAATTTTTGCTCCTGCATCAGAACTTTACATTTGCTCAACAAAACAATAGTTTTACGTAAACGTTGAGGGAACGTATCCATTTTTCCTAGCATAACTAACAAACAAGCTGGTAACGTAGAATTTTCCCGTGTGGGAAATACACAGCGACTGTTTACCTTCACGATATACAACCACTGCAAATATTCATTGAGACTTTTCTTTATATTATTGAAATTAACGTGAAATTTTTGTATCGGAATCTCGTTCTTATTGTTGAAAATTTTCCATCTCATGTAATTTTTAATTTGCGTCTATTTTTAAGATTTAATTTCTTGTCTAATGTAGACCATGCTATATTCATTTATTTAAAGAATTTTGATTTTTTTTTTCATCTAAATCCTAACTAGTGCTAGTTTTGAATACTAAAGAAATTTTTAAATTATGTTTTATACAGGAGCTTAAGAAGTCTGCTCGACGGAAATGTACTTGGATGATTCAGGATGATTTCCTTTCTATATATCACAGCCCTTCAAAAGATCTTCAGATATGTTGTTTATTTAAAGAGCAGGCGATAAAAGCAACAAATATGAAGTAACATTCAACAAACAAACAAAAATATTAATTTTTTAATTATGTAGTCTATCCAAAGACATGACAGGAGATCCCTCAGGTAAACTAAAGTTCTGAATTAAAATTCTAATGTAAATTGCGTTAGTAGTTATCTAAATAGCGAATCACTGAAATAAAATGTTATGTACTTTAATATATAGACATTTGAAACAAAGTGAAGTCTTCCAAGTGACAGTCAAACGTCTCGTCGTCCGTTAAGGCGATTGTACTTAAAATCTCTCGTTTCCCATCGAAAGCTGTTTACTAAGGATGTTAGTTAGGCTGTGTAAGGTTGCGATGCGGTTTAGGGTTACACTCGCTGGTTATGGCGAGTCCAAGGTTGGAGGATCCGCGTCTTGTTTTCATTCATTAGTGATGAAGGATCGTATTATTTTACATTTCAAACAGCTATATATGATTTATATAATAAATTTGTTTACTTAAATAATAAGGCTTCCTTTGCTGTTGTTTAATAAACAATTTATAGTCAATTATTTTGATTAGCCAGACTTTTGAGTGTATATTATTATATACTTTCAGTTAAACTACATTCGAGACCGTCCGTCTATTTTAAAACCAGACAACATTGAATCACTAACAACGAGTGTCCTAACTCCCAGACTAGACGTCTGAGATCACAATTTGTAGTGAATAATCTATTGCAAATATATTTATAATACCTAAATTGTTAGTTGTATACCTTTTGAAAAGACTATAAATATGAAAAGATCAGATAAATAATTGTAACTTATGTCTTAGATTATCAGAATGTTGGTGAACACTTGCAGCACAATTAGCACACAATAAGCCTAAACGAAGTTTTCATTAATTCTTACGCATAACACAATCATTGTATACCTGATTGATATGTTAGGATGCTATTAAGAATGTTCTGGAAGTATTCGTTGTCATTAGAAATAAGTTCGCTTCGCGGAATGTCCAATTAAGATTAAATGTTCTTAAGAATGAATGTTATAAAAACGGAGTTGTCCTCATAAAATTCTTCGCCACCGAAACCTTGTTACAATTTACGATGATGCAAAAATATATTTTACGCGCCATATAAGGTTTTATATCTTAATTTTGTATATATTTTATGACAAACGAACATATACATGCTGTGTGCTATGTACATGTATAGTTTTTGCTAACGAATCAGATATTAAATAAAAAATTCGGCTGTTATCCAAAGAGTAATCATAAAAGTTGCACGAGTAAAAAGCTTTGCAGTAGTGAACTCGGGGTAAAACGCAACACTGAATTAAGCCGTTATGCTTACCCCAAGTTGGCATCACCCTATACCCTATAGTATTTGACTTATTCGCACAATATAGCGTCAATGTAGATTGTAGGTCATTGAATGACAAACGGAAGACGGCTCGTATGCAGTGTGGATGCAAACTTGTTTTAAGCAAAATCATTAATTTATTAGCGCGTTTTAAATCTCGCTCGTACGGAAAAAATCGGAATGAATAAACACAAACAGCTCTTATATAAACATCGCTGCGCTTATATTATGCTATTAAAGTATACAAGTATTATATAATGCTTATTTACTTCAACAATGATTGCGAATTAATAAGCGGTGTGATAAAAACGCAAACCACTTTCGTTTTCATCGGCGACCACTTTCTACGTTCCGTAGTCGCCGGTAGTGACATTTATTTGTTGTGTTTGAGTCAAAGGAAATCAATCACAGCCGCAAGATATCATAATAGTGTTGTTTCATTACGGTTTCTTGTTTGTGAAAAAATTGTGGAAATCAAGTGACAACGTATGCTTTTGCAAACGTATTAGATCCGGTTTTTACGATAAACTATTTAGATTCACGAATAAGGCTATAGGTGTCATTTGCACGTTAAAAATACCAAATATAAAAAAAAGAATTATATAGTACGTATGCGTACATAAAGAGAAGAGATTTTTGTAAGGTCAATGTGTTTTTAAATCTCGGGATGTTTCCAAATTGCCAAAAATGGCGCGACCATTATCTTGAGGATATCTTTAAGCGCTGTTGTATCAATGAGATCAAGGCTCGCTATTGTTCGACAATTCTTCTTTAAAGAAGTTTAATCAGGAGATTCTTTATGCCAAAACACGTTTTAAATAAATTTATATATAATAGATTGTCCGATTACTTGTTTGTTTGCTGACAATTATTTAATATGTGCAGTTAATGGTGGACGTCTCAAAACTAATTATGATAACGGTACCCTAAAACTAATATATTCCTTTAAAGTTATCACAGCATTAACGGAATAATCCAGAAACTATTTTAGACTATTAAGTTTAACCCGTTAAGTTGCCAAATTTGTAACAATGCAGCCAACATCAAGTTTAAGCTCGGCTTGTTGGTATTTAGTCAGAAATCTCGTTTTATTATATCAACACACATTTAATCACACACAGACAAATGACAGGACTTCAGGGGAAAACGCCAACGAAATGGCAATGTTGTAATAAAAATAAAAGAAAATCAATTAACGTTTATAATTAAAAGTTAAAATAAAGGTTCGGTGAAGAAATACGTTTTCTATAAATAAAAAAAATATTGTTTTTATAAAGTGGGGGTGGGTCTGTTGTGTAATAAGTTATAATTTATTCTTAGTCTTTATATTTAAAGGTAAAACAATATCCTTAAGATTCAACAGTACCTTGAATGATCTGTTCAATATTTATTGTTTGTGGTAGAAGTCAGTTAGATGGGCCCCCTTAAACGTACACCTGGGTCGTAGGTCCCAGGCACTGTTGAAGCTCCTCTCCCTGCAACGACGGACCCGGCACCCGCGCGGTGAATCCATGGAACGCTGAGAAAATTCGTCTCAAAATTTTGTTTTTGATTCTTTTTCATGACCACCAAACTATTGTTTTATTATACTGACAATTCATGCGCTTTATATATTGTTACAAGCCAACACACATGGTATGTTATGTGTCACTAATAAAATGCTTCATGAATTTAGAATTCTTTTCTAAAAGTTTCATACCACAAGTTTCCGTCGTCACACTAAATACGGAACGTCTACCGTTTCTCACTTAATAACCTACGTTAATACTACACACGAAGACGTATATATGAAAACTGTTAACTCTGTGTGAAGTGTGATAATTCAAACTTTGGTACAGATACAAATTCTCCCAGATAGCATTCACAGCGTCTTAGAACTGAGAGTACTACATCCAACTCACTTCCTCTTCGCTAATATGAATTCGTTACCTAAATATCTATCCACTGATTAAGGAAAGTTAAATTATATCAATTGTTAACCGCAACAAATTCCATTCACGTATACTAGTCAGCGAATCATGCTTTTGTTTCGTTACAGTAAACAGTATTCCATTGATGAATATTATATTATTCCGCAGATATCAGTACACGAGTGACTCTGTAAACTATCTGTTTTGCTTTCGAACATGCAAACTTATGGTAAGAATTAAATGCAATACCAACCGCATGACAAACAACGATTGTACTATAAGGATATATATATATATATATATATATATATATATATATATGTGTGTGTGTATTAACTATGAAAACCCACAAGATCCACAAACATACGCTCGGTCAATACAGTTACGTCTGACTTCCCTTGTTTACCATCAATGCTACACTAGTTATAGGACTTACGTACAGAAATACGGATTTTGAATTATTGAATTAAAATATTCAGTTTAAATTACGTTCCAAAACATTGTTTATTATTATCTAATTGAATTTATACATAAAAGGAATAATGGCTTAGATAAGCACACGTTTTTCTCAATATTTAACGTAGAGTTATAAAAGAATTATACAAAATAAGAAAACATAAATAGTTGGAAGTTTTAAAACCTCAAGCGACTGTCCGTCGCCGAAGACGCTATCGAATTAATCCACGAAAGTCATTAAAGTTATTTTCAACTACAGTTATTCATAGGATACCGTATTTCATATCTATCTATACACAAACATGATACCCTATTGATGATAACGACATATCAAGCACGTGAGTTTGTTCATAATAATACAATAGTGTACAAACTACAAACCAACATGCCGTGATTGGGGACGTTCAATAGTACAAATACTATCAAGTAAATACGCGGTGTATGCTATGTCTAGTAATAATAAGGGAGATCCTATAGTAAATCTCACACACACAAACAAAACAGTACGTTGTAATTCGTACAATGCGATAATTCATAGCACACCAAGAACCGCTGTGTTAGAGACAGAGATGATTTAATATATTCCTTGATAATAGTCAAAGGACGTGAGATTTAAAACCATTGAGATACGAACATGGTTATCCGAGATTACTTCGAATATTTATGTACATAGCATGCATGGATGCATGGATTCATGAATGCAAAGTCGCATGAATGGTTGTTTATATGTATGCAAGCACGTGTTAGTAACTGGAAGGAGCTTCAATGTTGCTATAGTCGCTAGCCACTGCCCGCCCAGAAAGTTCATATTTTCTTTATTAACACCTACCCCCGCAAACATTATTTGGGATTATGTACTTTAAAGATAGCTCATACATAATTTCTACGTCACATAGAAAATTCCTATCAAATTAATTGGAATGTGTAGTTGCTGTATTTTAAAAACGACAATTTTTGATGGTTGACTCCACTGGAACAACCCTTGTGGGTAGAGTTTCGCAAAATCCTTTCTTACCTGACTTGACTGGTGGAAGGAATATTCCTACCAAATTTCAAGCCTCTACGCCTTATAGTCTAAGGGATAACGTGTCAATATATTTTAGTCATTATATCCTTCCTTGCTATTGCACATACCGCTATCCTGTAAATTCTTCTCGGGTTTCACAAAGCTTTAGATACCAACATCAATAAATTCGTTCATTGTCGGAATCGTTTTGATTGCGCTGGCTTTAAACCGATACATCGGTGTCATCCAGAGAAAAATCAATTTTAATGTTAGAGATTTAAGAACTTTAATGGCTTAATCGGTATCTATTGGTACATGCCGAAACTCGGAGTACAATAGACGGGTCAGTACCCGACCACCTGTTTTTGGTGTATTGTGGTACTCCTTCCATCCTATCATTAGGTATATCTGTCTTTGTCTCACACTTATCTACAGCCATATCCATATGTATATATGTCCAAATCTGAGCGTACAACTGTTGTGTTGAAGCTATAAATACATATATATCTATTACAAATGGATCTGTGATAGTTGTACTTTAAAATTTTACTTGACGTATATACTTTATTACAGCCAATCGATAATTTTGAACGTTTCGTTGCATGATATATTTTTCAAAGCATCCGCTGATTATTAATTCCTTCATTATAATCTTTAGAAACTGCGACATCAAACGTCTCAGAGATCGGTAAGAAAATATGATAAAAACAGCAATATATCTGCGTGTCTCAAAGCGACCTCTACTTCTTAATAAGCGTACTTTCCGTTTTATCACTCAAGAATGACAATGAAAATGCTCCCGAAAATACCATAATCCACGCCTTATCCAGCACGCCTGTACAAATGCCAGGCTCAAATGCCAGCCATTCGTATTCGGCCCCGCATTCCAATGGTTATGTATTGGGAGTTTTTTTTAAGCAATTTAGACATGGCCGCTATGTTTTTTGCGGGCAGTTTTAATCGAAGTTGCTATTTTAAAGCCAACAAGGCTTTCATTTCCTCTTTTCTTTGAGTTGCTACAGATTACGTCAGACTGTTACGATATTGTTGTTTGTTTTACAAAGATATTGGACATTGAAGTATTCTACATTGTGATGTCTAGATGGGATTTTAATTGTTACAAGTCATTATTATAAATTTTATATAAAAACCTAAAATTATATTTGCCTAAACTACGTGTTGTTTGATGGTTATACTACTCCATTACTGTATATAATATTTGATCCTAATCTATCAAAATATTAAAGATAAATTATACGCAGATCCAAATATAATTTACACTCTTTTAAAGGTGGTATGTTTTTTTACAGATAACCTCTACGATGGTTCAATGATGTGAAAGCAATGCTGCTCCAGCAGGTGTCGTCGTCGCCTGGTCCCAGCGGCACGGCCAGCCCCAAACTCCCCCCAAGTCCACGTCCGAATCCCAGCCCCAACTTTGGCTCACGGTTCGCCAGTCCAAGTTTGAGTGATGAAGCTTCAAGTTCCAATTGCCAAAGACTTGGCTGTAATAGCCCAAAACTTGGAACGAACAGCCCAAGGTTGGGTGCCAGCCCTAAATATGGAAGCCCCAGGCTGGGAAGCGATAGTCCAAGATATGAAGGGAAGGGGGCTCTGGAAGATGAAGTGGCTTTAGAGAGACTTCAGACAGAATTGAAGACAGGGTGGACAGTCCACACAGGGAGAGATGGCCGGTTGTATTATTGCAAGTAAGTTGATACTTGACATTTATAATTAATTCTTTGTTAAATATAGATAATAAAGATTGGTAGTCGCAATGTTTATTTGAAGCGAGGTTCCTAACAGCAGAGCAAACAAAGCACAGGTACGCAGGAAGTGGACAATATAGAGGAATGAATTTGTTCCGTTTCTTTGCAATTACTGCAATTTAGTGCAATCGTCGGAGGAACTCGCTAGTTCGGTGAGCGTTAGGGTGTTTGTTATACGAGTATACCACTTATAAAACATAACTTTTTATAACACAATAAAAGAAATCCAACAAATCTCCATTTAAAATGTCAACATAGAGATTTTGTCCGACAATTTTGTTATACTCAAATTGTATTTGTTATGAAATGAATTGCAATTTAATTTGAACAGTAGTGACTTTCGTATATATATTTTAGAGACAACATCGTGAGAAACGACCCGTTCCTAACACAATCCAGAAACAATCACAAATGACATCATGTTTATTAAAATGTAGTAACGCGATGCAAAGATGGCCGATACAATCGTGAGGAGGTCGCTCCATTGTTAACGACGCGTCCCATAAAAATGTATATATTTTTTTTTATTATAAATGAAAAGAATGAAATCGGAAACTAGGAAACATGTTAAGGATTTCGTGAACATTTTGAATGGTAAAGTCTATATTTCATATTATGTAAAATACAAAAATTATACGACGAAAAGTCCTGAATGCGAATCTAACCTCTCTATGCGCGCGTATCGCAGGCGGCATGTTCCGTTGCGCTGTATCGTCAGGAGCTTTGTGTGGAAGCAATCAAGCAAAAACATTTTTGCTATGAACAGACGAGACAGTCGGTTACCGTACTATTATAAGCGCATTGATCACAAACAAGTCCCCGCTACAATAATTTTCAGCTGGTTCCAATAGGGTTGGCGGTTGTGTGTTGTAGTGTTTCTTTAAACAAAATTAACACGTTTTTATTAAATGTCTGGTTTAACTACACATAAAGACTACACTAACAAACATAAATACATGCCAGAAGCATTATGCTAATGTTTTTTTTAATAATAATAAAATAATGTAATCACAATTTCCCATACGCTTTTTAATTACTCATCCACACTGTTTAGCATTTCATATTCAATCAGAGCTTATCTAATTAAGTTTAACATTCCAATGAGAATCGTTTTATTTTGTTTAAAGATCCAAAGTTCTGTTAATGTGGCAGCCTTGATGGCTAACCGCTCAGGAAGCGTCATTCCTTCCCGGCTTCATCAGATAGATTGAATAAAGACAATGTAGAATCCGCTTATGAATTATCTTCAGTCACGCCTCATGCTGCAGAGCATTACTTGTAATATTCTCCAGTTCAATCCCGTTCCGTTCTACATGAATAATATCAACTTATATTTATCCCATGCTCCTGCGTGTCATAATGGTTAATACAGCCAACGAATTCAATTCAGTCATAACTTATATAAACACTCAATGATTCTTTAGTCAAATTCGTCTTCGTATGATAGTAAATTTTTTTGTTAACATGCTTCAGGCACGCGTTTTAAGTATGAATCAAATTAGCGTGTTTGATTTAAAGTTGTGTGTAACATGAATACTTCTATAATAACAGATACATCATCTTTCTGTTCCTTGTTTCAGTATAATTCTTTACAGTAATGGTCATTGTGAGTCCGCATGTGCTCGGTTTGAGACACAAAGCGCTCTCGTTATAACATAATGAGTCTTTTCAATCATTAAACCGGAACTGAGACTTAGGTTACGTTATGTATAATCTATATTATATATTATTTTGATTGCAATTTTTCCGTTTTCAAGCCTCTTAATAGGTTAAACGAACCTTTCTGTCACATTAAACACTTGTTACCTACTTTGTTTTTATCTATATCGTAGTTTAAATGTCTGTAATCCATTTTTTTCAATTTTATTCTTTTTTTTTCTTAAGCACATACTAAACTTAAAAAACAATATTTTTGGAAAGCAGTAACGTTTTTTATCATTTTGCTTGAAACATTTCCGTCTTCTCGTGATCACGGTTGCAGAAAGGGTAATCAGAAATTGAGTCAAATGGATAATGATATGAAACGCGAATGATATATATATATATATATATATATGTACGAGTATATACACATTTTAAGGTAACTAAAATAAATAAAGTCATATAAAGTTTACCTGACTATTTAACTTTACTTTACCTTGTGATTGTATAAGCGTGTAAATCTTAGGGGAATTGCGAAGCACGGAATTCGTAACTTGTTTTTCTGACTTTACGTGATTATGGGAGTTTTTGGCATGAAAATATTTGTGTCAACTTGTAGTTAGCGAAGTAAGATGGAAACTTTTAAGCTTATATCCAAACAGTGGGTCATACGAAAATAATGTTCCAAGTCCGTGGAGATGAAGCAGATATGAATCGACTTGTTGTAGATGATAGAGAGATATTTCACAGCTTATATCTTATACTGGGACGCTTTGAAAGTTAACATTATTTATACAAAATAAAGACGAATTAAAAGCTCCTTTCTTTATGAAGTCCGTCTTATAGAGTCATGTCATAAATATTACAATTGTAATGAGATCTAAGATTTTCGCGAGTTTTATTCATTTAAATGAAACTAGTATTTTTCGGATAAACTACGCGTGATTTATTTTTGTAAAAAACTACATACTCCCGACGATTCGGTTACTTTTCAGCAACCGTGATCACGGGCAGGCGAGCACATCTCGTAGTAGTAGTTTATCCGAAAAAAACTAGTTTCTTTTAAATGAAATTGTATATAGCTAAGTTTATTTCAGCTATTTATAGAAGTTACTGATTACAATGTAGACGTCGAAGGTCCTTGAAGGATCCGTTACATGACATGTGTCAAGAAATACTATTCAACACTCGTATTAACTTACGTGATATACTTAGATATTTATAAATAATAAGGCTTATTAATACTTACTACGTGTTATTGTTGAAATAACGTATTAGGCTCGCACGGAAACTTTATTCTATAAGTTTGTTAGGCTCATATTATAGCGTAACTTTTGAAACAAAAGTTATGCTATTATATTGTTTATGACTAGACATATTATGCTAATCGTCGAATGTGATTTAAGAGATCGGGAGCGTAATGTTTGTGTAAGCTGTGAAGTATCGTTTTAAATATGATGCCAGATGCCTTATTTTGTATTTATGAAAGAGGTTATTCGTAATTTAACATGTAGGCATTTAATTCGTTAAGTCTTAGCATTAATTAAACCATATTAACTGAAATGAAAAGGCTTTGAAATATTATTTCTACAAAGTTATAATTCTAAATTAAAAATAACCGTCCCCGGCCTTCCGTCCTTCTATCCTTTGGGAGCTGATTTCTTGGAAATATTCTTGTTGTCTATGAAGAAGGATTGCTGGGAGACATCTGTTGGTACCTGATAGATAAAATTTCGTATAAAATATTAATAAGGTAATAATATTATTCAATATTTTGTATGGATTTAACATGATTAGTTTTAACATTTCCTATAAATAGAAAAGATCAAAGTTAGATTACTTTCGTATATTTAAATGACATATCCAAGAAAGGCTCTAGGCGAGGCGAGTTCATTCGTGTAAATAAATAAGGGACACTTTTATGATTCATCCGGAACAATGGAAATATATTAATATCCTTAAAAAGTAATATAACGAATCAGTATTCCTCGCGGTCCTTCGCACGTGAGGCGTCACATATGAGGTAATTCCTGAACACGATGTTCTAAACCCAGCGACACTTTATTAGGCTTTCATTTCTAAAAGTAATATCACAAAAACCTGACTTAATTTTAAGGACTTTATAATATTTTATCGCGGTTTCTTTGACGGTTGAAGATAAAATTTCTTTAAAGATGATCTTCAAAAATTATATGTAAAAACATAAAAGATGCTTTTATTTTGTAACATAAAAAGTTAAAGGCATCACTTAAGTATAAAATAGTGATAAAACCTTACACGCGATTCACGCGGCCTTCAAAGTTTGAGTGAAATTAGGAGCGGTGAGCTACTAAGAGTCTGCGTGGTAAAAAATAACTGAGGTTTCGACGTTTTTAATTACAAATCTACGATGAAACGTTAATTATAAGTAGAGATTAATACAGGAATGTCACAGTATAATCTGACGGTTGAGGAGCGTTGTAAGGCGATGATTTATATCAAACAAATTTCATTAAATTGAGAAAGAAAATTGTTAAGAACGCTAATTAGAAAAAAAATTGTTGGTAAAGAACCGCCGCAAGGAACCTGGCAAGAAGAAACCTCAACGACATTTGTCCATCCGTTTGCGAGGCACGACGCCATAGTTAGCCAGTCATACGCACACGCACAAACACAGATAAATTGTCTTTGCTAAAATAGCGCTGTATATTCTCTGATTTACGACAAATATATCAAAAAATTACGCTACACGAGTTGTATTAAAATAACCGTATTTTACAGGTGAAGAAGATATCTATGAATGTTGGTAGAAAAAACAAACAGATTTATAACTTAACAAATAAAAGTGTAATTATAAAGCAATGAACAGTCTCATTCTGAGAACAAAACTCCGCACATTGTTAGGTGTAAACAAAGAAGATGCTTGCTTCACGTGTTGCGTAAGACACTTGTCTTCCGCGAGTGTCCACTGCCACACGACGAACGCACGGATTTTCTAACATTATGGATACGAGCGTTCGTATTGATGAAGCTTTTCTATATTTAATGTAAATTTTTTACCGAAATTTAATATCGTTTTTATGGAGACACGTTATATTTTTTTTGTATAACGAGTGATACAGACGACAATATGATGATATTTTTAAGACAGACACATTAGCCTAGACTAGGTCACTGACAAAAATAGTGCTTTTCCACTTTCATAAGAATATTGTATATAGTGATGTATACAGTCAGTTTTCTTTTTCATAATATTTTTTAATAATATATATAAAAAAGTTCCGATGATATAATAATTCGTGTTCATAAAAAGTAGACGAACAGAGTTTTAAAACTATTAATGAATAAACTTTGACAATCAAGTTTTCAGTTTTTATTATAAAAAAGCTAAGGGAAAAGATAAGGGAAAAGATAAGGGAAAAGATAAGGGAAGTTAGTACTCTATAAATATTTTTTTTATTAATATCATCTTTATATATTGTTATAGCAAAATTTCTAAAATAATATAGATCAGGAGTTATTTGTATAAAGTTATGATTAATTATATTTTACCATAGAGATTTTGTAAGAAACTAGGTCTCCACAGAAGTATTTTCCAAAATTTATCTTAAGCTGTCACATTAAGTTAATAAAACTTTTATAATTTAAGTAAGAAACATAATGAGATCTAAGGCTTTCGCGAGTTTTATTCATTTAAATGAAACTAATATATTTCGGAAATACTGCGCGAATTTTATTGTTTTAAAACTACATAATCCCGACGTTTCGGTTACTTTTCAGCAACCGTGATCACGGGCAGACGAGATGTGAATCTGAAATGATGTGCAGATGTGGAATGATGTATATCCGAAATATATTAGTTTCATTTAAATTAAATAAGAAACAGTTTTGAAAACGATAACAGATAATCTTTTGTACTGCACTTCAATGACATATATATCAGTTCGTGACGTTCGTGTACATGGGAACGCACCCGACTTTTGCCATGTTTTGATTTATGTTCTGGAATTTAGTGAATGTATTTCGACGGTACACGAAGCTTCCTTTTCTGGGGACTTCGGAAGCGATCGTAAAAAATACGTATTTATTAAGATTGTGTTAGACTAGCTTAAGACGTGGGTACGGACAATATTATTTGGTCGTCTTATCCTCTCACTGAATGGCTTAGCGATGATTTTTTGTTATTACAGTATCAGCCTTAAAAAAGCGTTCTCTTAATGAGGTATTGTTATTTCATTGTTTGTTAAAATAATTATTGCGCCTCCTTTGTTTTGCGCCGGCATTTGTTTTGTTCTGTTTTCGTGTTTATTCGGTTTATTTCTCCGTATCAGTGTATGACACTGACCCCTAAACGGCTGGAACGATTGGAATAATTTTTTGTTGAAGTTGGGTGGAGCTCCAGATGGTTTAAATTCACAAATCAGCTCGGCAGATGGCGCTGCAGTAAGTATCTATGTTATTTAAAATGAAAAGGCTGCGACGAAGGTTACTATATGTGTTATTTTAAAACACTATACATCTATTTCTGGCCGCAATTATGTTGTGAGCGCGGACGGATTCGCGGGCGATAACTAGTATTTCATAAAATCCGACGAATTGTCTGTATTATTATATGTAATTTTAAAAACTATCCCGAAAGTTATAAATGCAAGAGTATGTAACGATGATAATAAAGAAACAGTTGGGTCTCAAAAGCGTAAAATAATTAACTGATTTATATGAACTTTGCCGTAATGTAGGTTTCATTTAAGAATAACACGTTAACTTAAATTTAAAAAAATCTTAAATAGACGATGGCTCCTTATATAAAGATTCATCAAAGAAAAAGTATCCGTAGTGTTGTAATTAGTTGAACCTTATATTCTTATTTTTTAGTTACTATATAGTGAACTAGATGGCGTTGTTATTATAAAAATTAAATCCTTAGTGGTGCTTGTAATATTTTGTAATGTTGAATTATATGGTTAAATTGATTATTAGTAATTTAACACTTTAATTTGGCTTTATTCCTGGGTTTTCTTGGACTTGGACTCGCGTGTTACACTCATATAAGATGTTAACATAGGCACATCTCTTGTAAATAAGGAATCACATTAAAACTATCGTATTTTTTTTATTATCAGGGAATGAGATCAGTTTGAATATTTAAGTGAAATTAAATTTTTATTTTGTAATTAATTAAAAACTGATCCGAAGACTTATGAAGCATCTTCGTACTGGAGACGTTATTTATCATTTAAATGTCTTCTAAACAAATGTTGAAGTAGTTTTTTGTTCGCGTATTCATAAATTTCTTGCAATAGCGACATCCGCTTAGTTGTGTGATTGAATAAAGTTAGATTAAGTTGAGAATTTTAAACGCTCTCCGAGAATAATCTCCATCTCTTGCAAAACTTTAATTATTATGTTAATAATATTTCAGGATCGTATGAACCTTTTTTTATTAAAAAGATAACTATATACTGAGAAGATAATTATATAATAAATCTTTTAATCCAAGCGAATCATCACGTAATTTCCAAATACTTTTCACTTGAGTATTATTTTCTGTGGTTTTTGTATAAACTAAAATATTTTTATAAGTAAAAATTTACGTTTTGAATATCCTGATTATGGCAAGATTTTGAAGAAATATCGATAACTTTCATATGTAGTTATCGTTTTAACTGGTAACGAGGTCCAAACTCCACAACCTAGATGTTATAATCCTTATCGTATTCTCATTTACATAATATTTTTTATATCTATCTATGAGTTGAGGGTTGTAAGCACTAATCACTACTTGAATATTAGCTATAAACCAAGATTCAGTCTAACGCGGAGACATAGTTTTTTAAGGAATGAAAACATATTCTCTAAGCTTAAAAACTTTCGACTGTCAAAGTAATCAACTTATTGCTATTAATTTTAAAAAACTTGTATTGATTTTTTTTTATTATCTGCGGATTATTTAGTGTATAATTATATTATTAACAGTGTCTTTTCTTGTTCAGTTCAGCTTATCTGGATGTTTAATTTGTTGAAACCTAGTTATATTTTAATCAAGCTATGGGTCTCCAAAAATATCATCCTCAGAGACAATATCGTGGTCAAGACTCTCCTTTGAACGATCATCAGATATTGCTGATGCCAACGTTGTATGCTGACACTATCTTTATTTGCATAATCTTCATAAAATTGATTATTGAAATAAATAATCTTAACTATATATATACATTATTACCTGGTATTTTATATTACTTTACTTGAATCTGTAAGATTAATATCTTATTTATATATCTTTTACGACCGATCTCGTCCAGGCTAACTGACTCGTTATATATTAGAAGACTAAAATCCACCTTAAAAGACTAAAAGACCAAGAGTTGGATGAAAATTGGTTCAATAACGTTATTGTGCCACAGAATAAAACAAAGGCAATAAAAATGAACGCTGTACAATGCATGATCTTATCGCTAAAAAGCGATCTCTAACAGGCAAACCGTATTTACAATACACTCCATAACTTGCAACATCCGTTGCTATGTGGATGTACTGGCGATTATTAACGCTGACCCACGAAACATGCGCCTAGATTAAGTAGAAGTGAGCAGAAAATAAATTGTCTGAAATTAAGATCTCTCTAAAGCAGGTCTCCGAAGTGGTTATGCTGGACATTGCTTAGTCGAACCCTAAAAAGACTCCACTGGCGTTGCACGTTGAGCACAAAAAAAACATTTTATGCTTAAGTTAAACAGTGTGATAATTATCTTAACATAACAGAGAGGATGAGAATCTTGGTTTATATAAAGAAATCGGTTAACAGAAGTTGCGTTCTTATTTGCTATTTTTAAACTGTTAAATGTATTTAAACTATGTGATTTCCACAACAGTATTATTTTATGTAGCATGAAATTTGGCGGCGAAATAAAACAACGTGTCGGCCATCTTTATTTTTCGTTTGGTCATTATTCTTTGTGACTCCGTCCCTGAGGGCTATAGTCTGTAAGACGTGGGGCGAGCCTTTTGAAATCGTGTCAAATATAGAAAAAATATAACTTTAGATAATACATATATTATGATTTAGTTTATCACAATATATATGAAATGTATTTTTTTAATAGTATTGACACAGTATCATTAAATAAATAATACAATCGAACTAAATAGATTGCAAATGTCGAGAACAAGTGAACTTTTCAGAATGGAATGCCTTTGTGAAAGGTTAAATGGGTGTTGGCCAGTATGGAAACTGACTGTGCTCCAAGTTATTATATTAAGTTACGAAGGAAAGGAAATGTTTGTTGTTATTAAATAATTTATATGACTATGAAGGTTTTATTGTCCTTATCCTGCATTCCAGATTTCATCTGGTCTTATTACGCGTGTATTTGTATTTCATTGCTTAAAAAAAAAAGGGTGCGTTATATTTTTTAACATCAGCTATCAATCAGAAGTTCGATAAGAAATTTGAAATATATTTTTTAAGTCATATGTAATGAGTATGTTACTGTTTCTATCCAGGGACTATTCCTTTTTTTTACGTAATTCGTTCGACATGTACCTCCTGTAGGACAAATATCAATGGTCCCTTTTTCCATTTGAGTTGATATTATCGCTGTAGAACATAAATCTTTGAGGAATATCATATCAGATACTTCAAGAGACTTCAAGAGATCAAATCGCCGAAGAGCATATTGACTACAAAGCTACTTTTTATGAAGATATGTTATTTACAGATATTACTTATTTATTTCATAAAGTACAATATAATAAAGTCGTCTTGTATTGTAATAAGAAAAATCTTAAAAGAATATACATTGAGATTAAATTTAAATGAATAATAATATTAAATATTAAATCATAAAAAAAACATGAAGTTCTGTGGTCTGTTGGGACTTAAAAAACGTAATTTTAAATCAATAAAGTAACTTAACTATGACCTTATACTAAGCATAATAAAAGTTTACAAACAAATAATTTATAAATAAACTATGAACTAAATCAGTATTATCGATTCAACATTTATAATTAGCCAGGTAACCAGGTATAGATGCAAAACCGCAGGGCCACGGCCGCCTCGTTGTTAACAGTACGTGCGAATTAGCCAATATTGGTTATAGCCGTTTCGTCTACATAGATATGGTTTAGCCCAGCCGTGGTTTGTATTCATTAGCCAGATGACCAATGCTATACATTTCGTGACACACAGACTTGACGGATGTCTAATTTATTAAATAGATTTTATATTTCAATATACACATATGTATATAGACATATACACACGTGTGTGTTTCCACGGAACCTTCGCATTCTTATAAAAAGGCAACGTTCTATCATTTTGAATAAATTAAAAAGGTATCTTATATATTTCGATATTGTGAATAATAATAATAACCTGTCTATTTCTCTAGTTATAAAAATCTATATAAACTATACATATATACACCGTCACTATTCCTACACACACACACACACACACACATATATATATATAAATATCAAGGAAAAAATGATGTCTTTCGACGGTTCACTTCAGAAAGCGAAATGAGTATGCAAAAATCCTTAGAACTATTCGTTTTTTGTTTGTATTGTAAGTAAGATAAATATCAAAGTTTATTCAAAGATATTTTTTATTATCGAGTAAACACGAATTTAACGTCGCAAAACCAGAGCCTTTATCAAATTTTATGTTTTGAAAGAAACGCTGTAGTTGTTAAATGTAAGTTGTAAAAGCCCTTGGAAATTCATTAATATAGGGCCATAATAAAATTTGGCTGCCATCTCTGATAAAATCTGAACAATAAACCGCGGGAGAGGATAAGAAAATGATTTGTTACAATAATTCCAACTTATATTTCCTCGGGCAATCTATCATTCCAATAAAATAGAAATTTCTAATAAATTGTCTGTACACATAGCTTTTGTAACATACTTCTTGATTTACTTTCAAACAATAAAATTTTGGTTATTAAAATAAATCATACACAATTAAAAATATAAATTAAAACGTGTTCTGTTCAACTAATTATATTTTTTCCACGAATCTTTTGCATTCACATTTATCGTATAAAATTTAAAAGTTTCGGATTGTCCATCGTTAATTTTATTCATTTAACGTAAATGTATGTATTATTTTAAATATCAAAAGCTGTCAATTTTTCATTAGTAATCCGTAGTAACAAAACGTTTCTAAATGTGATGAGCTTTTAAAGATTCTCTGTAAACACGTCTGTACTAGATGGAGTTGTTGAGTCTGTGGGACACGACGCAAGAGTGCAGCGTATTCATTACTATCGTTTGATCGTTGTTTAAAGCAACCGCGGATTTAAATTAATTTGATAATCGATAAAAATAGAACATCCATTAATTTATTTTAAATATAATGTAATTTAGTAATAATTATACGTAATCTTATTTTAGCTAGAGGTTGATGAATCTACTAATAAAGATATGTTGGTTAAAATATTTGATATTATCTTTCTTTGTCATACTTTTTATTTTTCATTATTCCTTTCATTATAATTAAAACCAAATGTTTAATGTATTTACTTTATTACATCGGTAAAATCTGTTATTACCAATTAAAATTACGATTTCGATGAAACTAATATTTTCGGATCACGGGCAGACAAGATGTGATCACGTCGAAACGTCGGGAGTGTGTAGTTTTTAAAAATAATAAAATACGTGTAGTAATCCGGCAATATTAGTTTCGTTTAAACGAATGCCCGCGAAAGTCTAAGATATCATTATATTACACCATCGGTTACCTCCGCCTCTCGTGACTTGTGCCACACGTTAACTGTTACAGAGTTTTAAGTCCCCTTAACTAATTTTCGTGACGAGCGCGGATTAATTGAATTTTGTGGAACACCACGCCGACTTGTTTTATGTTTTATACCATAGGTTGTTAGCGAGTGTAAATTTGGGGAAATTAAAAGTGCTTTATTAAATAAGAGCTTCTCCGCTTTTTCGTAATTGTTCTGAATTGAGTGTGAGTGCTGTCTTAAGAGTTACACACATCTGATACATGTATTTTTATGTGTATTATGAATGTATGAGGATCTGGCATCGAATTTGTTGGATGCTTTCATGAATTTAATGATGAATACGCAACAAGTAACTTGTTTGTTGCTTGTTTACAATATATATGTAAATTAAAATAATATCCTCACAAATATATGATAATTGTAACAAGTAGATTCGTAGTTCTAATTTACATTATTCGTAATTAATTTAAATATATCTTTAAAGATAGTTTTAAGTTCGTTGTGCTTTTAATCGAGCTGCTAATATTCGTACAGTTAAGTCTTTTTAAGGCGACGGGAAGTGGTCGCATATTCGAATCTCGCTCGTTGATTTTTTCATTTAAATTTTTCTAAGTTAAATCCTAATTTTGTCTAGTGTTATTCAGTTAAACTGTGTTTTCTGTAAATCGTAGTAAATTTCCTTGAATTTAGTGAAATAATTTCAAAGGATCTCTAAACATTATCTCGCCGCTCGTCTCCGACATCCCCCGGGTTAATTACATTATAAGATCATTCTTTTTGATTACCTAAACTCTCCGGTTAAGAAAACCTTTGTTTTATAAGTGACTTGCTCGAATTATGTGGATTTAGTTCGTGTATAAAACAATTTAATATAAATATAGCAGAATTCCATGTATTTTAAAAAGGTTATGTTGCTTTTCTATTCAATTGATATTATCTGTATATCAAATATCACTCTACATTAATATATATACTGTTTTTATATAGTTAATACTACGTGTGTAAAAAATGTGTTTATGAAAGTAATATTATAATTACTACAAATGTGTTAGAGAGAGTTTACTGAATGATTTGTCTCAAAAAATGGTTCGCTTAAAGATCAAGCCCCATTTTATTATTTCCATGAACTATTTTATTTTACCCTTTCAATTTACGACGTATCTGCTGTCGTGATATTTAGTGTACGCGGCCTGTGTCACGTGTGTCACGTGTGTCACGAAAATGAACGCCACAATAATGTACATCGGTTTTCTTTTACGGACACGTCAGAGCCAGGTTTCGGGAAAAAAATGGTTTTAAATAATATTTTTTCTGCCTTTGTTGATATTATATTAACTTCACTGTATGTATACATTTTTGTATTAAAACAAATCACCATGATATTTATTAAAAAATAATAATGAAATAAGTCCAAATTACACATTTATATAACCTTCATGTTTTACGACTCGCATGTTTTCTTTTTTTTAAAGAGAATATGTTTTAATTATTAAATCTATACATGTACTACAAATATATGATAAGTCCTTTAAAGGCGTGTACATATAAAATGACATCGAATATAATTTAAGCTGACTCGCTTAATTCAATTTAACTTGAACCTTGAAATACACAGCAAAGTTGAGGATTCGCCGTCACTGTGAGTAGCCAACTCTGTTGAACAGTTGGAGAAATTAATTATAGTTTGGGCGGATGGGACGTCACATAGCCGTCGCGGACCTCCAGCTACACTCGAATAGATTTACACCAATAAGTTATTAAGGATTCTCTTGTCAGCCATACTCGCTTCACTCCTCAAATTTTACATATATATTAAGTAGGATTAGGAATTCTGTGGTAATTTTTCATACTTCTAAGTGATAGGTACATCACCCGTTTACATCATTTTATACACACACACACACACACACACACTTATCTATATATCCATTTTTCAATCAACTAAGTGTTTTTTTTGGACTTAATTAAATATTTTTATTATTGTAACTTCTCACAAGACAATTTCATCTAGTCTTCCCTTGATCACGCTTGCTGTAAAGTGTAAAGTAATCGAAACGTCTCGTAGATTGTATTATAATAACCTGATCAAAGTAAATTTGACGTGAAATAAATGTTATGTTTTCTATATCATTGTTTTATTATTTTGATGACACTTTAAAAATCATCATACAAATCTTATATCTGTAATAACCAATTTAGAATTAAATTCACATTTTTATTGACGAGTCATACAAGGAAATAATAATTTTTAACCTGGTCGATAACTTTACACATAAATATATAAAACTAGACATTTTCCAAGCCTTTAAACCTCGTTTGTATTTTATTAGTTTATGCAAGTTATTCCTTTCTTGTTGATTCCATCTGCGAAGTTCTCGCGTGTAGAGGAAGAGGCTGATATATTCGTATATGTATATTTTTGTGGGTCGCCGGTCCATCTATACGTCTAGAGATGGTGTTTGTGTTCATTTGTCCTTTATGAGAATAATAAATGGACTTAAGAGCATCGAGTAACCGTGGATTATCCCTCCCTCGGCTAGATAGATGGGCTGAATCCTGGACGGGTATTAGCGATGACAGAGATAGTGGAACCGTTGGGTGATTCTACTGTTAGTTGATAAATAAGTTCTTAAGAATTAAATAACTGGAATGTATAGGATTATAACAACTCAGTGATGTTTTCGAAGATCGACCCCTCTTTAATTACAGCTAGCTATTATAATATAATAGTTTTTAGGAATGTTCATTTGTATTTCGTGTAACCCCTCTCATATTTTAGTTGATCTACAAACAGACTATCAATATATAAAGATCAACCAAAAGGAGGCTTGAAATAAGAACATTTCAATACAAATTATAGTGAAATTCAGAATGGCAACACTCAAATAAACAAGCTTCGAACAGACATCATCAGCCGGCAGCACTTCAACTAGCTCTGTGTCGCCAGACGGTTAAAATGGGCAGCTTTATAAATTTATAATGGCAACTCTGTTATTGATTGTGCTATAAAATAATTTGAACCTTTCAAAGTATATTCGGAATGCGTATTTAATGTTTATACATAAGGGATTTTTTCATTTTTTTTTTCAGTTGTATGTATCCGGAAAAATATAGAATTAAAAAATTTTCACTGCCTCTAAAAAAAATAAGCAGTTTTAAATTGCTGAGTCCTATACGGTTTTCTAAAGAGGATCTGTTTCTGATGTCTAGGAAATAAATCTAAATGAAAAATTCGCTCGTATAGATGAGAATTTTCATTTTGAATACGAATAAGTTTATCGGAAGCTCCAAGAAATCGTTGAGAATATATTTACGCAAACTGCATCGCAGAAACATTACACTATAAAGTAATTACTAAGTTGTGGGGAAGGCGGAGGCTTGGCGGGATACGGCTTCTTATCTTGTCATGAAAACCATTCTCTGATAGGTCTCCAACTTGAATGGAATATTCCAGCCTGCGGCGAGTCTGTATCCAGGTATCCGGGCACGGGATATAAAAGTTTACGTAATTTTAACTTCGAACGAACGTAATTTTAACTTCGAACTATTTTTACATTGACATATTATATTTAGAAATTTAAATAGCTTAATTTGATAAGAACCTGTTAGTGTGTGTGGAGTAAGAGTTAGTTTTTTCTCATTTAACTTAACTTAGTAATGAATTGATTTTCTTACATCATGCATATTCTTTACGTTGAAGCTCAAGGAATAAAAGTGACTCGCTATTCCTGAATCATCCAAGAAAGTTAATAAAACCTTCATAGATTTAAGTATACATAGATATATAATAAAATGCATCGGGTTATTATATATTGAATAAAATGTTGAAGATACAGAAACTTAATAAAAAATATTTTCTATTCTAAAAAGCATCTTCCTCGTGACTGGGTAAGCTAAACTCGAGCTAAAGCTACTCGAAGTATATTAAATTTAAAATTAATTGCGATTTGATTTGAAAATATGCATTCCTGTGAAAAAACATCTATACTATATATATGTATTGAGCAATAAATTTTTTATTCGTATAAAATAATATAAATCACGTAGTTTATTCAAGTTAATAGATAAATCGCAAGTTATAACTATCAGCAACAGAAGCTACTGGTAGCAAATGTACACAGCGCTACCAAGGTGATAAACATAGTCTTGGACAACGTCCAACCATTGAACAGGTATGACTTAAATAGTTTTTAATATAAATAAGGTATGATAAAAATAATATTTAAATCCTACGTTTTTTAGTCGAAAAAAGTACGATTGTGAAAAGCATTTTTTTTGTTCTGGTTTTGGACGTCACTGTTTGAAAATGCGAAGAGCGTACAACATACTCTCGTTTGTCAGAAAAAATAATATTGATGGAACAAACAGCAGTGCAATTTAATATTAGGGAAGGTTTGTTTCAAATTTGCTATAAATGAACGAATGAAAAAAATTTACGATATTTTTTTTTTGTTTTTAAAATAATTCATTTTAAATACGACGCAAAGTATTAGATTATGTTAGAGAAAACAAGAGTCCTAATTTTAATTAGTTATAAAATATCATATTCTTAACTAACATTTGCTGAATTATTTTAAATTTTATATATACGATATAACAAATAACCCACATGATATACTCTGTCCAATAAATCTCTTTAATGGCGGCTATTTATAATAAATTAGTATGAACCGAGTCTGTGAGATGAATCTATTATTTTCTGTAATTGACAACTCCAATCCTTCACGGACCCGGCCGTGAGAACATCCCCTCGACGCCTGGGAACGAACCCGCGACCCCGCTGTTAAAGCACTTCACTTATCTTTATAACGATACCTACTCGTACTAAATTGAGCTTTTATTGTAGCGTTCATTTGTTTGTTTGGGAGATAATTTAGACGACAACATTGAAATTAATTGATTTTAGTTTTACGATGATTGTGAAAGCGTTTGTATTTATTACGAAAGAGGAGTTCAGAATATGTAAAGGCAGCAGATACAAAAATCTTGATTGATTTCTGTCGGGTATTGGTTAATCAGTTTGAGATATTTTAAACAGATGAGGCACCTTTGTGCGATTTGGTTATGCGGGACAGATTTAGCATTACAAATGTAGAAATGAAATAGCCCATATAACTATTTAGACGATTTTATTCTATACAAAAAATCTTTATTTTAGCTTATACGTGAAGACATATAAAAGATATGCGGTTTCAAAGATATACGTTAGAAGATAAGATATAAATATTATAACTTAATCCGATGTCCTAAATATTTCTGGAGCGAGCGGTCTACGTGAAATGCCAAATGCAGTGAACCTGCATACTTAGGGTGTAACGAATTGTATAATTACAAAGGAAATGTTATCTGTGAATGTCCACAGACGATGGTATTTAGTAAATCCTCTTTCACTAATTTTTGGCTGCGACTTCGTTCTCATACTGATTTTCGATATAAATTACAGCCATTGTCTTATTCTGACGTCCAAGCTACATTATTTGTAAAGTTATATCAAAATCGAAAGAGCAACAAACGCCCTGCATATTCACAAAACTTTAACATTTATAATATTAGTAGCATTAAATAAAAACCTTCCTGTCTTACAGAATTATCAAATAATTAAACGTCGTTTGAGAGTTATCGATTTTGTGACATTAAAGTTCAATCTTCTCAAACGGCCAGCGACATTCAGTTAAGGCGATATAATCGGTTCCAAAAGATATGAATAATGTAATTTGTAAAAGATTTTATCTCTATTCCATTTAAATTTCTTTTCCCAACTTGCTTTCCTTGTTATTTGTTTCTAACGATTATTATTCCACGACATCTCTGAGATATATGTCTCAGAACTTATATAAGCTAATAGCCTATAACATCAAAAAGGTTAAAAATTTAAATAAGTATCTGATGTTTGTGGACTGCGGTGAACTTTCACTAAAATTCCAACGTCTATCGATTCCGCTCAAAAATTCCGTCCAAAATCTATGGAAAAACGTGCATGCAACGTGATATTCAAAAATGTTATAAATATTCCCAAAAATCAGATTTCAATATAAATGTTTTAGTAATACATCTATAAAGCGAGCGTGAAGCAAAACATGTCTGAGCGTTGAAAGTTAAAATTGCTTTGTGAAATCTATGAAGGCCATTTATTATATTTATATTACAAAATCTTTGTTAGATTGTTGCTATAATTTTATAAATCAATGACTAAACAGTTCTTAATAGTTTACTTTTGACCATAGAAGTCAAAAGAGGGGGGTGAGTTTGTTGTCGTTGTATGGGTGCGGGTGCATGTGCGTGTGCGTGTGTGGATTATGTGGATTATCGCTCTAAAACTGATCGTCTGGTTTTGATGTTTTTTTTTTAATTTGAAAGTCAATTGTCTTGTGACAGTTCTAGACTCCGTTTGAGTAATATCATTTCGGCAACGTAGGAGCATTAGCTCTTTTCCAAAATTATGTAAAGGCTTTTTGGAATACGTTTAATGTACCCAAAAAAAATATTGCTATTTTAATGTAAATGAACGAAAATTAGACATCGTAAACTGTTTATATTGTTATAAACGTATTTTATATCGAAGTGTTCATATATTTTTGATCATCATCATCATCACCCTATAGGAGCCCACTGCTGAGCGAAGGCCTCTTCTCACATGGAGAAGGTTAGAGCATTAATCACCACGCTTGCTCAAGACGGGTTGGCGATTTCAAACTTATAATTTGAAATTATAAGACCAGATTTTTTAAGTTGTTGTCTAAATACTCTTAGAAAGTACGTATGATTCAGAAAAGATCACATTGGTACTTGCCAGGTTTCGAACCCGCGCCCTCACGTATGAGAGGCGGGCCTTTTAACCTCCAGGCCACCACCACTTTTTGATGTAATGTGATTTTTAATATCCGTCTCGAAGTTATTACGTCTGATAAATATTTATCATAAACAACGTATAAGCATCGACCCTGATATTTCTTTCAACAATTTATGTCTTGTCTATTTTCAACTTCTTATCCTAAGAGCAGAAGAGAGAGAGAGAGAGAGAGAAGAGAGAATTAATTTTGATTATTCATATCGAAACGTAAATATTTTTTTATTTCTATATGTTATATCTGAGGGGACATGTTTAATTCAGTACAGTCTTAGATTCTCATTCAGTTATCGGAAATCCAGTTACACCCTGACTCAGCCATTTGAGAAATATGAAACTTTCTTAGCTCTACAGCTATCAAAGGGATAGAAGAAATTATACAAACACATAACACATCTTTCTCACACAGAGCATACTGAATCATCTCATTCCTTACAAAAAATAACTGTAAGCTATGCATTTTCTCATCCTATTTAGGATAGGGAATATGACATGATTAACAATTCCAGGTTTACATATACATACATACATACATATATATATATATATATATACAAACTCAATGAAACACCTAGGCCGTTTTATATAATCTATGTTTTCCCTGTATGCGTACGTATATGAGAGATGTATTCTCTGTCGGGAGTCGGCCATGTTAACCAAGCGAATCAAAGACCCAGCTGGTTTACGTCCACTAAGTCCATAAGCTTCACCGGCGTCGATAGCGGAACAAACGGTCACATGTTATCGGTTTATTTGGGACATTTGGTACCCTCTTACATTGGTGACGTCGTACCAGAAACTAGACTGAAAGACGAAACTACAAGTAATAGAAAAATAAATAAATATTAATCAATTTTATTTATAAATTTTGTATCAACAACATCAGCTAGTAGAATTAAAATGTCTCACGTAGTTAAAGGTGTTCTAAAAAAAGGTAAATATAATGAGATCTAAGACTATTCATTTAAATCTAAGTTTTATTTAAATGAAACCAATATTTATCGGATAAACTACGCGTGCTTTATTTTTGTAAAAATCAACATACTCCCGACGTTTCGGTTACTTTTCAGCGACCGTGATCACGGGCAGACGAAAAATTTAAAGGTAAATATAAAAGCATTATAACAATAACTAGTTAAAATTGATTTCAAGACGACCCAAAGAACATGAGCAGTGTATGGGCTATAACTGCTGTAGATAGTGATGACCTTGAGATCTTTCTTATTCAGTCCAGTCCTATAAAACTTCCTATATTCCTGATCTTCATGTTAACAACAGTTGGGACATCTTCAGTTGCTAATGAACCTCTTGTCTCATTATTTCTTTTCCCTCTTAAATCTTTGTGTGTTTACATGTTAAGTGATTGTTGCCGATAATAATTCACGTTTCATATAAATTAAAATAAACTAAACCTTCGTTAAGTTGTTTAATTATTTAATGTATTAGAAGAGGCTCTGTGGGTGTAATGGAAAATTTACACAAGATTGCGTCGTAAACTGACATCGCGATTTCCAAACTCTCAAGGACCTGTTGAACATCTGTGTTACGTGTATAATATAACGTGGAGTGACGCGGATAAACTAATAAAGTATAACAAAACATTAAATAAAAAAATTGTTAAAATATTTGAATTGGAAACATATTCTATGTTCTAACTAATGTATTTTAGTCACCGTTTTACATAATCTGGGAAAACTGTAAGTAAACTTGTGTATATTTTTTAAGGAATCAGATTAATTACTTTCGATTGAAACCAAACTGTTCCAAGTTTTACTAACAATAGTGACAACCTTTTTAAGGCATCGGAAATGTCAGTTTTTTAATCTTTGATAACAGATTTCAAAGCAATATTATGAAACCCGATTTAATTTCAGAAAATTTATAATTAAATGAAGCCTTTGTAAAGAAAAATAAGGAAATTCCTTCAAAATATACAAATTTTTCATGTTTTTTTTTTATATTAGGTATTTTATTATAATGACAAAATATTAATAACAGTTTGTTCTTCATTTAGTTGTACAACTTAACTACAGAGTACATAAGTAAGTGTCTTATAATTATTTAATAAATACGTATATAATAGATTAGTAACCGATGAAGTAATCTGTTTATTTGCAAACAGCCAACAATGTTCGTGTACCAAACTAATTTTCGTCTCATATTTATAAGTTTCACGAGCTTCAGTATTGATGCCAATGACATTGTACTTCTGGCACAATGATTCACACAGCTGGGCTGGAGGTTGTAAAGTATAATGCCGTGTCCCCGAGGCCGGAGGCTTTCACGGGGCGGTTAAAAGGCTTCACTTCATTTAACGAACCGTAACCAAAGCGATCATCAATAACGCCGTCGGAGTAAATGTTCTTGTGACAAACGTTTTTAACTTTCATCCAAACAAACAATTTATCAATCATATTTATGTATATATAACAAATATTTGCTTATAAAGTTTTAATATGCTTAACAAATGGAGATATGGATATGTGGATAAGTCTATTATATAGTCATTGCGTCTCAAGATTTCACAGGTATACCTACATCATCTATGACGATAACTCACTTAATATTCATAAAAAAAGTAATTAATAGCTAATAGAATATTAAATTTAATATAAAATTTTCTCAGCTGTTTACCGTATTGGAAAAACGGGAGACTTTGGAAAGGAAGCCCGCTCCGTGAAGGAGATTATTTCTCAAGAAAACAATAACATCAAGTTTGCTCTTGGAAAAGAAAATGATGTCGAGTTTTCCGCCGTTTCGTTACTCGGCTTTATTTAACTCGTTTTTCGCCGTCGCGCTTAATTATCAAGCAAAAAAAAAAATACTGTAGAAAAAATAAACAGCCGTCGTGGACTTATTGCTCTTGTGACTAATCGTGTGAAAATTAATTTCCTGTTAAAGTATTTTACTTGACTCTTAATTACAACACACTTTAAACGTTCACATCTCACTGACGTTTTGTTATTAAACATTTTTGTGTTGCTTTATAATAATGTTGCCAGTAAAAATAAAATAAGCGGAATTTATTATTTATAACTATATTCAAAATTAAAGTTGAAATATAACATTTCATAGCGTATTTCGTACATACAACTGTAATTCCTAGTTTATATTCTTATAGGTATTTGACTAAAACTGATTTTTTGCAATCGAAAAACCGAGTCGTATTATTAAAATTACAATTATTCCAAAAAAAAAAACTAAAACTAGCTGATCATTTAGATATTTCTGAAAATGAACATTATGGAATATATGAAATAACAAGATTTAGATTGTTGGATCACGCAACATCTTCCTAAGTGAAGTGAGGTACTAGCTTCTAAAAAAATGTTGTCTCAAAATCGATTTGAGAAACAATTGCTAACATTAAAACTATTAAATATTGTTCAAATAATTAGAAGCGGTAGATTTTAAAGTAATTATAATTTTTATTATATATAATGTTTATCTACTATGCGTTATATAGTCTCAATAAAAAGAGGTTTTCCTGACTATTATTTGATATCTGAGACTTAGCATAAAATCGTAACTACATCTACAACCGTATCTATAAACCTCCTATGATTCAGTGAAGCTGATAAACTTTATTTTATAATTATCATCATCATCAGCTCATCGGAGCCCACTGCTGAGCAAAGGCCTCTTCTCACATGGAGAAGGTTAGAGCATTAATCATCACGCTTGCTCAAGACGGGTTGGCGATTTCAATCTTATAATTTGAAACTATAAGACCAGGTTTCCTCACGATGGTTTCCTTCACCGTACGTCAGTGGTGTCTAAACACTCTAAGAAAGTACATATGACTCGGAAAAATCACATTTGTACTTGACAGGTTTCGAACCGGTACCCTCAAGCACGAGAGGCGAGCCTTTAAACTCCAGTCCACCACAACTTATAATTATAGTTACATTCAGAAAAACTAATTCAATCTAAGTAAATATCTGAGTTTCCTTGTTTTAAATATGTACTAAAATATTAAACGATTACACTAACTTTGAACCTCACTCACTGACCCAAATGTTCTGAAAACCCTTCGAAATGTTCTCATCAAGAGGAATTCGTCCTCAGTAAACTGTTGCGAGTCGGGAATGTCTTTTTTTTATAGAAAAATAAAATACAAAATATATTAATATAAATAAAATTTGAGTGTCTCTCTGTAATCCTTCTTTCCTCTCTACCAGTTTAGAAACACGAAAGTTTTTGATTACTCAGGGCTGTTTTTTTGCTCTGAAACAACTCGACACATTTTTATTATCTCATAGTACTGTAGCTTGGACATCAGAATCTCCTAAATTATTCCCGAAATTCAGCGTAGTCATCGTAGGGTCAAGGCTTAGCAGCTATTATGTGAATGAAGTCGCATGACACAGGCTGTATATGTCGCTGCGGGTGGATTACCATATCTATTGTTTAACAAGCTTTATAATTTGCTCACTGAGCCTTATTCCGAACATCGAATGGAGTTGCAGGCAAGAACTAGTATTATATAACATGTAATAACTGCCTACGAAATGATACATAAATATTTTTTTAACAATTGTCTTTCTGACCGCTATTATAGTGAGGGCATTTCCGACTAATTTTAATCCAGAATTTATATTAATAACAATTTCGTACAGACTAAGTCTCGGGAACATATTTTTTTTAATCAACATTTCTCGTAATAATTTTAGATGTTTTACAATTATATTTCAATTGTTTAAATGAGTTGTCTACTGTCGACTTAAAATTGTTTTGTTTTATGAGAAAATAAGCATTTTGTATTCAAAATAAATGTCATTCAACAATATTATTTTATAGTTTGTGTACGATATTAAAATTTGTCCTCCAAACAGCACGTTGTTACCAGATAGTGATTAGCACGCCGTTAATAGTCAGTGAGTATAAGGTATGTAATAAATTCCTATATTAAGTTTATGATTTACGAAGCACGCGGTCCTTCTTACCGTGTATAACGTTTAAGTTTATATACAACAGTAAATCGAAATAATCACTAAATGAATTACAAGAAATATATTGAAAAAGTTTGTTGAACGGCTCTGTACACGTATCGTTTTCCCTCTTGGATGTCAAAACATTTTAGTTACAAGGAAAAGTGGCTGGACATACTTTTCAAAACTTATATGTACTCGACCACGGAGACGCAATACATCTCTCACCTGAAGACATTTTTAATTTACTAGTTCATTAATACATATTACAACGTAATTCAAAATATTATTGAAAAGCCCAAAATAAATTTAAATTTAGAAACAAAATTTAAATAATCAAAACTGTTTGTTTATGTTTGGAAAATTGCTTCAGAGATTTATTACACGAATAACAAAGTTTTGCTATCAGTCTCTGTAAATTATTGTAAGAATAAATATATCAATTGAGACGATCTGACGAGCTTTTGTTGAATGTGTGAAGGACTGTGAGACGTGTTTATTACCATGAGTGTGACATCACTGACTACAGCGTCTAAATATTTTAACACGCTGTCAGTCTTCGAGGTTCTATTTGCTTAATACAAACAAAAAAAATTTATATATATAACCGAAAGATGAGAAAAATTTTCATATATTTTTGACTAGCAATTAGTTTAACTTAATATAAGTTTAAAAATTTCAGTAACCTACACGAATTTGTTGATAATGTCATGTGAGATTAAATATTTGTTCTCAGAATCATATTATCATTATTTTTTTCCACAATTTTATTTATATAGTAAGAAATTTGAAGTTACAAAGGAAGTGAGCGCGTACCGAAGTAGGCTACATTATGTGTACAGAGTTGTGACTCGGAAGCAAAAGTTGCTGTAACAGTTTTAATCTTTGGACAAGCGAGTTTTAGTTTCGAACTTCACGTTTGATAGATTTCTTTTAGCCCAACTTGTTTTTAGCATTTTACAATTAATGTTACTTTAAAAAGCTCGAATTGAAATTCCTAGCGGAACTTTAACAATTGTGCTTTCCCTAAGATTTTTTACGTTTCGAAACTGTGAAACTTAGTCTATAGACGTAATGTCCTTCATAGACCCTAAAAAGACTTGACTCTTTCACCTTCTTCTCACGACTGAGTTATTTAGACCATTCATTTAAATATATGAAATAGAAATGGATATTAAGTGTTTTGTTATAAATAAAATAAAGGGTTTTTTTTATTTATTATAATCTTTATTAAGTTAGTTATTGCGATCGTAAATCAACGCCAATGTTAACTAACCTCAGACATGCGTGTTACACACATAATTAGTGCGATATATTAATTAGGTGAAGCATCTTAAAGAGACGCCGAGGAGCGGCCTGGAGTGATAATAGTGATAATAGTTTAAAAAGAAATGGCTTTAGAATACATTAAAGTTATATTATCTAGTACTGTTATATTTTAATGTAGAAAAAACATACTTGTTTGTTTAGTTTGTATAATTTGGGGGCAAAGATGACTGTGATTCATCGGATTACAGAGAGAAGCTAAGCTGCAAGTAACAGCTAGTTTGTATCGAGCCAGACTGGTTGTGGAATTGTTTTTGCTGAAACTCGGGCTGTTGACGTCACAGCCAAAGCCTTTTTGTTGAATTTTTCTTTTGACAAGACCTTTAATAGTAGCTACGGGACAAATTGGTTCTGTAATTTTGTCTTTATCACTCTTTTAATGTCGCTTGAAATAACTTTTCTTCCTTATAGAGTATTTTAAAAAACTTATTTATACATATTTGTGGCAAACAGCTCATTGATATGTATGGTAACTTATATTTTTTATATTATACTTAATTTAACCTCTCAATCCTCGCATGTGTGAGCCTACACTAGCTCGCGGGTTTCTGAAGTTCTTCGCCGAGGTATGAAAGAGCTTAAGCGTAAAATTCCTAGCGGCTTTAACTTCAGATGTTTTATTTTCATTGTTCAGACTTTTGTGAGGGTAGATGGTGGCGGCGGGGGCTGGTGGGGTCGGTGGGGTCGGTGGGGTCGGTGGGGGTCGGTTAGGGAGAACTCGGTAATTAAGAGTCTGGGACCGAGGTGCTCTTAATATATGACTGTGTACTTTGACTTTGTCTCCGTCTCACTTTTACTTTAATACCTATTCTTTTATTTAGGTTTATTCTTTTTGAAGTGTATTTGAAGATATTTTTTGTGACAAAACAGATAGTAGCTTAAATATTACAAATTAAATCTCAGTATCTCATAAACTAAACTATTTTAGACCGATTGCTGATTATAAAATAGATAGATAGAAATGGCATAGATGTGACTAAATTAGAAGTTATAAGTTAAAATACATCCGATCTAACTAGTATTTGGTTAGGTACTAGGTACTAGTACTACTGACTACAGTTAAATTGCTTTCTCGTTGAACATCAGAACTGAAGGATCTTGCAACTTGTGATTAATACTCCACCCAATAAAGTACTCGATCAGATGTATTGATTGATGCGATCAGTCTTAGTTAATGAATTATTTGAGTGTTTATAATTTATTTGGTTGTACCGGTCCTGATATTATTGAAATGAACAATGAAAGAAATAAAGTTTTTAACACAAATATTACCCAAGGATTTTTTATAGAGTTATAGTGAGAAATTTTATTTTAGGCAACTTAAGAGGAAATTGTTATTATTGTCCTTTAATATCTTATAGTTTGTGTGAATCTCTCAGTGTGGTCTGACGTAAAACAAACCGTGGTGTATACGGTAAGGTGTTGTATTTTCCATGATGCATTACTGAAGTGATTGACATTGACGGAGGTCTGATAGTGATTAATCGCTTACGGTCAATCTGATCGTACGCCAGCGGTTATCGACTGATATTAAACATAGGTTATAGAGTTAGTTCTAGCTAACTAATGTTAATTTTTCTTATACGATATATACTTTGATGTTACGATACAAAGATTTTTTTTTATCATAATGGAATAGATATTCAGTATCTGTGCATCAAGTTGACATTTATAATATCGTAATGACAACAATAGTATTTTTTTTTGTATCGTTCCGTACATCAGTTAAAACTAATTACATTATAAAAGCTGGTAATGTCGTTTCAGTGGTCGCGTGCTCCAGCGCAATAAAGTTATGGTTACCATAAAATACCTCAAGAATCAATGCTCGCCGCAATGCGCCTGTCGTGCACCATGCATGCATGCACCATGCACCATCGTTTGAGATGTGCTGAATCGCGAAATGCGGTCATATACATAAACGAATTTGTCCATTAAAACTGAATTTATACTCTAAAACTAGATCAGATATATACTTGCCAAGCATTACTTATTTATAATGTTTTATAAATGCAGATTCTCTCTTCGCTATTTATTTCAAGAGTGTATTTTAGTAATATGGCGGCTTACCTTAGCGACGAGAGATGTTTGGTCGTCGGACCTAAATAAATATATTGCCTATGAGATAAATATAAATGATCTTTATTTACAGTATTGAAACGTCCGTGACGGCTTGGCCGCCATAGACAGGTTGACTTAGGACGCAAACCTTACATAAACTAAAATGTGTTGATGCCGATATCAATGAATAATACTGCTTACGAAGCCTGCGTGGACGATATTTGAGAATGATGACTTTCAAAACTCAGAGGGACTCCGAATATGCGTTATAGAAGTCACAAATCTTTTTCTCAGCGTCACATCATGAATAAAATATATATAAAACGGCGGATGGCAAACTTATTCACCTAAACGATAGTTGTTTTGTTTATAACTGTACGAAGTTACATTACGGGCTATATTATAAACGATACTATTTTTTAAATTTGTACCTCAAAAAAAATATCTTTTTTTTAATGTAATATAATGGCTTCATTAAAAAATATTATTGATTTCAATTAACAAAAGGACGAATGACAGCTGTCATTTTATTGATGCGTTCATTATGCCAACGTCCATAGTCTTTAATTATGAACACCTTCATTATAATATTTGTATTGTCGGAGGGAAATATTCTGTGATAATATTAGTATGTTTGTATAATATAGCAATTTTTTACTTCAAATAAATGAAGAATTAATATTATGTATGACTATGTTATGTTGGCTCACTGCTGTGGCTTAAAAATGTATATATATTTCTTCTGTAAGTAACATTCTAGATCAGACGCCCAAAAGCTTGACTCAGAGCGATGTTATTGCTACTAATTTAATTATGATAAGTTAAATATCTAGTTTTTTCCGACAACATACGCTAAATATATCAATAAAGAAGCCGCGATATAATAAATCTTTTCCTTATTTAATATCAGCGTTCAGCTCCCACTGAACATCGAATTACTTCATTGAATTCAGTAAATTTTCTCCGATAGATAATTTAAACCCCCTCGGAATTTCTTATAAAAGATAGAACATCCAATTACATAAAGGAAAGACCGTTCAGAAGTCAGGATAATTATATGACAGGCCTCGTTAAATTATGGTTTGGTTGTAGTGTGGGTTATCACAAAATATTGTCTTGAATGTCATTTTAAATGTTAAATTTAATATCATCTGTAGTTCACATGTCAAATGTCATTGCATTATAGAGCACATTAAAAAAGGAAACAAAAAAAAGTTGAAGAAATTGTCCTTGGTACAAAAATATACGATACAGCCCGCGTAAATTTATTCAAAATAATCTAAAACACCTGAAACAACAGAATTGCTAAATAATCACAAACAAATTAATAAAAATTTCCATTACATGAAGAAAAAGCAAATAGATAATTGAGAATATAAATTTATTAATTCAAATCAAGTATGGCTGACCAATGTTGAATTTTGTCGCGCTCTGTTATTTGATTAAAGATTTACGTTTTTATATATCAATTTACTTAAATGCTACTCGTTTCATTCATCATATTAATTTAACTAATGCCTTTACACCAAATCAGACCAAATAAGTTAAATAATAAAGTAACTTACTACGTCATAGTACTGTAAACAAACTGGAAAATCTAAGTTATAATAAACGTGTTTCTTTTTCAGGTAAGTGTTCACAAATGTTTATAGAGCGGAGTCCTGAACATGACAGGTAAGCTAATGTTGCCAGGGTGTGTTCCTTAATGTCCTTAAAATATCTTGACTTATCTGATAACAAAATCGTAAAATCAAGAATTATTTCGTTGGAAAGTAGAAGTTTATCGTTAATTACTTTGAGGTTTTTTTTATTAAAAGTTTTGATTTATTCTATTTGTGTTTTCTATTCAAACGTATCTGTACTGTAGGCTGTTACAAATGCTGGTATAAATCTAAAGCAATTTCCATAATCCTCGCTGCGATTGATCTATTTATGACTCTCGCAACACTATCAGTTGTATTTCAAATTTACATAACAATAACTAACACTTTGTTCTTATGGTAATTATAATTGATATAAGAATCTTAATTGCTTATTCCAATCACTTATTATATATGGCAATACTAAGAATATTGTTCATGATCCAATATTTCAACTAAGGTATCGATCAAAATACTTTGAAATCATGAAGGAACGAATCTCATCAAGAGGCGACCGAGGAACTTTGATGACATTCATAAATTATAAAACAAATAGCCAACATCAATTTGTCAGACAAATTATGTGAGAACTTTGAACGTAATCTATAAGGACTTTCTGTTCATAATTGTGGCGTCGCGTCGATCGGACAGGCAAATTGTTTGTGGCCAAATATATCGATCAGCTTACACAGAGTCGGATGGCGTGTTGAACTGACGAATGGCTCAAGTTATACAAGTTGCTCCTCACCTTATTTGTGTTTTTTGTGTTACACCTGCTTGATAAGTTTCCGTTCGAAATCGTTTTGAAATTTGGTAAACAAAAATATTTTCTTTGAACGTCCAACTTGAAAGGTTGATTTAGTATTGAATATTCAAAGATAAAATACACAAAAGTATGTTTAATTAAATATATATATTATAAACTAGAGCCGAGTTTAGACTTCATGCTTGTTTGAAGTTTAAAATGAATACATTTGAGTGATTATTGTGAGGAGAGTAATCAAAGTGATATTCCATTTCTATGACTATCTAAACACAAAATTTGATTCAAATTGATTCAGTAGTTACGTGTGCTTCCGTACCAAATATCTACATGAACATACTGAAGCTATTATAACATTATTATTAGATATAATACGAGTCGAAATTAAATTCAGATAAGACTATTCAAGATTAAATATGTTTCACTTCCGAATGACACTTCTGTTCTTTAATGTCTTACAGTTTAATGTCATCTTTTATTTAAAATTGTTTATTTATTTAAAACAATTTACTAATTATAAAAGTTTCATATCACTTATTCCGGCGCCAATAATAAGGCCGTTCAATTCGCCAATATTCTCAATAATTTTATTGAGACAGAGTAAACGTATTAAGACAGTTACAGTTTACCTGCATGAAATTTAATGTCACGACCCTCTCAACTTTGTCCAGTTAGCAGTTCAGTAAGAAGCGGTTTTGAGTTTAAAATTGTACATTGTTTATATGTTTTTAAGTGATTTTAAGATTTAATAATTAAAACTCACCTCTATCTAGCACTATAATAAGTATATAATACAATCATTTATTTTTATTAGTTAGAATATAAAATTTGTAAGTGCTAGAGGTGGGAGCGAGAGGTATAACAGTTAAATCACTGTACAATCTACTGAAATACTTCGAAGACAGGCCTAGTCGGTAAATTTCAAATTTGGTTAGATGGAGAGCTTGGAAGGTGGAGGTGAGCGTTTAACGCGTGTTAGATAGGGGCCCTTTAAACCTACGCCTCGGTCGCAAGTCCCAGGCACTGTTGAAGCTCCTCTCTCTGCCACGTTATGGACCCGACACCCGCATGGTGAATCCATGGAATGTTGAGAAGTTTTCGTCATTTAGTGATATTAAGTTATCATTGCAGGCTTTACTTCAAGCAAACATAAATCTCCGAGGGCTTTCTTGATGGGACCCGAAGACATTGAACAGTTTCATTTAAAAAAATAAGGACATTAAAAATATAAAGTTTAAGGAAACGGATAAACAATACTGATATTGCGTTTCTTTTTAATTAGCAAGATAATTTTATTAGGTATAAGTAAGAAGCACTTTATTCAAAAAGAATCTTTGAATTTTTCATATTTTTATTAATAACATCGAGTGATAAAATATTCGGAGATAAAATTATATTAAAATTAAAATTGCAAAATTTTATACCACCGTTTTTTACCTCATTCGTTTTGTATTCCTTATTCGGTGAAGTGCAAATAGTTGTTAGCACAGTTCCAACGATATGTCTTGTTTTGCGGTAATCCAACACATAACGAGCCAGACACTGTTGATATTTGAGTGGGACTTCAAAATTCGACTGTGAAGCTCGGCCAACCCTGGCTTGTAGTGGCCAGGGATCCGTGTCAGGTGAAATTTGGGTAACATATTCCTCGTCGAGGTATTGGGGTGTGACCAAGAGGTAAATTAAATAGTTTTAAATTATCTTTTACTTTAATTACTTCCTGTTGGAAACTTTTAATGCTAGTTCATCTAAACTCCATGCTGATGTCTTCGTTGTCTTCTTTATACCATTAGATGATGTTCATAAAATATTTCTATGACTTTTAAGACTCCGTTTAAAACACCGCAAATATCTAACTGTAATTCATGAATAAAATATGCTAAATATCTGCATTACCATATTTCCTCGCCGGAAACAGCAGTTGATAAACTCCGGAATTGTGTTGAAGATTATGTACATATATTCTGCTATTCTATTCAGAACATCTTTTATAATAAATTCTATTCTATTCTATTCTATATTGATATTTTAATGCGACTGCACCCTCCCGGCTGGGCTCCACGAAGTTTTCATCGAGATACTTATTCAATGTGGATTTGTTCAATTCTGAATTGAATCGGGAACGGAACAGTCGCGTCAACTGTTGCTTGTCAAGCTGTATGCTCGTTTTTAATCCAGAACTTCAATATATAACATTTGGTCTTGTTTTGTTACCAAAAAACATCAGTTTATTAACAGTGGATAGGTCAATGGTATCGATTATGTGATTACCCTCAAAAGCCGACGACCCTTCGCCGAAACCGTACTAATTAGTGTCAAAACTGTTTAACCTATAAAAGTTAAACAAAACCGGCCGACGCTAGCCACAGGTGAATAAAAACTATCCCTCAGTTTGTACGTCGGTCACGTCTTCCACGATAGACAACAATCGCTTTAGAAGTTTCATCTTCCGTCCGGAAACAATGAAGTTTAAATCGAAAGTTTTCAACTCGCTTAAATCTGTAGAGAACAAATTTGTATGAATCCACTTTGCACCGAAGTTTTGCACTTAATAAAATCTTTTTCGTACACTCAACCGGATATAGCCGGTTAGGACGGCTTTGAACTGGTGAGGGCCACTTACAGCCGGATTGGTTCCACTCGTTGGAAAGGTTCCAGACAATATTTGGTAACATTTGTATGATCATGTTTGCGTTACATGCTGTCGTCTCGTTACAACACTACTCAATCAATGTAGTCATTTCAATAAAAAAAATATTTTTATTATTTTGTTTCTTGGTGTACGGAATGTGAAATATGCTTTTCAGGGAAGACTTCTATGCTACAAATACTTGTTACAGATGACATAATAAATCGTTCTCATGAAGAGGTTCACGGCCTAACTTTTGGTATTTAGGTTTAAGAGTAACGCGGATAAACATTACGTATACTAATATGTTACTTTTATGATATAGATAGTCTATGTCGTGAGGTTTTTTCCTAACAACCCATGCTACTAGAAGGTCCAGGAGAAAATACAAGTTGATTAATATATAATAAACGTACGATAATAATTGAAATATACAAATTACTAACATAAATGAAAGATTATGGACCTTTTATTTTTGACTCAATAATACGAATAAAACATTTCCTGTCATTATGAATAAGTTTGTAGCCTGATCGATATATGTACTAGTGATTTTTTCTTAACAACTTCTCAGCGTTCAATGGATTCACCGTGCGGGCACCGGGACCATCGCGTTGCAGGGAGAAGGGCTTCAACACTGCCTGGGACTTGCGACCCAGGTGTAGGTTTAAAGAGCCCCTATCTGACGCGCGTTAAACGCTCACCTCCACCGTCCGAGCTGCCCTCTCAGAATTAATCTAAAATAATTCAATTAAACAGTTTGAATAAACTAAAATATTTCAATCGAAATCTTGAGCCAGGGATGAAATAAATATTTCATTTGACTTCATTGAAAACAAATTATTAACTTGTTACACGACATTTGAAGGAGGCCTGATAGTTACGAGGTTATGACTTCGGAATGATATCGAAATGAATGAGTAAAAAATAAATAAGGAAGGTTTAAGAAATATTAATATTAATATTATTAATGTATTTGATATGATATTTGTTTTTCCACCAAGAATATACATGTTACTTGCACTATTTCAATCAGCGTGAAATGTCTGTGACACAGCTGTTACGTTTTCCTGATTTGTTTCCTTTACATAACATTATCTGTCACAAAGATCTTTCGTTTAAGAGAATTATGTGTACAATCAAAAAAATCTTCTGTTCATATTAGGATAGGGCTTTAAAATACTCATTTATAGGAGGTATTGTTAGGTGATTCAATTCTATTTTGCTCTTGATATCGCAAGTGGAGTTTTGAATTATGAATTTTAATTTCCACTTTGAACACTCGCCACCTGACACAGTTCGTGAGCTCCGGCGTGATTATAATAAGCGGGCCTCATTATTAAGTTTTTATAAAAGAACATATAACACTATAAATATCGCTTTTTAGAATAATAATAACACTCTTTTTAAATGTTACGAAGAAACAAGTTTTATTTAAAAAAATATATTATTAAATTTTATATAGAAACAGTAAATTTTGTACAAAATGTATGACAAATGTTGTTTCTATTTTCCCCGGCAAAGAATCATGATTTTATGGGAACATTATATAGAACCTCCTTTTATAAAACAAGTCAATTTGGCCGTACAGTCTCAGACGAGACGGAAATTAAATGTCAATTTGGCGACATCCGAGCTTCGACCTATTGTTTTATGTTCAAAGCTATGATCGAATAAAGTTCAATATAAAATATTATTTTTGTTCCGATATAGATGTTTACTTCACGTCTCAGTAACGTATGTACTACTTGTAACGAATGTAAAACGGATCTAACATCCGTTTTTATTACTAAATTCTACAAGAATTGCGTATTTTTCCACATCAGTCAATATTACAAAAAATTTGTCGAAATTAAGAAAACATCTGATTTCGAATATTTATTCTCGAACTATTCACCTTTTACAAGTACTACCGCTCCGCTCTCATAACTTCTCCCCTTCCCAGGTCATATGGTTTGGTACGCGACATTCGACACATTTGGTTTTTGAAAAAGAGCTCGCCTCTCCCCTCTCCCTCACGGAAGAAGAGTTCTCCTATTTATTTAACCTAAATCTGTTGTCATGATACATATACATTTTTTTATTGTAATTAGATCGCCTCTTAATGTTCAAGTGTTTTACTTTCATGGCTCAGATCACAATGCATCGTGATTAATGATTAATTTAAATCTTGAATATCTTTTTGATTCAAATAGTTTTAGCAGAGAGCACTCAGTACTCGTAACGTAAACAGTGACAGGAGTTTTGTTATAAAAATGAGGTACTTCGAAAATACTTAATGGAGAGCCGAGTTAATGTAAAAGTCTCTTCGATATGGCAATTAATTTCATTGTATCAAAGGATTATTCTCAGTTAATGCGTTTTTAAATTAATGCGTTTTATATATTACTCAATCAATTTTATTATAAATATTATATACATTTTAATTTGTGTATCACAATAACTTATTTTCGATCTCATTCTTTAGAAATTAATAATATTTTATATGTACTAGTAATTAATCTAATTAGTTATATACTTAGTTTTATAATACAAACATGTTTTATACAGAAAAAATTGAAATTTCAGACTTTACTTAATCTTTTGAAATATTGTATTGAGCGGACTGAAATACTGGGTGTCAGTAAAAGAAGAAACACTACTATACTATACTATAATACTTGATATAAATACTTTTATCTACAGTTTATCTAAAGTATATGCGTCTTTGATTACCCCAAATCTACTTTCACACTACTTAGAACAACTGCCCCATTTCGGGCGCCATAATTAACACAACCCCTTTTCTGTTTCCGAGTTATAAAAATTCAAGAGCAATCTTAAAGTTTTCCCGAAAGTTTTATTTAGATTTGACGTTAATTTGGACATTTATATTTATGAGATTGAGTTGTACAAATAAACAGGCTCATCTTCTAACTTCTAAATTAGTTGATTATGTGTACCTAGCTTTACCTACAAGAAAATCTAAACTTTAATTGAAGAGTCTTTTTGTATGTCATATTGATATCTTTTCCTAAAATCCTGTGAAAATAAGCACCAAAGCTAAATCTAAAATTATTATTATTTAAATTTTATCTGCAACATTTGGATTTTGACCGAAATTTTACTTACAGATTGTCAATGTCGTAAGGAGTAACTTAGGCTACTTTTTTACGTATATGTTCTTAGGGCTATAGTTAATAACTGATTTTTAATGATGTTTAGTCCTATCGTCACTGAGTTAGAATCTAATGTTGGGATCTTCAAGAAATGTAATAAAACCTCTGAAGGCTGATGAAGATGTAGGTCAATGGTTGTTTGCTACGCGGACAAAGCAGCCGGCAACAGCTAGTATTATATAAAAATACTAACATTATTAAAAAAAAAACAAGAGTTGAATAAATCAAAATAAAAAAACAAAAAGCTTTTTAGAACGGTTTTAATTCCATCAAATGTGTATGACTTTCAATTTCATAGCATCTTTGATGTGAGTAATTGTTGTCTGACATCAATACTCGAAAGTATGCCAGTGAAATGGGCTAACATGAGCCTTTGTGGCTAAAGAGAACCCGGATTACAACTTCCACGGAAACGTACAAGAATTTACTTGTTTTAGAATACTGAATTTAATTTAAAACGAAAGCTCAATGAGATTATAAAAACATGTAGTGAATTAAAGTTTAATTTCAAATATCAAATAATTCTCTAATTGGACAACTAATTTATTGTAACGGACAAAAGGTGTCCTTTAATCCTGTCAAAAAACTTAATGTTTGCACTTTATAATTTAAAATATTTATACTCTTGATAAACTATTACGTGTTGTTGATATTAATAATAAAATTTCATTATTGAAAACGGCAGATATGCGAAATTATAAAAATATTTTTCGTTAGATTTCGTAAGTCGAATAATTAAAATGATGTAATATTTTGCTTACATATGTAAATTATTAATAATTTAAAATATACAAAACGAAACCGTGAAAACATGCACAAAACGGATTTTTATATACTTCGTAAACAATTATAGTAATCGTCGTCTGATCGTTTAAATCATTACGTTACTGTCGGGGAGGGAGCACTAATGTCGTCACTAATGTCAAATACTCGTATATATTTTACTGGAATAAAAGTAACAAACGCGTTCTTTCAATTTGACGTAACAAAAAAGAATTAGTTACCCGCTAATGGACGTCCGGGGTTTGTTAAAATTCTGAACAAAAATATTAAAAGCTCATTCATTTGAGACTTCGTCGGCCGACAATGTTGAAAAAATTACACTCTTATTTTCAAAGAGTTATTTAATGTTTATTATACTATAATCTAGAAACTTCTTGAACAGTACGATGTGTTCTTCCTTTGAATGTAATATACTTTTTATATCCTTTAATTTTTGTCTATCTATCGCATGTCGCATCGTAGCGGTCACACACTAGAAGTAAGTTTTGAGGAAGTCGTTGTGGACAAAGACAATATTGCGTCGCTAATGGCTGGTATTGTCTAAATCACTATCGACTTACAAGTGATTGTATTTTATTATTTTGTTCGCTGAGATAAAACACACGCTTAAATACCGCGCCCACAATTCATTTCACAAATTATACACGCATTCAATTATCAAATTGAGACTCAGCGTGAACACTGATGGCTTATGTTATTGAATAGTTTTCTAATAATTTTCAATAAAACTGATTTGTTTGTATCAGTTCAAATATTTTATTTTCATATCAAGTTACGAGTTGAATGATTGAACCGAACAAAAAAAGTATGCTATTTTCATTCAATCGATACTCATAAGCTCCGTTACGTTCATTTGTGAAAATATATGTCAACAGATTTAACGTGACTTTATAACATTGAATAATATTTAAAATTCACCAAAAATAATATGATAAAAAATGCTTTTATTTATTTCGGTGATATCATTAGCACTATCTTAGTATCTATTTGTGAATTTTTCACTCATTTCCAAATACCATGTAACAGCTGAGAGCAGCAATCCCTTAAAAGATACGAACCCTGCTTCTGCTTAGGTTTTTTCAGAAATAATCAACAGATATACGTACTTAACCCTAACACACAGCGCAACATACTTCAAGCCTTGACCCTTTAACTGAATCGCCACATGCGAGAATCACAGCTATCCATAATTTAAACTGAGCGTTTGTTTCATCCGAGTTTATAACGGTTAAATCAAAAACTACAAACCTTATCAGACGGAGAGCGGAAGACAAATATGAAATATTAATAACGAAGTGTATCAGGCTGTATTAAATTAATATAATTATTTTGATATAATTAAATCCCGGCAACCAGGTAATGGGTGACGGTAACTAATTGAAAGTGACGCTCGGAATAATTAAAATATTCGCTTTGAGTTTGCAACATTCACTTTATTATGAATAATGAAGGTGTTCGTAAGAATTTTAACGGCTATATTTTTCACGATATTATATATATGTCAACTGTTACCTGACGTGGGCGTATTGATTGTTAGAGGCCCAAATTGTTTCAATATCCCTAATCCTATCACTGTATTAATTAGATCTATTCTATTTCAGGACCTATTTTTTAGTATATTTATAGCAAATTGTCAACAATCGTGTATATGTTAACATGTTGAAAAGTCAGACACTGTCATCTCGTCTGCTCGTGATCTCGGGTGCTGTGATGTAACCGAAACGTAAGGAGTATGTCGTATAAAATAATATAAAACTCATCGTCTGTACATCTGATTATATTAGTTTTATTTGAATGAAAACGTATAGAAAAGTCTCTGAAAATAATCATGGTTCATGCTTAAATTATTATCTTTTTTTACATTAATTAATTAATATGTTTTGTATGTACTGATAAAGAATCACTAACATTGCAATCTTTCTATATGTGTAATGTTTTGGAGTTATTTCTTAATATACTACTAATTAACATTAGTACAATGCATTATCAATAATTCGTTATTTGCTTCGTGACCTTAAATCCCATTTTGGTCATGACCAGGAATTCCCAGGATGAATTATATCCAAGAAAAGACGTGCCAAATGGTGCGGACGGGGTCAGATATGGACGGGAAATATCCATTTATAATGAAATAGTTGACCCAAACAGTCTCTTACAAGGACTTATATTTGTCGTAATCGGAGAAGATTTAAAATTGTATATATTTATCAATCCCATATACATTAATATAAAATAAATAATTAAATCATTCTATATATACGAAAAAGTTACACAATGAAATACATTTGTTATAAGTAATCACTATACATTAAATGTAAAAATCTTGACTCAAAAGCTGTGTAAGCAGAAGTAACACCTGTAAGAAATATTATGCAAAAAATTATTCGGTAATTTTAGTGAAACACACGCCTAAGAAATTTAAAAAAAAGCATATATACGGTCGAATTGAGAAACCTCCTCCTTTTTGAAGTCGATAAAAAAAAACATGTGTAGGTACATGATTGTGTATTTCTTGAAAAATACATAATCGTAGAAAACCAACCTAAATAAAAACTCTTAATGGTTTAATATAGAAAATGAAATAATGGACTACTTACACATTACATTCCAATAATCTGGGCAACCCAGGTTAATAGGTTGATCGAAGCAACTCCCCGGAGTACTCTCAGAGAAACCCGTCCGCATCTCAGTCGAATCACTTCTCATTTCCCCGAACGGAAATAATCTGTTGGAGGCTTAAGCTTGTTTACACGTGTGTGCCTTATTTGTTTTTACATTACAGTATAATTTTATGTTAAGCCCGCTCTAGACTCGACACCTTCACGGACGTAACGATAACAGAGCATGACAAAAGTTTACTTAATATTTTCCATATTAATTCCTAAATTGATTTTAAAATAGAACGGTTCTACTAAACTAAACAAAGACTATTTTTAACTAGCTGCTTGTTATCTAGAAGAAAGAATAATTAGTTAAATGTTTAAAAGGAATTACGGATAAATTGTATTAAGGTTTTTTATAATCTTGTTCACGCATGATATTATTTTTAACTCACGAGTCTAAAAGGGGTGTTATGAGTTATAAGTTATCTGTGGTATCGTAGCTCGCAAACGGATAGACCGACTTCAATAAGGTTTTATCTGTGTCAAAGCCAGTTTCCTTGCGGTGGTTCTGGGCCATGTTTGTTTAAATTAGTCTAATAGCTTAAAAGTATCAGCTCAGTTCCAAAATGATGTGAGATATTTTTAATCTATATTTACTCGATTTCGTGCCTCACGCGTGCCAGTATAGTTATCGTAAAATGACAATTAATACTTTGGGGTTATTAAAACCTTAAAATATTATTTTGTGTAGATATTTGTGTTAATCATTTCGTAGAAGAAATTTGCTCTTTCAAAGATTCCATCTCGTAATTTTAATAAATAAATTTCTTCAATGAAATATAATTACAGAAACATTATATTTTAAATGAAAGCTCGCGTAGGATTATATTAATTTCGTATAAATACATATATCACAAGTAAATTAAAACCAGACAAGAAAGTAATAGAAAGAAATATAGTAAGTCAGCCTAACATTTAAACATGTAGTTCACATTTTAATAAAGCGATAATGTAAACATTAAATTAAACACGTATAATACACACACAAATACAATCACAAAGAAACATATTAGCCATGAGACGTGAAACACAGTCAGAGTACATTTACAGCAAAGTAATCTTCTGGGCTCTGATGGATGTGCAAATCAATTTGATATCGTTTTTTTTTATATATAATGTAGCCACTTTAAATAAAAATCTACAATATCGGAGTCTCGGGCGGGAGCTGGGAGAGGTGTCAAAGAAATACCGTTTCTTTATCTCTGAAAGGCATCTCGAACGAACCCTCAAAGAAATTGAGTCCTCCGAATCTAAGCCTATTAAACGTAATGGGTACAAATTGTTACGAAATCTTTCGATATTTTTCCTTTGATTATTTATAACGGGTCGCCGGCTTTAAACATCGTTTGTGCTTTACACTTAGTTATACGCTCGACGGTTTCAGCCGTCACCGGTCCGAAGACTCGATAATATTCTGATGGAAATATTACTTATTAAATATGTATTAGTTTATAGATAATTATAATGGAATAACTTGGTACATTATCAGCGTGAATGTACACAGTTTTATCCTTCATAATTTCCTCAGTATCTGTTGCCTGAAGCGAGATGAACCGAATACAACTTATAAACTATCGGAGTATTTATTCTTTATCCAGACTCCTAAACCTTCTAAACCCGCTTATTTCAGAAACAATTTCTTTTAGTTTTAATTTAAAAACAACTGAACCATTTGATACAATAAATAAAGATAAAATATATTTATATTTACAACCCCTGCAAATTAAGGATGCACGTGGATAGCCAGGCCAAAAGCATTAGCGGAGTGAGTTATAGAGCTCGTAATATGGAACAGAGATGTTGGTAAGATTGAGGGACTTTAAATTACTTTGAAATTTAAGCTTTGGAATATTCTTTATTTAAGAAATTCAATAATGTTCTATAGTTAACACGTCAAACATAAACTCCTACTTATATTAATGATTTGTTTATAGTGTATAAATAATCAGTTAAACAGAATATTTCGACGTATAATTTATATAAAGCGGGCATTTTAACGCACACGTGGATACAAATGGGACAATGGTATAAAAGTAATCTGAGCGGTAGAAAGGCGTGAACAATGAAACTAATATACTGCTGTTGGAGACGCGTCTGTGATGAGTTCACACTGACGAGAGGAGCGATAAGCGTTTTCATCATCAGAACAAACGAAACGAAAATATTACCATTGTGTTTCTTGTGTAACATAGGTAGTAACATTTAAGTATTAATTGTAAATGCTGCTAATATTGTTTTAGTGAGTTATTGTATGTATTTGTTAATCAAACATGTATTTTTTTTTTATTATAATTTCAATTACAGTTAAGTATGTAATAAGTTAAATAAATGTCTTATTGTGAACCAAAATTTAGGATAATAATCATCATATCAATAAAAAAATACAGTTTTTAACGAAAATAACATTGTTTTCACTTAGATTAATAACAACGGAAGAGATTTGATATACATTAGGTTTCTGCAGTGCCGTGGATTTCTGCTTGGATGTTGTGATAAGTAAGAGCAAGATATTCTAATCTAATACTACACTCGGCTGCGTAATGAGATTTGTAATTTACGTTTTATAGCGTTTACGGTTATAATTTATGGCGTCCCATTGAGATAATCGGCGAAACCGTCACAGTTTCCTGGCTACACGTTTGTATGACACGTTTTTTGTGTTACCCACATCATTATATCATTAAACAATCGAGATATTTTTTAATTATAATCTTATTAAGTAGAACCAACGAGCATTGATGTTCTAAACAAAACCCTAAAATTATCATACATTTATAATATGTAAAAAAAATATTAATTCAAATGATATGTTTAAAAAAACCTTACTCAGTCAACACGTATGTCAAATCGTAATCGATACTAAACACTTATACATAATGTCTATACAAAAAGTTTACACGAATAATGTTTAGGTAACTATAGCAACTTGTAGTAGGAGTATATCGAGATTTATCTCTACCTTAAAGCTCTTATCTCTCATGTGACAATAGAAGTTACTTTGCTATACGTGTTGGAAAATAGAGAACGTTCAATGCATCTGTTACGTGTCCTGCTAATAATGTTAAGTGAGACGTGCCTTGTATGTCTTGGACTTGGAAAAATTGGACAGAAATTGACTGCTCGACTTATATGATTATAGTTGTAGTGCGACGATCCGTAAACCAATTTCTTTCTAAGATCTAATCTCGTTCAAATTGCGGGTTTTTCTTATGTATATTTGTTCTGTTCCCATCGATAAGTAAACCTGCATTATAGTAAACCTTTTTTTATAAAGCACCTTTTTATTAGTCCCTTTCATTCAAATAAATTCAAAGGTGGAGTGTAAGAGGCTTTAGCTGAATTGGATTACAAAGAATTGCCACAGACGGACATTATTGAACCCTATTTTATATTATATCAGTTGGGTTCACTATTTATTTATTTAGCATAACTTTTTTTTAATAAATATTCGTGAATTTTCCACCGTATTAAAGCTATTAACTAATTTTTATTAAATAATTACGTTATCAGATAATTCTTCGTCATAAAACTATCTGAAAGTACAAATTGTTCTTGCTGATATTAAATTTTCAGTAACCATGGCAGCACGGAGAACCGACCGCAGCATCCAATCGCGGTCACGAGATATATCGAATCTTATCTTTGTCGGTTAAACTCAAAGTTATAATTGTTGAAGCTTATAGATTTGGTGCAGGAAACTAATTATTAGTGTTCTGAAATGAACATAGCACTTATTAGTTTGTTATACAGCGAACTATTTCACTAAGATACAGCCAATTATAAGTTAGAGTTAAAAACGCATATTTTTTTTCTATTACAGGATGTTTGTTTTTAACATAAAATATATATAACGGTCTTAATACATTCATATATAATAAAAATAAATTAAAAAATCATTTATTGTTTAAAAAAAGCAGCATCCGGATCGTATAAAGAAATTCCAAATAGATATCGGGTACAAGTTATTCAAACAGAAGTCTTCACACCATAGATATATTACATTTTATTGCGCGACACGGAATAGACGAAATAAAGTCAGAAAACCGTATTGGAAAAGGAATCGTATTAGAAAGAACTTTTACCAAATATCTGCTGATGGATTTTTTGTTAGCAAAACTGGACATAAGGTCCAAATTACCTTTCAATTGATGTGGGACTGTAATAGCTGGAATATGTGTGCGTTTTACGTAAACATCTTGAGGGACGTATTTATATAGTTCAGATTTGGTCTCCTTTCAATGACGTTAGCATAATAACGTTAAAATCGGGTCCTTGGAAGGATGAATAGCATTGGTTCTTTGCATTATATACAGTATACATAAAACAATGAATAGCCCTGAACCATTGGTATACAAAGATATATAAGATATATACGCTACACAAGACGCCGCGATAAACTTAAAAGCTTCCACTTTAATAATACTTGACGAGGAATATAGAAAAAATGTGATATTCTAAGTCTTCACCCAACGGAAATAATTTTCCCCCGAAACGCATTACCTGCGCCCTCGGGAAGCTTTTATAAAGTGCTATATTGTTATCACTTCCCTTAGACTTTCATATTGTAAGTGCGGCAAATTATCACTCAATCTAGAAGAAGAATATCTACACTCTTCCTTTATAATTATTTCACTTTTAACTAGAGATTATTTTAAGAATATTGATTTGCATGTAGAAAATAAAATAAACATCTTTATTATTGTATCGCTTGTGACGAATTCTCGCGATACAATCATATAATTTGAAACGTAAAAGCTTCTGATATGTATATTTTCCTGTTCCATTTTCGCATGCATTATACAAATGACGCAGAACTCCGATAAGTGGTTTAAGGATGAATGAAAAACTGTAGCTCGGGTTACCAGCACGATATATACATATGTTGGCGTGCTGGAATCGGGGACCTCATTTATTTTAACGGAAAAAAGTGGTGTATAGAGTATACATTCCATGTATTGGAACTGGTATGAACTAATCCTCTATATATTACTGTGCAAACATTCTATATGAGCCAATAACATTTTCCTTCGTTTATTTCCCATCTAATCCACCTCTTAACAACGCTTCTATAACTTACAGAATAAGAAATTAAAGTAGCTGTACCGGCCTTTAAACGAGAGAGTATAAAAATAATTAACTTATCGTTTTTCAATATTTAGTTACTAACAGTAGCATTTAGCCTTTGGCCAAATAAAAAAGGGTTTGAGGCGTCATAGCTGCAGCGGATGATCCCATTTGGATGCAATTTTTTGTTATTTGTAAACGAATTCGATTTGGTTCTTGGCTGTTTGGTTAATATCGATGTAATAATGTAAGTGTGTGGACTCTTTTCCAAAATGATGTAAAGCATTTCTGACGTATTACTACTTGATCGAGTGCCTCAAGCGTGCCTTTATGATCGTTAATATTAAGGTCTATTTTAAAACAAATATTTATAACATAAAGCCAACATTTTCGACCACCAGGAAACCCTGCTTATATTTAACGTCACATAGCAATTACAAGCTTTTATTATTAAATTTATAAGAATAGGGACGGAACAATGAACATTTCAAAGAATTTTAATAGGAATTCTGTTGCTGTGAGGACAGCTCGTGACTGTATACCTGGCGGAAGTGGATAAAGCTGACGGTTTTAATGAAGCCCTAGATTTATGAAGCTTTCGTTAACCAGATGCACAGCTTAGGGTCACATTATTAACTGTAACATTTTATATATGCAAAACAATCAATATATTATTATTAATATACATACAAAGTTTGCTTGGACTACAACAAATAGATGACCCTTTTCAAGAGAGATCTGTCTATGTTTATAAAATACGTGCGCAATAAATAATTTATCTGTATCTGTGAACATTTTAAGAAGATTTAATTTTTAAACATTATTATAGGATGTTGTGTTTATTTAGATTAATTTAGAAATGACGGAAGCAACGACCTTAACTTTTATAATATTATTTGTTAGAGAAATAGTAATACCCATAGTGCAAATTATCTTAATTATTACTTATTTTTATTCTACTTCTCTATATTATTAAGTAAGTAGTGTCTTTATAAACAAAATGAAACATGATGTCGGGAAATGTTATTGTCCACATAAAACAAATGCGTAATTCGTTTTTGTAAATTAATTACAAATTTAAGCATAATTTTTTCAACATTGTCGGAAAGAACTCGTAAAATATTGCTCCTGAAAGGCTCCTTATGTACAATTATATTTATTAAAAAGGTATATTTACTTAGATACTCAAAAATTCAAAAAGTATGAGATTCTTTATCGGTGATTATTATTTTCTTAACGGAAGTAATTTACATTAATCAATTGAGAAACGTCGATATTGGTGTCAACTTGGTTAAAATGGTTTTAAGAATATCAAAATAGATCTAAAATTCATTTGATTTTGTGGGAAAAACTTCACGTAACTGGAAAAGCACTTCATATTATGACAGAGAATGTTATAACAAGTGATATGCTTCATGGATGCGAACCCAACTCAAAGGTGAAATATTAAAGTTTTTAATATACAAAACCAGAAGTTGTTTAGTTTATTAAATTCCTGTCTGGCTGCGGCGTTATCATTCAGGCGCGCACCGACCCCGAGTGGTTACGTTCACTTTGAAATGAGGTACCAGATTCCTTAAAAGAGATTCCTTTGTTCAAGGGTAACGCGACTGTTTTGACAATTCTTTTTTTTTTGAAAGGCAGAAATTTAATAAAAGCTGTTTTTATATATATTATTTTCTAGCACACTTCACACAGATATGAGATCGCGACCGATACAGTTTACAGCGATGTGATATAATGAGACGTAATTCATAGAAGATTTATTTTGCAGTCACGTCACGAGGACCGCGAGCTGGTTACCGCCGGCGGAGAGTTGGCCCGTCAAGGATGCAGAGAGTCCGGACGAAGAGGATCTGCCCTACGGCTGGGAACAGGCGCTCGATAACAGAGGGAAACCGTACTACATCAAGTATGTAGCGTCCACATCACTTGCGTGAAGATACAATAAAATATTTGTGATTTTGACAAACACTGGGCATATTGTTTTAAAACCCTCTCGTTCAAAAAAACCTAAAATTTAATAGCAGATTAATGATTATTTAACAAATATTTCAACTTTAATATCGAGCTTGGATAGAGGATTAAAATCTGTATTCGATTGTATGTACTTACAGTTGAGAAAAAGAAATGACCGTTTGTTAGTGGTTGCTTCCCCTAAAGATGGACAGGATAAAGGGAATGATGCATTATTTCAAAGGCCTCTGTATTATAATTTTCAGAAATATGTTTGGTTTCTTTCTCAATTTATTCTTGTTCTTCGAAAAAAGACAATATAAATTTGTTAATTTCAATAACACTTAATGCTGTGACAATGAGTGTACTGTAATCATGACAACAATATGTCAAATTATGCCTTTGAGTCTTTTCCGTAGCATTGACGACAGGAAACTTAAATGGGTGCCACTGGACTCCTAAGTATTGTAGATCGTGTTAATGTTTTGTTTTGTTAGCTAGTATTAGATGTCTCCAGATGAGAACAGATTTCCAGATTGAGACCTATAATTAGTGGATTAACAACAAGCACATCTCAAGAAACACTTCATTATGACATTTTTCTATACAACTATCATACAACTGTCTCTAGATCCAGTTTGCTTTGTAAGGACTAAATCATAATACATTTCGCTGATTCCTAGAGATTATAGTTCAATTTTGAAACGTTAGCAACAGTATTTATAATGTTAGAGTCTTAAACTTGTGTCTTCACCAAAAAAATGTCAGCTTGGCACATAACGATCTGTTCCAGGGAGGTTTTCATGTGATTTTTATCATTTTCTCTTCCACTTGTTCACTAAAATGCGCCTTCAGTGACGTTTTTAACCTAGCAGCAAGTGTTTCTCGTTTGAAATGTCGCTGTTATATGAAAAGCGAAAATCACAAGTTTAGGAAATGTCGGGACAGCGTTATATAGTGAATGTTTGTTTATTGCATTGATAATGTGACCTTCCAATAGAAGACGGTCATGAAGCTGGTAAGATAATATGATTGTTGAGGACCTACGAAACGGTAATTGTCAAATGAAACCCTTAAACAATTCGCTAACACTAATAGAATGCAGCGAACTTAATAATGGACTTAAATTGATAACTTTATATTCAATAGTATTTTAAATAAAATAGCCTTTTATATTTTTGGTTAATGTCACCGGTTTTCATGATTATTTTTGTATCCTTAACTTGAGTTCTATGTATAATAATTTACTGAAATGTCATGTTATGATTTTCAGTCACCTTAATAAAACAACCACATACGTGGCACCGGAAGGCTGTTCCTGCGAGTCACCACCAGCTCCTCGGGATGTGGTTCTCGATAGAGATCCAGAGCTCGGCTTCGGTTTCGTCGCCGGTTCAGAAAAACCAGTTCTAGTTCGTTTTGTCACCGACAACTCACCGAGTGTCGGAAAGGTATATATTCTTATCAAATTAAAACCGTCTCAATCTCAATAAATATTCTCAGTTATTTGAATTTCGTTCCAAACTTACATTTAATTCAACTATAATTATAAATTATGCTAAATAAAATAAATCCAATTGAAAAGCGACACTTAACGTTGACTGTTGCGATATATTGTAACAATAAAGCAGTGATTTAGCAAAATTTTTTAATAAAAAACAAAATCTAAGTATGAAACAGAAAACAACATACATTACTGTTTGATGAAGTATATGGATGATGCCATAAAATAATCTGCACTCTTCAGTTGGAACCTGGTGATCAAATCCTTTGTGTAAATGGCGAGGACGTCAGCACAGCAGCTCGTGAACACGTCATCTCAGCAGTACGAGCCTGTACGAACCGTGTCACCCTGAAAGTGTGTCAGCCAGCTCGTAGCGGTGACCCGGCAAGGAAGTCTGCCTTCCTTTCTGCCGCTAAAAGAGCCAGATTACGAGCAAGGCCGCCCAGGGTCAGGTTTGCAGATTCGGTTCAACTAAATGGAGCACCTATGTATCCAGTGAGTATTCAAAAAGTTCTTGGGTATAGAAAGGGGTTTAGCACAATTAAATAGGATTATAACTTGATCTCTAACTATAAAATATATAATTGAAACCAAACTAGTTAGTAAAGTGACTTTAGACTTGATTATTATACATTTTCAGCCATCAGCGTTCTCTCTTGGCGACCTCTGCCTTCCTCCTATGGCTAATGTCCTAAAGGTGTTTTTGGAAAACGGACAAACGAAATCGTTTAAGTACGATACCACCACCACCGTGGCTGACGTGGTGACCAGCTTGAAGGACAAGCTCTGTATAACAGCCGAAGAGCATTTTAGCTTGGTCGTTGAACATGTGAAGAGCTTGAAGAGGAATAAGCTCACATTGTTGGATCCTAAAGAGTCTTTGGCCAGGGTCAGTAAACATTATATTTTCGGTAAAGATTTTGAGTCTCTGTTGCCTATATATAGATATGAAAGACATATATACCTAAAAATAAAACAAAACTTTAAGATATAACCATATTATTAATTTAATTAATTTATTTTTCTAAATGAAATTTTTGATAGTTGAAATATTTCCATATCAATATTAATGTCTTAATTCTGGCTCTACTTCTGCTCGGATGGTTATTGTTTAATGTTCTTTAACAATCAGAAGTATTTGCCTGTGTACCCATTGGACAAAATTACATTGATGTATCATAAGTCATGTGCCAGATAAAAGTTTTTCATTTATTTACTAACTATAAAATATTAGAAAGAATATATTTATATATATTTTATTATCTTCCAACAACCCAGATCGCAGCTCGTCCCGGTTCTCATAAGATGCGTTGCCTGTACCGCGTGGTGTTCATGCCGTCGTCCGCTGCGGAGTTAGCGCAACGCGACCTGGCAGCCCTGGACTACCTCTACACTCAGTGCTGTAACGACGTGGCCCAGGATCGTTTCGCCCCGGAACTGCAGCCCGACGTCGCGCTGCGACTCGCTGCACTCCACATACACCAACACGCGCTCGCTCACAACATGTCCCCCGCTAAACTGACTGTCAAAGTTGTCGAGTTAGTTCATTTGCATTATTTTTTAAATATCCATAATAATTACAAACAATACATATTCTTTTTTTAAAAACATAACGTACTGTTATGAGCCTCGGGGTCGAAGGGTTTTTAAAAAAAAGATTTAGTATGGAAAGTAGACACGACCGTTTTTTATGGATGATGGATTGAGACTGAAATGTGTGATGGATGGCTGAGAGGGGGCAAGGAGAAGAGGTGCTGATGAGGCAGGAATAAGGTATAGAGTCAGCAGAAAAGGGTGCATTGGGAATATGTAACAGCTCCCCGGGGAAGACTACACATCGGGGTTGAAATACGATGTTTAGGGAAAAGAGAAGGAGAGTTATATATTTCTTCTTAACGAAGGAGCTGGGATATCTCTAGATTCAGAACGACTATCATTGTTTCTGGTAAAAGAGATTGTTTCAGGGATAGGTATTTCTGCTGGTGAGGCTGATGAGTCTACTGGAGCGGGCATGGAAGGACGTGGAAAATTGAAAGGAAAACGGCCACTCGATTTAATATAAAGATAAAGTTTAAGAATACAAAATAAAAGAATGATACAAATTATAATTATTAACAAAATAGAATAATGAGTCTCATATTGAATTATAGGATGTTGGTCTAAAATTTTATCTGCCTCAGATGAAATTGAGTTTAATTCAGATCTCGATTCTTTAGTAAAGATATCAAGGTCAAAGTTATTTAATTCAATAGGAGACTCTTTCTTTATCTTAAACTTAAATTTGTCTGGAATACAGCAAGAGTCATTAATTATATTAAAATCGGATTTTATGGAGGTTACATTAATTACAAAATTATTAAATTTGGGTATCCATTTAGTAGACTTACAATATGCCACACAATTGATAGGGACGTTTACAATACCTGTTCCCATAATACTTAGTTCAATTATATTTTTATCTTGGCATTCTAGATAAAGTTTATTAGTTTGCGACTGCACAAAAATCCAATTATTGTTTGAGAGCGGTTTCCACAGGTCAACATTTCCGTAAATAAATTGCGTTTTACACTGTTTTGGTAGGAAATTAACGACTTTGGACATTATTTCACTTTCGCAACTGGGATTTGCACTTGTAGGGTATACAGTCATCACATCACAGATGAATTCACGGTGATTTATCGCTTTGCATTCCTTGAGTGATTCTAAGTTGCAGTATTCTAACTTATCCTTGGTCATTGCTATATATTTTGTATTAGGTATTATAAAACTAAAGGAATTTGGGTTAACATTCTTATAAGGAGTAGGCAAAGCAATTGTATGATATAGATTATATTCCTTAGGGGAAACTAAAGGTAATCTTAAAACAAACATAATTTTATTATCTAAACCATAACAAACTACATTAGAAATATTCATTAATACATGAATTTGGCTCAACGTTAAGCTTACAGGTAATTTATAATCTACGCGTAAGTACCTGTAGTTATCAACAAGTTCCTGGTATAATTGCCATGGACGCAGAATTGATGGATGAAGAATGTTTTTGCTGGTGAGAATAATTGCATTTGTTATGTCTTGTATTTGGAATGATAAGGAAAGTATCGATGCTTCTAAGCTATTGAGGATAGAATGAATATTATTTTCTATATCGTAAATGTTTGAAAGAGTAGTTATATTATTTAGAGAAATAGAGAATTTGTTGATAGCTTCATTGAGTACAATTTGATTAAGCTTAATTTTATGTAGAGTATCATTAAATTCACTTAAGGAAGAAGTAGTAATTAATATATTTTGCTTAATTAAAGATGCTATTCTCTTTTCGTTGTCTTGGATGTTTCGAATGGCATTATCATATTTAATAGCATCGTTTTCATCTAAAGTCCCAAAAATTGTTTTTGCCAAGGTTCCGATGCCTCCTACCCAGGCTCGTTTAACTCTTTTACTACTTATTAAATGGGTTATAGAGGAATACTCGGAAACCATATCATTGTATCTAATTGTAAGGGGTTCAAGAACATTATTACATTCCAAATTATTATTGGAAGTTTCGCTTAGAAATTGTTTACACAAGTGACGAGTTGTATTTAAAATGGAATTAATGTTTTTAATGTGTGGTTCAATATGAGAAATGTCTATCGGGGTTACAATGTCTAAATGACCTATATTAATTTTAAGTTCACCGATTTGATCAAAATATATTCCAGGACTCGAGTTGATTTCGTGTACATACTCTTGACAATAGCCTTGGGCCAGAATGCTGTAATAAGAGATACATTAAAATTATTTATTCGCAATAATAGTTATTGAATATAACTTAGTCTATACTTAAATAAGATAAAAAGGTAATATTTTAAGTAGAAGATTATATTTGAATATCAACGTGTTTGACTTCATCGTAATGATGTTTTACATGTCGTCTATTTATTAATAATGATAAAGTGTGATTCCCGTGTATTTTGACCACTTTGTATGGGCCTTTCCACAAAGGTGATAAGGCTTTTCGCAGCCTGAGATGATTTTTTAACATGACGTAATCACCCACTTTGAAAGTGGCAGGACGACTATGAGAATCGTAATAACTTTTGGACCTTGCTTTAGATTTGTGTATAAATTCAAGGGCTTTTTCACGAGAGTGTTTCATTCTGTGTTGAAGCATTTTAACATATTCGGGATAAGTTACCGCAGAGTTGTCGTCATATAGGGAGTCTGGAATTCGAGGTTTATGTCCAAATAATAATTCATAAGGAGAATAATGTGTTGTGGAATGAATTGAGGTATTGTATGCTAACATCGCGGTGTATACATAACGAGGCCAATTGTCTTGATTTTCGTTGACGTATGTTTTTAGATATTCTTTTAGGGTAGAGTGTGACCTTTCTAAGGCGCCTTGGGTTTGCGGATGATACGGCGACGACCACAACTGTTTAATTTTAAGGAATTCACATGTCTTCTTAAATAGTTCCGCTGTGAAATTGGTTCCTTGATCTGTGAGTATATGTTTAGGAATACCAAACATAGATATGAAGTGTACGAGACATTCACTGGATTCTTCTGCAGTATTACAGCGGATAGGATATGCTAAGGAATATTTAGTAAGGTCGTCTTGCATTGTAACAATAAATTTGAGTCGAGCAGTTCCAGATTCGGGTAATGGACCTACGATGTCAATTGAGAGTTTTTCGAAAGGAGTTGTTGAGGTTGATGTTATTATCATAGGCGCTCGGTTTATTCGACGTAGGGCTTTATTAGCTTGGCATGACTGACATTTACGGATATAATTTTCAACATCATTTCTCATATTTTTCCAATAAAATCGTTCACGTATACGGTTATACATTCTAAGGTTACCTAAATGACCTGCGATAGGAAGGTCATGATTTTCTTTAAGGATTTTTGGGATCTCACTAGGGGAAGGATAAATTATGTTGTCATGGTAAATATGGATTTTAATGTTAGTTCCGTCGAATAAGTAGCCTAACATATTAAATATTTTTACAAAAGAATGTTTGTCGAATGCGTTTTTAAAGTCGGATATGCTGACGTCGTTTATTGTTGGGTAAGTCATTAGTATTTGGTCGCGGGTGAATTTTAAGGATCTGTATATATCTGGATAAGAAAAATTGTCAAAGTGATGTACTTTAGTAAATAAGAAGAGATAGTGTTTATTTTCGACTGTAAGAGGTAGTGTGGTGAATAAGTCTCTTTCTAGTTTCAAGAATTCGTCGCGAGTATTTTCGGGGCAATTATCAAGTATTTCTTGAACATAGGGCATGGATTCGTCTAAGTCTATTGAAGTTGGTATTATTATTAAATTTTGTGTACATTTTAGCAGACTTTCATTGTGTTCTGTAATCGTGGTATTATATGTTCTTGTAGGGGATTTAAGGAAATTACTATAGTCATTGTCAGGCGATTTATCCTGGTTTTCAGTGGATTGAATTGTCTTGGGATTAGAGTCAGCGGGTAAAGGTAAGTTTTCGTTAGATAAATGTAGATTTTTAGAAGGTAAAGATTGTTGAGAGCTACGATTCGTTGATACAGGTAAAGTTTCAGGATTTTGTCTGCTAGTTGAAGGCTGTGGATTGGGTTCGACGTTGACAGGTGTATCGTTATTGATGGAACTAAAATAGTCTAAAACTTCTTGTTCCATTTCAGGGTTAAGAAGATTTTCAACAGCTGAAGGTGGGGACATTAAAAGACTTTGTAATTCATCCATGATGTCGGGTGAATTTGGATTTTGCTGCTGTTGTTCAGGGTTTGCGTTATTTTCTGGATATATAGGATTCACGGGATATCTCGAAAGGGCATCTGCGGCAGAGTTTAATTTGCCTTTGCGGTATTGAATGTCATAATCGAATTCTTCTAACTTTAAGCGCCACCGTTGTAGTTTACTTCCTGGATCTTTATGGTTGAATAACCATTTTAAAGGTCTGTGGTCTGTAATTATTATGAATTTATGACCATAAAGGTAAGGTCGAAAGGTCTTACATCCAAATAAAATAGCTAATAATTCTTTTTCAGTAGTGTTGTAATTAATTTCGTTTTTGTTAAGAGTTCGAGAGGCATAAGCTATTGGTTGTTCTTTATTCAGATCTCCTTGAGAAAGGATTGCGCTGATAGCATAATTAGAAGCATCACATGTAAGGGTAAATTGTTTTGTAAAATCTGGGTATATGAGAAGAGGGGGTGAAATAAGACGTGCTTTTAGGTTTTCAAAAGCTAGTTGGTGTTCATTATGCCAAATAAAGGGAATATCTTTCTTTAAAAGAGTTGTTAAGGGTTTCGCTGTTTGTGAAAAATCGGGAATAAATTTTCTGTAATACGACATGAGGCCTAGGAATGATTTGACATCTTTAGGACATTTTGGAATTGGAAAACGGGATACAGCTTTGACTTTTTCAGGGTCAGGTTTCACACCTTTATCAGTAATAAGATGACCAAGATAAGAAACTTCTTTTCTAAGAAACTCGCATTTGTCAGGCTGAAGTTTGAGATTGTGTTGTCTGAGACGATTAAATATTAACTCAAGATTTTTAATATGTGAATTGAGGTCATAAGAATATATTACTATGTCATCTAAATAAACAAAACATCTGGTACCTTGGAGTCCTGTGAGCACTGTGTTCATTAGTCTTTGGAATGTAGAAGGTGCGTTTTTTAAACCAAAGGGCATCCGTTGAAATTCGAAATGTCCTTGAGGAACATTAAATGCTGTTTTTGCTGCGTCTTTTGATGTCATTTTAATCTGATGAAATCCAGATGCTAGGTCGAGAGTTGAGAAATATTTGGATTTACCAAGCTGATCTAATATTTCGTTAATGTTAGGTATTGGGTATGAATCACCAATTGTAACATCGTTGAGGCGTCTATAATCGATTACAACTCTCCACTTCCGTTGTCCAGAAGCATCTAGCTTCTTTGGAACAACCCAAATGGGAGCAGACCACGGGGACATAGAAGGTTTTATGATCCCGTCTTTTAACATTTTGTTAACTTGGTTCTGAACTTCTTTTTTGTGGCATTCAGGAAAACGGTAGGACTTAACATGTATTGGCTCGTTGTTCGTTGTATTGATTTCGTGTTCCAGAGTCCTGGTAAAAGATAGGGGATCTCCAGGCAAATAAAAGATATCTGAGTAATTCGAGCAAATGTTGTGGAGAGCATTGGCTTCTTCGTTATTTAAATGTGAGGTTCTTAATTGATTTAGAACTTCTTGGGTGCGCGAAAGCGAGTCATAGGATTGTACGGTATTAATAGAATATTCAGGGGATTTATTTTCTGTAATACTGTCGGAGTCAGTCGAAATTAGGGTAAGGAATAGATTGGAACAAAGTGATTTAGGAGATTCGGATACATTGACAACGGATATATTAACCCTATTGTTACCTTTTACTCTCACTAAACAGTTAGCTATGAGGATGTCTTTGAATTGGTTTTGGTCTAATATGAGCCCTTCTTTCACTTCAGGGTTTGAAACAGAGCATTCTATGATCATTTCGGATCTAGCAGGAATAGTATAGATTGGTTCATTAAAATACATCGGTATTTGAGTTCCGTTTATTTGGAGTTTATTCGTTGTATAATTAATGTTGCAACCGAATGAATTGAGCATATCGGTCCCAATGATTCCATCGTAAGGTAAATGTATTTTATTTATAACATGAAATTTATGACTCACACATTTTTTTAAGGAATCGGATAAATATAATTTTAAGGGAAAATGGCCACAAGTTTTTGTAGAACTTTTGTCGGGTTCAATCCCTTTCAAATCTATTTGTTCTTTTGTTAATTTTACAGGTTTCTGAATACAACAGGATTTAATTAAACTAATTGCTGAGCCAGAATCTATTAGCAAAATTAATGGAATTTCAGAAATTGACGAATTGATAATAACATGAGGAAGTAGTACTTTGGTCGGATCTGTTGTGATTTCAAAGATTTTTGTTTCATTATGAGAAACGGATACAGCGGACTTTGGCAGACGAACACTTTGCTGTTGCTGCACGGATACAGTGGACTTTGGCAGACGAAGACTTTGCTGTCGCTGCACGGATACAGTGGAGACTGGCGAATCATGTAACGATGCCAGTGGTGAATTGATACTCCGATTGCCATGTAGCGGAATCGGTTTATATTTTGGGGTGCCGATTTTTGGCTTGGGCAGTCCCGTTCGGCACAGGGACGAGACTTTTACTCGTTTTTTGGTAAAATGTCAACAGTATCGTAACCCTTTTCATCATTAAGGTTTTCAATAGACTGTTCATCATTAGTTTCTTCGGTCATAAAATTTATATTGGGCATAGTTTGAATGGGAATTCTTACATTTTGGTTTTGATGGAGGTTTCTGAACCGTTGGTTATTGAATACGCGTTTGCGGCATTGTTCCAGGGTATGCCCGGGAGTCTTGCAGTATCTACAGATTATGTTTTTGGAATCATTTGAATTTTGCTGGCGATTAAAATTTGAAGTAGTTGGGTTTAGGTTCGGAACATATTGTTCATTTGGGATTCTACGATTGTTTTGAAAATTTGATTTAAAGTTATAAGGTTTATTTACACGGATGTTATCGTTTGTATTGTAATTAATATTTTTATTAAGAGATTGTTGAATTTTCTCTTCGCTGATCGCTGCATTTATTGCTTCATTTAAAGTTTTGACTGATTTACATCGCACTATATTTGAAATACGCGGTATTAATCCCATTTGAAAATGATGAAGGGCTAATTCCTCCATTGCTGCTGTGCGACCTATCATTTCACGGCTTTTATTTCCGTGTGAGATTGAAATTTCTGTGAGCAACGATGAAAGGCAAGTTTCTACTCTTAAAGCATATTGACTAACTGGTTCATTTAATTTTTGTTTGCATTCTTGTAACTCGGTCAATAGGTGAGCATAATGTTTACGGACACTAAACTGTGTCTTAAGAAATTCTTTTAGTTGTTGCCAGTTGGTGAATTCTTTAATGGAACAGGCGGTTTCGGCTTTTCCTTGTAATTGACATAGTATATATTTGAAAAGAATATCTTTTTGGGTTTCGGATGCCAATTCATAAGCATTATTACAATTAATTATAAATGAGTTTAATGTATCTCTTCGGCCATCATAGGGCTTAACGAATTTTAATAAGATTGAGAGCTCTAATTCTGGTTTAGCTACTGGTGTTTTCCTTTTGGACGTGGACCTGGTTGATGGTCCTGAAGGAGGCGGACAGAGACCTTCTCTATCGTCCTCGGTGTCGGTTACAGCTATTTCTGGTCTTTCATTTTTGGGACTTTGTGATCTACTTTCAGCCATTTTTAATCACCCCAAACACAGAAAAATATTTTACAATATAACAAAAATAATAATAAAATAGTCCAAATGTAATATAAAACACAAATAGACAGTATAAAGTACAATATAAACACCATACAAACAGACAAATCACTAATGTGAAAGTTCAAAAAAATAATAGAGTATAATATTGAGGCAATGACCAAGACATAAGGCTTCCACTTACAGAGCGATAACGGGCAGGATCATGTTTCTTGAATTCTTCTCGCAATAAAGATCGGAGCTGTTTCTCTGGGCGTTGATGTTGATGAATTGAATATATTTTATATGGCAAATATTCAATTTTATTCACTGTTTTGTAATTTAAATTGCCAGGATATGGAAATAGTTTATTTATAGATATATATCTGTATGATAATTCTTTTCACAATTGTCACTTTTCCACCGAATTTAACACTTTAAATAAAGGAGAGACGTTTCCGGGGACTCTTTGAATCCCTTTACGCTGCCACCAAATGTTATGAGCCTCGGGGTCGAAGGGTTTTTAAAAAAAAGATTTAGTATGGAAAGTAGACACGACCGTTTTTTATGGATGATGGATTGAGACTGAAATGTGTGATGGATGGCTGAGAGGGGGCAAGGAGAAGAGGTGCTGATGAGGCAGGAATAAGGTATAGAGTCAGCAGAAAAGGGTGCATTGGGAATATGTAACAGTACGTTACATATATATTCATAGATCAGAGTTCAGATGTCTGATCTTCTTACCTACATATATTTGAAATCAATAAAATAAAGATGCTCCTGAAACCTATCAGTACTTAGTTGTGAGGTTGAGAGAAGCTGTCGAGAAAAAACGGTACCAACAAGAAAAAAACAAGTCCAGCTGCCTGGAAGGAAATCTAAAATATATAAACTATAAAGAGAACAACACTTTGAAAACGTTTTACCTTTCCAGTTTTACAATATTCGTCGGTCATTCTGCAGTCAGACTTTTTTTGCGATTCCAGGCGAGAGTTTGGTCTGGAGCGTTTCGTTTCCAGCAGTCTCCTGGAGAGCATGAAGCGGAAGGAACTCCGACGACTGGTGGCGCACTTCCTCAAACTGAACGCTCAGATGACGGGAGGACAGCGGCATCTCACACAGTTACAGGTGCTTGATCGATTGAGAATTTTCTAGCAACCAAGTGATATTAACTCCTGATATAGATTGAAAACATCTTCGCCTACCAGTCATTTAACTATATTTAATCGAAAATTTTCTGTTTGCTAATTTGTATTAAGAGTAGATTTTTCTTATCAGTTATAGCACTTATTATTTACTACGACAAATATATTCTCCTAAGTTTAATATCGTATGTAGGTGAATGCACACCCAAATCTATTATCGTATCACGCAACTAATACTAGTATTATGACTGTGGATTTGAATAATTTAAAATAATATAAAACGTATTACATCCGGAAGCGTTAGTTCTGTTTAAATGAGTAGCGAATATCTTAGATATCATAATGAGGGGTTAATTGTTTCGGATTGCATATGTATCACAAATGTTCAGCATACTCACCAAACAGTACGGTTACCATTTTCTGATACTGGTTCTATAGACACGAAAAAAGTTAAAAGTTGAGACTCCAGCGCCGTACTACAGCGCCATCTACAAATTTTTGAATATTAGCAATGTTTATCAGGCTAAGTTGCATTACCTGGACACGGTCAGCGCTCTGCCCAGCTACGGCGCGAAGTGTTTCAGCAGCGCGCGGCCTGAGAGAGTGTTGCTCGTGTCCCCTCGTTTTGGACTGTCACAGATCGTCGGGAGAAGCAACTCCGTGGTACGTTGAACTCTGCATTGTACTTTCAAATTAATGTAATGATTTTCTTTTTATAAATGACAATATAGCTCCCGAAACTGGAGCCATCACAAAGTTGTCCGATTGTATCTGTTGTTGATAGTAAAAAAATATTAAAAATTTTGTTTTATATTAATAACAATAATTTAAAATACTGAGGAAAATTTAAGACATCATCACCTCACGACGTCATGGCGACATTCATATCATTTGGATAAAAATAGATATAATTTTAACATATTTCTAAATTCGTCATAACTGCCTCCACTTACAAATCGATGTAACAAACAACGCATTCCAATCAATGTAGCAAACAAACTAAGCATTAAGTCTTCACCTAACATTCATAGCTCTCAAACTTTTTACTCTTGTTAATTTCTGAGTGTCGTTTTCTCGATTCGTCAATACTTACAATGTCTGTAAGCACACTTCATACATCCAACCAGCATCTTGGCACTTCAATTTAGTCTTGATAATATGACTTTCCAGCCTCAAGCCATAGCTTCTATAGAGGAGGTGGAGTGTGTTCGTGTCCGCGGGTCCTGTGTGTCGGGGGGCGGAGCGGACGTGGGGGTATTCCTGACCCGGGATCGCGTGCTCGCTTTGCTCATGGATGACCGCGACGCCGCCGAGATGCCACTGGTCATCGCCGGGTAAGACGCGTGAAGTGATTTTTACCAAGTTATATCAATGACGTTTATACCGTGTAACATCATGTTCGTTATTTGATGGGATAGACCTTGAAAATGATTATAGTCTATAGAAATTATATAAGTACGAGAAATTCATCGTTTTTATTACAATTTCCTAGTAAAATAGAAGACGAAGGACATGCACAGGACCATGGAATCTTAGGAATAATATTAAAATATTTAAATTATTAACTCCCCTGGCATCGTAGGACAAAGTCTTTCAATAACGCACAAGTTAAATTCGATAGCAGAACATATCTTTCATGATTTAAACTTCATTTTTTTATTTTTTTCAGTTACTACCGCCTCGCTACGGGTCGGGAACTGAATATAGAATTGGAGAGAGAACCCATAACCGAGGATATAGGTATGAAGACATCTGGCCACAAACGAAATAGTTTATGTATTGCGGACTGCATCCTCGGATACAGAAATACAATTGTCCTTGCATTAACATTTAATGAAAATAACCTGATAATACCAAACTAAGTCAAATTCGTCCTTACTAAAGACAAAAATACGATAATAGCCTTTTGATCAAAACTGTTGGTGCTTGATTTAATAACTTTACATTGAAAACGTAAATAAGATCGATAAGTCGAGAATATTTTTGATATTTTTAATAACACAACAAACACTGTTCTTTTCAGCACCGCCGTATCTATCACAGCACAACGTGGTCCCGACCAAATGGAGCTATTTACACTATAACGATCCTATAATGCTAACGAAGAAACATTATGCGATCTTCAGTATGCCGCCGCCTTATCATTCCACACCGGATCAGGCCAAGTCCAGCTTAGACACCAACATGAACACGAGCATTGCGAACAGGAATCACAGCAATAACTCCAGTCCTTTAGTCGGCTACGATTCCAAATCCGGTCTGCTCGGATACGATATACATTTTGAGAAGTGTAAAAGAAATGAGGATTTCCGTCTTTTCGATCCGAACGACGCTTGCTACCTCGACGACGGCATGGGATTTGATCTACAAAGTGTTCTGTCGATGGAATTGTTGGAGAACGCAAACAACCCCCGATTAGTGGAGGCCAAGAATGAGGAGGTGTTGCGAAGGGTGGCGGAAATGCAAAAACTTGTAGAGAATTCTGAACAGTATTTGACTGAAAATTGTGATGTTTTTAATAATAGCGGTTATAACGGTGTTCTTAGAGACGAATTAGTGGGTAAAGAGACTTGCGTAGATAATATTGAAAGTGATACGGAGTCAAACAATAGTAAGATGTCCGCTGCGGATGATGCGCCCGGAGTTCTTAAGCATAGTGACTCCTTGCTCCTGTTGACTGAAACCATTAACCAAGGACTGAATAGCGGTAATGTAGAAACGCAAAAACAATATACTTCTACAGATCTAACTCAAAGACAATCTCAAGGACTTAGCGCAATTCTCAATAATTGTGGATTCACAGATGCTTTATTAGCTCTTAATAATGACGTTGGCTTCTCTGAGAGTGACAACGATTCAACGTATACTCCTACGAGTAGTCCAATACGGAAACATCAAAATAAATCGACCAATAAAGCAGTTAGGACTAGTTTTGGTCTGCATAGTCCAGACGCAACATTAGACACTAAAGAATCAAATTTAAAACAATACTTAAAGCAGCTCAGAGAAAAGAGCGACAGGGAGGAAAGTGCAGCTGAATTTCCGTATTTTTACCAAGAGAGCTTAATAGAAAACGACGCCGAGCTTATAGACTTAACATTAATACCCCCACCGCAAACGCCTGATGAATTAGACTGCGCAACGCAAGTGCCTCAAATTTTACCTATCGTACCTCCTTCCTTTGCCGATGATAAGGACACAGAGCAAGACAATAGTCCTAAGAGTAAAGAGCTAGAGGAATTCATCGCTAATGTTACGGTACAACCCCCGACGGTTAAAATAACTCCAGCAATAGAGCTCACGCCGGAGGAAATAATGTCATATATCATACCACCGCCGCCGGGTTCAAACGCGTCTACTATAGATAGAGATTCAATTAATAACGTAAGCCAAGAAAAAAGCGGTAACAGCAACGAAGAACATAATAATACTAATGAGAAAATATCTAACGGTGAGGTAGTTAAAGGCGTCTTAAGTGTGAGCGAGATCAGAAATATGTTTGCTTCAAAACAATTAAGTGACGCTAGAAACAGTTTATTATTAAAAGAAAAAAATAAGGCCGACTCTCCGAAGAGCAAGCGAAAAAGTATAGCCGGAGATAAACAATCCAACGGCAACGCACATGTTATAGAATACCCCACTGTTGAGAGAAAAGGTATGTTCTCATGTTGCAGCAAAGACAAAAATAAGAACGATGATCTTTGTGAGGAAACAGAGCAAATTGAAGGTCATATAACGAACTCAGATTCGATGCCTGATGTTTGTGAAATCCGGCCACCTCCGAGAAGAAAAGGCAGTGAAATTCGGAAACCTCCAGAACGCCCTCCGAAAATGCCTCCCACGCCGTCTCCGAGACCTCGATCGAATTCATTCACGTGCCCCAACAATGAACTCAGCGCTGTAGAGTTCACAAGCACTCATTTCAGTACGTTAAATAATAAAAAGTTAAATTATAGAGTGGTCTGTGAAATGAATGAAGGTATACATACGCCTCCCCAAATCCCGCCACGGATAGAAAATAGAACACTTTCTCCTCCCCCACCATTATTACTGCCACCTAAAAAACCTCCCCTACCCCCCGTTCCAAGTATAGAAGTTTTAAGAATTAAAAATTCCCAGAAACTATCACCCGTTCGGGCGACCGAGCGGCTGGCTAGTATCGGGTCACCACATTTTCACAGGAATCTTAACACTTACCGGAATCTCGAAAACGAAAACAAACTAACCGATGACGAATCCCACAATCCGAGATCTCAGAATAACAACTCTATGACGCTACAAAATCGCCACGTACGTTCGAATTCTGAGACGAAGAGTACCATATTGAAAAATAAGAACATATCAACAGGCCTCTCTCTGTGTTCGCCTCAAATGAACCGTCGGTTCAGCAACAGACCTGACCTATTAAACGAAGCTCCCGTCGGCGATCAGAGACTATTCAGTCGTTCACTCGCTGAACGGAAGACCCTCAGACGGGACAGCGCGAGTCCGACGGGCAAGGTTCAGAATCATGTGAGGTTCAAGGAAGACGTCGTAGACGACATCCCGACTCCGCCCTCTCCGCCTACAGTCAAGTTCCCAGAGTTTCAATCTGGTAACAACGGACATGTGTCCATAGAGAACTTATTGTGCAAAACTGAAGTGGCCGTTGACGGGTTACTGCAGAGATTACACCAGGTGGCGCAGAAATGTTCACACCAACACGCCCACGGAGGAGGCGAAGACATCGATGAAATTAAATTCCAGGTTTGTCATTACGTTTTATGTACTGCAAAAAACATAGATTATGCGAATCCAAAAAATACATCCTGTGTCAATGGCTGACAAAACAATTTATCGAGAAGTCTTGTTAAGTCTTGTTTTTCTACTGGAACCTGATTAAAATGTTTTTTTCTCTTAGCGAGCTCGCTCAGAACTAACTTCGTGCGCGGTGTCTTTGGTGGGAGCGTCCCGTACACTAGTGGGGGCGTTGGGAACCTCTCAGGAAGGTCCCCCAGGGCTGGCGGCTCCCGCCGCCCTACCTGACTGCCTTACACCGTTAAGACGCCTGACGGATTTGGCACAGGTGTTTTATAATATTTTAATCTTTCTTTACACTATGTTCATCCAAATAAAATACGGTTTCATAAACACGCTAAAATTCAAAATCTAGATCAGAAATTGAAGTTATTTCCGAATTCTGTTTTCTTATTGAGGTTTATTTTGAAATAAATAAATATTTGAAAGTTCTTAACAAATAATTTTGGGAAGGTATTTTAAACAATTATTTATTTTAGGCTTTGGGGAAGCACACTTCAGCACCGCTCCAAACTAGAAATTTGATCCTTCGAGTTCATGACGTCACCGCCGCCTTTAAAGACTTAGCAGGTGCGGAAATGGCGCAGATTATACACGAACATAACTCCAAAGATGGAACTCAAGGCCAGGGTCAGGACTCGGCTTCCACCCTCGAGGGTCAACTGGCCCTCCGAGCGGAATGCCTGGCGAATGTCTTGGCAACTCTACTGCGGAGTCTTAGGGTATTCTCACCTTAACGATCCTAATGTCGGCAGCTTCACTGCGTCTCGGACGTCGAGACGTCAAAATTTCTGAAGTCACTTTGATCGGTTATAAATAAATGTGTTGTAGACTAAATAGAAATGTTAGTGTTATCTTCTGTTAAAGCATTATTGAAATGAGACCAAATAAAATTAGATACGTTTATAATGTTTTGATTAAGTTGTAGTTTTGTAAATTTTAATATACGTTGACTTGAACCGTCGGCGTCGTTTCGAGTGTTATGTTTGTAGGCCCGTAGGAAGCGATCGTCTGTGAATATGTTGACTCGTTATCTAGGAGTCCCGCGACTATGTGTAATTCCATAAATGTTACCATAACATAAAGTTAGAAGTATATCATATCTGTTCACATAATCAATGAAATGTATATTAATATTGAAGTATGTGTGATTATAAGATGCGAATAAAGTTATCATATCCTCTATTTAAGTCGAAATTGTTTTACGAGTAACGCATTCCGTCATTTTGTTCGTATCTGTGTTGCTAGTTGTGTAATATTTCAAACTCGCTGTGCTGATATGTAATATTGGTGCTATTTTAAAATAAACGCGTTATCGATCGGCTTCTGCACCAGTGATTTAATTTGTTTTTTTTTATTTATTTTATTGTAAACAATCAATGCAACCCTATTGCACACCTGTGAGTACAATTTATCTGTTTCTTTTTCTGTACCAGTGTTTAACCAAAGACAAGTTCTTTTTTTTTTTTATCTTAATTTATGTACAAATTGCTCATTCCGTTAAGTGTATACATGCTTCAAAATATATCGTTGTTATAATCATAAAAGTTATTTCATTTCATAAATATTTGTCGGATTTATCTATTGACTGTATATTGTTAATTTAACTATTCAATGCATACATGTTTCTCACCGGGTTTTCCCTCTTGTTGTTTTCAACGCAGCAATACTCGCTTTACTTACTTAAAATAACAAAAGTTTGTAATCCTTTTAGCTGAATATGTATGCATTTATTGTATGGAATTAAATGTTTATATGTAAGTGTTTAATATACAAGGTACGAACCACACCAATATATTTATTGATTTTAATTGCATTGCAATGCATTTGATGTAATAAACTATTAATACCATTAATTTTGCTAACTTTTATTTAATTATAGATTACTTTGTTGATGAATTATATAACACATACCTGCAGTATACGACGGTGTTGCCATACAACCAATTTTGTTTTTGTTTTCATTGCACATAAAAACATTATCGGAAAATGTAGTAGCTTACAGCTATAGAGAGTTCCGTCATATTCTCTTTGTTTCATGGTCTAAACTTGGCTGCTATCTAATTAAGGTCATGAAAATTTCAAACACTTAAAAATCCAACAAAACATTGAATATAATCATTCCTGTTTATATTTTCTGGCATTTTGTCACAAATTAATGAACTCAATAAATGTATAGAAAACCCTATATGCGAAGAAAAATTCTTATAATTAGAAAAAAACTAATTTTATATTGTAGTAAAAACTATGTTAATCGAAAATTACTCTATTTACAGGATAATTCAAGTTGTATACACTTTTATGAATATTTAAATATCTAACATCCTAAGTGAGACAATTAAATTAATGAGACCTTACTAGAATAAAAATATGCAACAAAATTCAGCGAGTTTATTAAAGCGGCTTATTTGTTTGTTGAAAAATACATTTTAATACCATTTCACACAAACCATACAATGTTTCTTCTAACAAATCTTCGGCGACGGAAACAATATAGAGGTAACGTGGTCTAAATCAATTGCTTCTTGATTTATAGTTTCGAATAATACTAGCAGTTAATTACAGAAGTATTATTTAAAATAAACCAGCAACAAAATCTGTATTTTACTCGAATTTTAGGGACACACTCATTGAAGAGACCGTACTTCTCGTTACAACCAATGCTACTGTCAGTGACATCTTTTCTTACAAGCACTAAGCCAAATCGATTATCAGTTCATATAATAATAATAAAATGGTGTAAAGTGTACAAGTAACGCCGGTTAATTTAACCAACAAATATTAACTGCGTAGAAAAATAAAATTACGAGCTATGTCAGTTAAGTCGGGAGCAAGATTTTCACACGATCCCTTACAACCGGTCGGTTGCAAATAGAAATATAGCCTTCAGAGCTATGACGCGACTAATCATTGATAGAATTCTAGAGTTCCGTATAGAATATTAACATGGCCATACAATCTGTAACGTTACCCTCAATGACGGGTTCTAAAGTCTGTTGAATTCCTTTCGGAAAACGGATATAAGGTCCCCACCTCCCTGTCAAACATCACGACTTGACTGTTATTGTCACAGAAGATGTAAAAGAACTTTGACTGAGTCAAGAATTAAAACTATAGCATTATATTAGCGAATGCTCTTTTATTTCCTAGATCCAGTTCTCTGCAAACCGTCTACTGAAGTACGCCAAGCATATAAACTTTGTAGTCTTCTCTATATTGTGTATGTTAGTCTATAAAACTAACTAGGCGAAGTCATGTGTCAGTATATATAAATATTAATTTTGATTGAATGATCAGTTAAAACTTCTCAAGCCTGAGTTATAGAGAAGTCTGAGATCTATTATTTTTATGTTGATATTGTATTTGTATATATTTATATAACGTGCGGTAATTAATGGCCGCTTGTAATTTTACTTTTAATTTTATTATTTTAACATAAACTTCTTAAATTTTGTTATAAATAGATATATCAATGATAAATTTTATTAAAACAAACTAATATCTACATTTATGTAATGTCAGTCTCGTTAACTACTAAGGATCTCTAAAACTATCCGCTTATACGATAGGAACCCAAGATGCGAGAAACGAGACGGACAAAAATAGTGCATTATTAAAGACAGATTAATATAAAAAGATAAGATACTAGATGCTATAAAACAAAGCAAGAATATTCCTCATAAACATAATGATATATTATGTTTGTTAATATTATGCGAATCACAGATAGTTGCCAAAATCAGGAAGTCTCGTTAGCAATAAAGTTAAATTATTATTCCTAATGATATAGCGTCTACTTGCTAGCTTTCGTTGGTGGGATGTATAAAAATGTTTCCTATTGATGGTGTCCGCCATCTTTACTTCGTATCCACTGCCTCCACCGTCGGTTCTTGGCGTGGCAGCCCCAGTTTAGCGAACCTTATTATTCTTATCATCACAGTGACACAATGTTACCATTAATCTAATATACAAGGGCCAATTAAACTATTTACTGTATGAATAAATAACGTGTAAAGCTTTATATTTATTATCTGTTTTGAAAATACGATGCCATTGTATTTTTTTTCTTTTCATTCGAATTTTATAAACTTTTAAGTTCATTCTTAAAAGTCATATTGTAAAAAAAGTACATAGATTATGTTTGTTTAATTTAAAATGTCATTATGAAACCGAAATCGAGTTATTGATAAAAAAAAGTTTTCTTCAGAAAGATATTATACAGGCACAGAACAAATATGTGTGCAATTTTCACACAAAGTTATTATTAAATGAAGTTATATCTTAAGTTTACTTGCTCTAAGTTAACTGTCTTTGACATAAAATATTCAGTTTTTACTATAACAACTGTCACGTCTGTTGTTTAGTTAAAGGTCCACAATTAAAGTAAACGTCAAATGCTAGCGACCTCATGACCTTTATCACACGTGGCTGGTGGCCAGTTATTTAATAAAATGTAACAATAATTATCTGAGTAGAAAATTTAATATGCATCATCGTATTTCCTCTTATAGGGTGACTTGTTGCTGTTATTTAAATATTAAATATGACAGCACAGGTTCACGAGAAACCATACTATTAACTTAAAATAATAGATCACAACGGAGGCCTAATCTATTCCTCATGACCTAACCGAGTTGTATGTACTAAACCGAAGTATTCTGTAATCTAACGGGAGCATTATAAAAAAACTCGTAATAACACAACATTATTGCAGTCCCGGGTCGTTAATCTGTAATATTCTATAAGTTTTAAGTCATAGTTAATCCCGGGGGTTTTGAAGGGATTGTAAAATGGCTCCGAGTTGCAAGGGCAACGTCCGAGAACAGGTTTTCTAATCGGTATATTTCTGCGTCCGATCGACCGAAGAAAAACTTAGAATAAGTGCAATGGCTGCAGAAGGTTCTGGAATAATTATTATTATTGAAAAATTGCTTTCCTCGCTTCATTATTACTGAAATTTCTTTAATTTCTTCTTCTTAACAATAAGACTTATAATATTATTGTATACTCAAAAATTTTACATTATTCCGTATTTATTTTGGATATATCTACAGCTACAAATACTATAAATTAATTTAATATTAAATTTAAAAAAAAAGAAGATTTTTAATCAACAGACATTCTCGTTTCAAACTTACGATTTGACTGTGAAGTGTGACCCAGTTTTGAACAATCAGTTGAAATGAAGCAGGATGCATGTGCACATCGAGACAAATAAGAGTTCAACAACGAACTTGTTTTTATTGAATCAGTAGTCTAATATTATTATAATTATATTTTATTTTCATTATATACATATATATATTTATTTGCTTAACTAAAATTCTTCTGCACACCTCGACGATATAGCACATAAAGAATTAAAACCACAGCCCCTAAGCAAACTAAGAAGCTATCTCTTTAGATTCATTTAAAATATTCATGTTACATTTAAAATAGGACCAAAGACAATTAAAAAATACAATCCCAATCAAAATTTTATAGTTACCACAGATTAAGACTATTCAATAGTTAAAAAAATCATTCAATTTAATGAAAAATACTTTTCAATTACACTTATCTCATCGTAATTATAATGTGACATATATATGTTATTTCTAACTTATATTAAGTATAAAATTAAAGACGGAATTGTACAAATCGTGTGTTAACTTTCGCCTGACACGACTCGGCGCAGGCATTTCTCTTCAAGGTCGCTCAAACCCGTCCCCAATCGCAAATTCTCTTCACCGGGCCGCAGGATCAACAAAGCAAATTACATCATACTACCAATATACACTCAGACTAGTACAGCACTAGCTCACGATCAGGGCTCCAAATCAATGAGGTAACGCGTCTCGATGTAATTCATATTTTATAAAAAAAAAGAAATACTTATAAAAGATTACTTTAATTATGTTGCAATTAAACTATACATCTTTGTTCCGTATCAAAAAAGATAAATTGATCAATCAATATATATGTTACAACTTAATTCTGATCATTTCCTTGATCTCAATTAACATTGTTAATAATACAAGACGTTTCGATTACTTAACGATTGTGAACATTATTTGTGATCATTCGTAAAAATCCTACATTCTGGAAGTCATTCTGGAACATTCTGGAAGTCGTGTCATATCTAAGTCATTTCATTTAATCTATAATTCAAGACGACGTCTGATAAAGAAGACGCGTTCAAGTGTCGCGAATAAATCAAAAACTCACATGAACCGCAGTTATCACGTTCCTTCCTACCTGTTTCACGATCGCTAAGAACTTTTGCCGTCAATGTACCAAGCTGGCTCGTAACTAACAGAAGGTCCGACATGTCCAAAGAACTGCACAAAAACAATCATTAGCTGTAAATGATTAGGGTGCATTTTGCTTTGACGTCCATGTACAGTTGGGATGTTCGTTAGTTACGTCACCGAGTGGTCAATAACAGTGGTGTAGGAGCAAAAACGTTGGCAGACAGGGACAGCATTCCTTCAACTCCGCTTTCCTCAGTAACATTAGAGACGCTGCCCAAGGGATTGTTAGAATCGCTGAAGTTTGCGAGATGCGTGCTGTATGAAGCTTTTTACTGACCACACTCCTGGAAGCCGACAGACTATTTTTCTGTTTAACTACATAACGATCTCAATTCGATGTCGCTTTGGATAAACTTTTATGGCAGCATCTACGTTTGTGAATTATTTAGTTTTGGAATTCAGCTCATTAAAAATATACTGTTCTGCAAATAGAAATTAAGACAACATTTGTCACTGTTATCAATAAATAAATGAGAATCAACTACTTTTAGTAGCGCAACTGGGTTAATGTGTATTCTAGACTAGACTGCTCGACGTAGCTTCGTCTTTCAAAAATACAAGCCTAGACGGCAGACAACGTGGATGCCTCGACTTGTGGTAAAAACTTCAATAGATCAAGTAATAAGAGTTTTTCAACTGAAAATGAATTCAGATTTAAAGATTTTTAAATGGAATTTTGATTTTCAAATGAGTTTTTAATGATTCCAGGTGTATTTTTGTTTCTTCGAATATAACCTCTTCAGAATATTAGTGCGGATTATAAAAGATATTAAAATGTTCATGATAAGTAAAATGATGCTGCTGTCTGTACGTAACTGGATGTAGAATTGTAATGGCGTTACGACTGAAAACTATCCAGATAATACTATCTATATTATTATGTTCAGGACAATCCTATAATATCGATATCGACGTGTTATTTATTTTAAATTCCTGTAATAGTATAAAACTTTTTGCTCATTACATTTTTTTATTCATGAGACAGATGTTTTTAATGTGACAATACAAATTGATGAGTGATAGGCATTCTTTAAGAATACAACTTATATCTTATATGTATATTACACATATACATTGTATAATTAATAAATTATAACAATATATGTAAAAATTTAGATTAACTTACTTAAATTTTAAAGTAAATCGTTTTAATTCAGTTTTCATTTCGTCATGATGGAATACACCTACAACGAGATTATTAAAATAATGCATAATTAAAAACTGTCTTAGTTTAATGAACGGCGCAAAGTTATACGAGTTAGTGAGCGGCTATTGTTAATGCTACTAGTCCGAGACGCCAGCTGCGCCAGATCTTACTTATTTTCTGATGGACAAAACATTTAAAATAGGTTAGTATTAGCGTCTACAGTAAACGTATTCATATCTGCTACTTTATACCGTCGGCCAATTCTCAGGTACAGATAAGTAAAAATTGTATTCGCTTTACATATAGTCTGAGGTCTGATTTTTTCGTATGTTTCAAGAAATATTGTAAACAATTTAAAATTAATACTGACAGACACCTTTTGTTGACAGATTTTTTCCAGATATTAAATATCGGCAACAAAACACTCTGACTTACAGTCTGACATTTGATTTTGAAATTTAATATTTGCTAATTACTGGGCTATTTAAATGTATTGTCGCTAGACCAATCCTAGGAACCAAGTATCCACCATCCACTATCCATCCGTCCAGTACACATGATAATTAAGTATCATTTTTAACAGCATATCATTCATATTATCATTCAATGAAACCTTTTAAAAATAATTGAATTATTTAATATAATTTAATTTTTCAAACCTTCGCAGAATAATGCTAAAATCATGAGATTTTTTTGTTGCCGATATTTGAAGTTTCGGAAAAAATCCGCAAACAGAAGCTGTCTGTCCGTATTCATTTTAAATTGTTTACAATAATTCCTGAAACATACGTAAATATCAGATCTCAGACTACAATATGTAAAGTGAGTACAATTTTTCCTTGTGGCACCTGGTACCTCAGCATCGGTTGTAGGTATAACCTAGCAGATACATATATTTACGTTTACTGTAGACACTAATACTAGCTTATTATAAATGTTTTGTCCATCAGAAAATAAGTAAGGTCTGACGGCCCTGGGATCTTGCTCTATAATAGTTCAAGAAATACCATTACAGCTTTGTACAGAAAGGTATTTTGTACTAAGCTCTGGTCTCCAACTTCGCGGTTACTATTTTTTAATTGTATTTTTTCTGCTTTTGGCAACAAAGAAGACTTTTTAAAAATCTCTTCAGCCGTTTCTAAGATAAATATGTTGCAAATAATGTCTTTGTTCTAAAAAATTCCTCCCAGACTTTATGGTGCCCGTATTTTAAATAATAAATTACGTTCTAATAAGGAGAAATATAAATAAACTCTCAATAGTCATTTGTGCCCGTCTTCGATTTGCATCACATAAAGGAGCCTTAAAGGGCCAGCTTAACAAGAATGTCATTTATATGCTGGATGCTGGAGCAATTTGAGCTGCATCTAACGCACACCTTATAAAGAACTTGTCAATTTATTGGAGCCGATGTATGCGTTCACGTGAGACCACGAGGTCTAGTTTTCTGCTTGTTATTTTGCCTTTAACATCTCATGCTCCGCGTTTTATTGTTTATAAGAAATGCTCACATCTTCTACACTCCCGATTTGATTCACCAAAACGAATAATTTAAAAGAGGACAGTTGAATCTGATTTCTCGTAAGACGTACACATGTAATAGTTGTCTGAAGTTATATAAGTTTTGGAAATACATATTATGCTGATAATAATAAAATTCATCCATAACCCCATGTTTCAGCTTTTTCCATGTTCATATATGTATATTATAAATGACAACATTTAATGCAAATTCCACAATGCGTCAAGGAAAATAGGAACGCGGAAGCATGCAGCCTAGCCACGGGTTCAATGACACTGAGCTGATTTCAAATCTACTTACTTTATCTGAATCATATATTTTATAGGACCTTATTATTTAGCAGCCCGAAGTTGTACTGAATGGGAGAAGCTGGTTCAAACGTAAAGAATTAAATAGAAGGAATCTAATATATTCCCATTTTGTTAAACTTAGAAATAGCATTGAATGTTAAATTCATTATAAGAGCCTGTAAATTTGTGAACCGTTCCGATTTTGTGTACGCCATATTACTATGAGAGTGTGTTTGTGTCTTGCTGTGTATATAAACCGCAATCTAGTTATCTGTTTTGTAGACGCAATATCTTTTGTTTCACAACAATATTTTTATTAGTTCTGTGCCTGCTTCGAACTTGTCTCGCTGTCACCTTAACACCATTAGTTTCAATGTTTTCTAATAGATTATAAGTGAAAAACTTCAAATAGTCGATAAATACAGTCAATCAGGAGTATTATAGAAACAATTTCTAAGGAACTATCACTAACACATTAAGCGTGAAGTCGTAACAGTTAAAGTCGTGTTCCTATTACTATTCGTAAAGATCAGGGTGAAAGAAACTGCCTTATTTTCAAAATATATAAGATTGTACAAACATAGACTAAAATTTTATAATTTAAAATAATTTAAATCTAACAGACTCTTACAAGATATATAAATTGCAAAAAAAAAATTTCAAATAGTATGAATAATGCGGTAACAAACAATTCAACAAAGAACGTGAAGTATAGTATTTATAATGTTTTTTCTACGTCGCAATAATTCAATACTATAAATAAGTTTGTAAAGCTGTCTCTTCAATAATTCATCCCGCATTCGTTCTAAGAGTTCAAGGAGAAAGTATTCAATTTAATGAAAATAAATATCGCCACTGAAGACTTTACAATACTGAACATTAAGATTTTTAGGTACGTTATAAAAAAGCTAATTTGTCACTACAACCACCGATTTATAAACGGACCTTATTCATACAGCCGATTTCATTTTTTATCACTGTAATGTCTGAATAAATGAAAAAATTTTTTTTATATTCTATAACTTCTCACTATATGACGTTTGACAGAACAAAGACTATTTCTTGCTTTAGTTTTTAAACTAAATTATCCGACAAATATTACAGATTGTCTTATATTAATGAAGTGAGTGATTGAGTGAGTGTAATAAGGAATAATTCTAAAAAAATCCACTTCTTATATACGTAGCGCCTTATATACGTGGTGTCATGTGTTTTCTTATTAGTATTAATAAAGCTTTACATTGACAGGTTTTCACAAATCTGCACATGTAAAGTAGTAATAATCATAAAGTAGGTAATTCAATGAGAAACTGGCAACACTAAACCTAACACCGATAAAAGACTCAAGCTAACTTGGTCTAGGTTAAAACAAATTTTTACTAAGGGTAATGTATAGACTGATACATCAGCTTTCATAGACGTTATACTATTGGTTTCTGCTGGAAACTTACCTTGTTTGACAGTTTCTATTTTGAAGTGCAAACTGGAGCGTTTGGTCACTTAATAAAACTTATGACTGTCATACAACACACGACTGATATGCACACAATTTTTACATGGAATACCTTATATTGAAATAAATATGAAATAAAAATTTATTAAAATTAAATATTGAAAATTACCTGACAAAATGAGGTTGTCAGACAAACTTTAATAACAACGTGAATAATTTGAAACATTTGGCTTTAATCTGTTCAAGTTATTGGCTGCTTTTTTAAAGCGACGGAATTGGTTTTTCCGCAAATATTTTCTTATTGGACGGACGCAATAAAACAAAATAAGTCGATATATTATCAATGACAATGATTTTCATAATAATATTAATAAATAAAAAGTACGAATTAACCAATACAAAGTTATTTTTTAGATGTCCTGCATCCTCGTGTTATTAAACGAGACCGGAATACATTAAGTATAGATAATACAAACCCTCAATGAAACACACTGGACGATTAAAACACTTATCATATTATTTTTAATATTCAATACCAAAATCAATATAATTTACTTTTATAAATCATTATTGCTTAGACAAAATATAAACAGAATAGTCCTTAAAAATTTACGAATGAAACAATATAAAAGCTTAATAAAATTAAATTAAGAAAACATTTGACACTTTGATTCTTGTCTTTTAGTTGTGTCAATTTGGCACATGACAGCCCGCCAATGACATTTGGATTGTAAAACATGGTAGAGATTTTTTTATTACGATTTAAATTATAAAAATTAATAATTAAATATAACTATGTAGATAACTTAATGCCCATAAATTTTAAAGAATTTAATAAAAATTACAGATTCTTTATTTTTATAATTTTTATCTCTATCGAATGAATATCTAAAATAAATTGAAAATATATCTCAAAATAAATAGCGTAATAGTAAGAAAATACACGAAATATCCTTAATAAATATTTCTATATTAAAGACGATCGATTTCTCCCCCAGTGTGTTTAAGGTTTTTTTAAAACTCGCCGTATTTCTAACGAAGCCAGCTCCTTCTTCAGCACCAACCAGTTGTCTCTTATTAGAAGTTATTATGGACTAGTTTTTTTCCCCGGCGCGCCACGGGTCGTTACATTATAAACGTGAGAAACATCGGACAATAATTAAACGAATAATAACGTATATGTTGGTGTTTAAATTATATTATTAATCAAAATTGTCATGCATTTCCTCGTTATTACGATTTAAAATGTGAAAAAAAAACTATTCTATTAGTACTTGAATTTCTTTCTAATTAGAAAACAATAATTCAAGAAAACTAAAACTTTCAAATAAACTATTAATATATTGTCATTTACAACTAACACCAAATGACAGCGGATTCCTAAAACGTTTCGTTCCTGCTCTTTATATACATTATCTTGAAACGCATAATTTAATTGACAATAATGAGAATATTTTTGATATTAATTCTTTAGAAAGTACTTTAAAACTATGGTAAGTTAGATATATACAAACACGTGTTTAGTTTGTAAGTTAGGTGAATATATGATTACTAATTATAAATGTTTAAACTATTATTTTCATATTTAACATTTAAATTGTAATTAAATCTTAATATCTTAAACCTGCCACAAACTTCTTTCATTTAAATTATATATAAAGACTATTTTTAAATATAAATAATTTAAATTTTACATTATTTTAATATTTATTATTATTATTTTCAAAATTGATCGAAAATTAGTCGAGTGTCGCCAGCAATTATCACTCGATGTTTACATAGACGAAGCGCGGGTGAACTCACAGGGAGGACCGACGCTCACACCGAACTGTAATCATCAACGTCTTCATGAATATTATAATAATAATTAAAATTTATAAAACGTACATACTAAACATCTATGAAGATGCCTTGAGCTTAGTGTAAATGGTCATAAAATTATGTTATGATAATAAAATCGAATCTAACATATCAAGGAAGTGATAGTTGTCAATAATTATAATTATAAAGAATATATATAAAATGATGAGGTCTCTAAATTCCTAAACGTGTAATGTCGTCCGGCTGTCAGTACTCGGCGCACACACACACAGACCGGTCGTGTCGCTACACAGTGTACACACTCACACACAGGCGCGCGGCCAACGTCCCTTAACTTGGTACGGAACGATGGTTATGTTTTATTTATACTTTCTTAGTTCGCGGGATGCGGCCATAGAGACGCTGCTGAAAATTTTCTTAAATAATTACTTTTTATGACATTATATTAAATACGAGTGTTACTCACAAGGATAGATTATTTCTTACGAATATTAATGTTGCAAATATTGGTAATTTTAAAATTATAATTTAGTTTGTTTTTATTCTAAGTTTCGGTTCTTTTTGTTACCATTATCACTAAACTTTCATTTCTATTCTCTACTCCGGTCAGAATAACGATGAAGTTATTTTTTTAATATTTAAGAATGTATACACTTAAACAGTAGTACTTAATTCAATAACAAAGTTAAAATGTTAAAATGCCTAATAGACGACAGACCGGACCGGTCAGGATGTCTTTATAACGTCACAATAAATACAAGAGGAATTTTAACCGAACAGTCGGATCGTAAACTAAGAACTAGGAAGATATAAACAAGCCGCAAGCGAACCATTCAAATATGAATGTGAGATAAATTTTCTAACGAATAAAACTCACGTGCGACTCTCTGCGCTCAATTTCGCGGCGGCGTTAGGAGCACGTCTGTGTACGGGCTGTGTGCGTGTGTGGGTGAGCGTCTGCGTGTGTGTGCACGAGCGCAGGTAACAGGGATCGTCTGCGGGAAAGGCGGCGTCCATTTTGTAATATGAAAATACATTAGAAATATTTCGCTCTTAGAAGATTCTTAGTGGTCAATATAATTTAATGTCAATCATTCATATTTTTTATTAGTTTTAAAACACTGTCTATATCTCAAGGTGTTGTAAATAAACCCTAACGGTTATTTGGTTAATTCTATTTCAGTATGTAATAGACTAACTGAAGAACTGTTCACTTTGGATAAGGACTCCACATATTAATGTCCCACATATAACAAATTCTGGTCGTCCGTTAATCAAAGAATTATTTGAAATTAACGCTGGTCCCATAATTATTAAGCGTGGGTACTCGAAAATTTGTATCGAGGAATTGTCGAACTTATCACACATTAGTATCAAGGAAAGTCATATATATCGACGAGACAGTGTAATATTAATTTAATTTATAAAAAACGGAGCCGAAATCTTGCAAGAAATTAATTACGAGAAAAAAAGAAAGGGGTGCGCGAGCGGCGAGCTGACGTAATTTTACCGACGGCCGTCCCGCGCATGCGCAGTGGAGACCCGGCGTTCGCGCCAGACGCACGCCATGAAACAATACTTGGTACGAATTAACACATCAAAAATGTCAACTCCACAAGTCACAGGCCGATAAGTATTAGATAGTTAATGTGTACTATATGTTGCGACGCTACGTGTGGACCGCGGACGACACTGGAAGGACGTAAGTTATTGTACATATTAAATATATATATCCATAGTAATATAAATCATTCTATTAATATATTTTATAAACGCTAATATGAGTATTTTAGTAAAAAATATTGTCTTTGAGCGAGCGTGCTTCTACCCTTGCCCTTTGTTTCCAATAAGAACATCTCAAGTAGGGCTAGTGATGTGATTGCACTATGTAATCATAGAAATAATCTTATTTTAACACGAACATAGTTATAATTATCGAATTTCAATAGAATATTCGAATGATTATAAATCAGTGTCAAGCTATATTTAATTTAAAATACATTACTAACCTAGTACAACATTAAAATATTAGATAAATGTTAAAAACCGTTATAAACCAAAAAGCCCGCCACGATCGGGACACGTCACTAACCTAGGCCAACATAGAGGCGTCGGAAGCGCAGGTCAATACACCAAGTCACGGTCGCGCACTTTCACAGAGAAATATTCTCCTTTAGCAGTTCTAATACACGACGTGGTCCGTGGACGGGGGACTGCGGTATTTAGAATACCGCAACACATTCATTCAATACAATTATCAACGGTTTTTATATAGTAATGTAACAGATTTATATTATACAGCCTTTTCATTTACTGTAATAGATTTTTTTTTTTTAAATTACATCGGCTGAATAATTTGGTTTGTTACGAAATATCGACGTTTAAATGATGATAACTTATAATGTGTTTTTATGTAATGTATATAGTAAATATATAATATATTATAATCCACGTTGTCCTAGGTCACTGTACGCGGCGCGTTGCTACGTCAATTCAAATAACACGTAACAAACGTATTTGAACCTTATAGGAAGTGAATAAGGTTGGTATTTGTATTAATAGTATAAATAGGTATAACTCCATTCATAATTCGGTGCTATACATAAATCGGTTTTAGTGCGGTCCGATTTTCAAAATACCGTTATAAATATCACTTGGTGTGTACTTCATATGTACTTCATGTGTACTTCAGTGTTACTTCATTATTAACAAAGTCAATCACTATGTCTTTATATATTATTATATGTAAAAATTACATTTATCCAATAAATATATATATAAAATGTATATATATAGCTTCAGTATGTTATATAATGTTTTTATTAATAGTACATATAATATTCACTTCATACAAAATATCGTTTTGAAATAAACGATTACCTAACCTTTTGATCATAAATAATATTATTCTATTGTGATAAATTTATTAATAAAACACAAACATGCAACAGAACATACATTATATATATATATATTGCTGTAAATTAAAAATATGTATAAATATGTATAGAATAAGGGAAAGTTAATAGACATCACGGGGTCGCTTAATTAACAGACAGCTGTGAAGCTCACCAAAAAAACTGACCCCAGCGGGTTACAGGCCGAGGGTACTAGTGTAGTGACCACACGAACGGACTACATACATCGATATCGAGGTATCGATTAAAATTAGTTAAAATTAATAGAAATATAACACTGCCAGTAAGTGGTTTGTTACAACCAAATCGGTCAGTGTACTTAACACAAGTTAACATCGACACTACACGGAGAGTTAACGGTTTACATTCACACATCTTCATATTTAGTCTTAACGTAGGTTATTGCGCGACAAACGGAAGACGCTTCGTAGGTAACGACGGTCGAAACTTGTGTTAAGCGTATGCGTTACCACGCTAATGATGAAATATTCATTACATATATATAATTTTAGTTCCAAAACTGTTATAACCAGAACATCAATAAAACTAGTAACGTGATCGCCGTAGTCTAAGACGTTCCACCCCCATGGTGATAAAAAAAACACATAAACGAGGTGCTGTCCTGTTTTCAGCACATGGCGGAAGCACATGGTGTGGAGACCACGACTATACTCACGATTAAATAACGTTGACTTTGAAAAGTCACAAAAACCATGCATCATACATTCTAGAGAGTACATACAAGTGTGACCCATACACGTGACTTATACTATAAAGATATATATATATATATAATTTAACTATTGTTATGGAAGCGGCTGTTCGATACAAAAAAAAAAACATTAATATATAGTACATTTTAAATAAAATTTATTTAAAAATAATGTCACGAACCTGAAAGTTTTTGAGTCACTCGAGGCGCGTGGTTCCTACTAAGGATATTTATCTTGTATTCTTGAAGAATCACATTATTATTACTTGTAATATGAAATATTTTAATATAAGTAAATTATTTAGATTCATTGTAATGATGATGTATGTGGAATGTACTATAAAAGATAGGCCATTAGTGATGAGTTTGATACCATACTAATAGTTCTGGTACAGGATAAGGCGGTTATTTCTACTAAAATTACTATAAAACGAAATGATCCGGTCAATATTAACTTCCAGAGACCTCATTAACTGAACTTAGGCTCTAAAACTAGTTGAATACGTATTCTATATGTAAAACCTATTTTTAGGAGTGTTGGCTATAGGTAAAAAACTAAACTCGTCTAATAGAATCTTGCAACCACATATACCTGGTGTATATATATATATATTACGTGTGTAATAATTATATACGGCGTTATTCTGAATAATACCTTAATATTCTGTAATAACTCCTATTTTAATTTGTTTTTTTATGTTACTTTCCACGATATTCGCTCCCAAAGCCCATTGAACGGGAATACTCCGCTCGGAGGCCATTAGCGAGATGGTGTCAGATTCCACGGTACGGGCTCGATCCTGTTTGCTCTCCCTTAATTAGTGACTTAGCTGGATTCATTCCTATTCGGGACTTCACTAGGAAGAGATTCGTTTTAAAATAACTCAGCGGAGTACGAAGTCTTAAATTCTTACCAAAAAATGCCAGGGCATTCATATTATTTGCGATAAACAGCTCCTACGTTTCGGCAGGTCATTATACAATATAAACGTAACTTTGTAAATGAAAACTATGTTCGAGTTGATAAAAACGTAAAGCATGAATGGGAGGACGTGACCGCAATGAGCGTCGCAAGATGGCGTCCGCCCATCGCTGGGAAACTGGTGTGGGAATCATATAATATGTTAATGGGAAGACGTGATGCTCATTTGTTTATTTAATTAACTTACTCCGAGGACAGGAATCCTGTCCCAACTGTATACGACATTGTAAGGATGAAGTCTTTGGAATAATTCTTCGGTAGACTGAATCATGAACACTTCAAAATTGGATTGAACATTTTTTGCTTGTCACTTTGTCATAATATCTTCGTTCGTTTGATAGCATTTTTTTGTAATTCGATTGAATCACACAAATACGTGACTTCCCCGAACATGTTGTACAGGAAGTGCTGGATGTGGAGGTGGTTGGTTGTGGGAAATAGTGCTTTAAAATAAATTTAGGGTCCTCACTGGTAGGGCTTTAGAACAAAAGCGTAGGTTTTTAAATAAAATACTGTTTTAAAACAAAAAAACAATATAATCTTGACGTATTTTTTACGTTACTTTGTGAATTTAAACTTAATTTATACACGATTCAAAAAGTAACTATAGTTATACCAAGTTATAAAGTTGATCTATAATTGCAAAGAAACGATTCTATCTGAGACATCTTTATTTAAGAAATTGATGATGAAAGTTTTAATTTTTGGGTGATATTTCATTGACCAAAACACAGTTGACTTATCGACCAGATATAATCTTTGTAAGTAAGCTTAAAAACGAAATGATATTTCCACATTAACGACCTTAATATAGGTATATCGGACATTCATACACTGGAGCGTCCTCTACGATCTTCAAATCGTTAACTAAGAGAAGTAGCTGGGTCGGATTCCGGACGAAAGTTTCATGCGAGCGACGCACAAAAACCGATATACAGACGATGTTTGCTCCGAGCATTCCTCCGCACTTGTCAAAAAGCAAACACTCCTTACAAAGACATCGGAGAGTAAAAAACAGGAAAACAAAAGTCTGGAACGAGGCCGGAATAAGAATGGGATACTATGTTGTTCATTTGAAAGAAAATAATTAGGGTCGGCACGGGAGGATAGGAGCCGGGGCTGAGGACCGACGCGGTCACACGTTCGGAGGACGGCGGAGACAAGCAAAGAAATACACCGCGGCTCGCTGACCGTCACATGAATAACTCCAACAATAACGCTGTAAAAATATGTGGGAGGTTCAGAAAAAGCTGAGCTGAGGCAGCCCTGGCGATCCAGTCGAGCAAACGACTCGCGCCGCTGCGCCTGCGCCCTCGCCCGGGCCGGCCCGGAGCCCCCCCTGGCCCGAGCCCGCGCCGGAGCCCCCCCGGCCCGGCGCGAGGGAGACGCCGCACTTTCGCCACGCGCCGGACCGAGACAGCATCACTGCACTCGGCGGATGCGAGGGTTTCCGATCGTTGACTCCTCTCAAGGCCACGCGTAAGCTACTTTTTGTGGTGTCATCGTAACGTTTGTAATAAGCGAAGTAGAATGACCTTCGATACTTTCTTCCGAGGTCAGACGAAACCGACGAAAACGGCCGCAACTCACAAACGGAGCTCGCCGAAGACTTTCTCTTCAAATATACATGTCATTTCAACGTTTAAATCGATTCCAACATGAAGCAGGTTCCCAGACTGATTGGTATTTCTTTCATTATTACCATTTATTTAAATATGTGACTATTAATGCGACCGGGAACAGGTGACCAAGTTCACCTAAAAAGCCGACAGCTGAGACATTTCGTAAAGCGCCCATTCATTAACAATTACACATAACATATAAGGTATCTTCGTACGACCTGGTCGAGGGAAACTTAGACGTGGCACATAAAATACATATTAAATATAAAAAAAGCCTGAGCGTTTTTATCCCGATAACAATATAGTTGGTCCTTAAGATAAAGTGACTTGGCGGATGCGGGCTGTAAATCATGAGCGGCGATCACCCTCGCGTTATCAGAGGGATGAACCGGGATGATAAATATTACCATAAGATAACCGAGTTCAGGGTCAACGAATATCGCGGCGAGTCGAATCCTTAGCACAAATTAAACGTTCGCTCATAGAAAATTTAACCGACTGAAGCGTTTAACTTTGAGTCATTTATGTTATGGTCATAGTCAGTTATTCCGCCTGTTTGAGTACGAGAGACGTTGTGAAACTTGGTTAGTTAAGTTATCACAGACAATGGATATTATCATAATATTATATCATACTTATGTCGTATAAATGGCTGGCTATTCAAAAGTATCTCTAGGAACCGTGACTAACCGCACTTCACAATAGATATAACCTTTAGACACTAATAATAAACGTAGCGGTTTAACTAATACACTAACTGTATTGATTGGCCTACATCAATATTATTAAATGACTTGTAAATCGTTGATTTGACGAAATAAATTAAATAATCACACGAAACTATGACTGAATATTAATGAGTTTTGCTGATACTTTTTTGTATATAAAGATAAATTAGTTGTTTAAACTGAGTTGAAAATATTAAACAGCCCGCATCGGGAACACGTGTCGGCGACAGCATCGAGTCACCTACATTATTGAGTCCCGAAGACGTGTTAATATGTGTTATGCAGTAATGGGTCTAGGAATTATAAAACCAAGGCAGGAGTAGTTTGAAATATTATGAATATTTTTTTAATACAAACTAATATCGAGTTTCTTTATGTTATCTCCGGAGGTTGTATCAGCGTCGTCTGGCTGCGAGCGCCACTCTCGATTATTAACCTTATACACGTCGACATAGAGGCTAGGGTTGAACGAGCACGATGGATGCGCGGGCGCGCCCACGGAGGAAATACTGTCAATTCATGATGAGAACCGAATGTTGTGTCTTCAGCGTTATAGAGCGGTACCACTTACCACCTACCACCCAGGCTCTGATCCGATTAGATCGCTACCACTTAAACATATACGGTTCTGACAATAACATAATGCGCTTCCATAATTTAACCCGTAGCAGCGCGCCGGGTTGAACTGCAAATTAAAAATTAAACCGCTGATACGTTTAAACGTTCATTTCATACTTTGAGCGATTTGGAGCACTTCACGTGGCGAGCTCTTATAATTTGAAACCTAATTACGGCGGCGCCTCCATAGAGAGATTTAATAAAAAAAAAACATTTAAAAATGCAAGCCCTGGATCTGTTTATATTATAATGGACCTTAGACTTATAGTATTAAGATGTGAGCTCGCCTGTCGCTCGTGTTTCAAGATGGCGTCAGTCGTGTTTTGTTTATTTTCCCCTTTAAAACGCTCTGCGGCGTTCCAGCGCTCCCTCTCGGGGTAAAATCGAGATCAAAGTAAAAAAGACAATAAAACATCAGAATTCCTCGTCAAAGACAAAGACGACGTGTCTCTGTGTCCTAGGACTGGTTTCATTTGTAAGTGAGCCAGAAAAATGTTGCCGCGCAATAATTATTAATTGATAAATATTGATAATAGATTAACGAAATATTAACGAACACACCTAAAACCTTTAAAGTGAAGCTATTCAAGACTTAATGTGTAACATATTCTAGATTACAGGTTCAGTTCACGGTTGGTCTAGGTCTCCTACTACGTGACAATCGTCGACCAAAAAAAAAAACAATTACAGTGAGGTTTTAATTCTTTCAGGTCGATGTAGAGCCGAGGTCGTGGTGTGGTGTTAGGTTGAACGTATCTGGGTGTGGTAACTCCACCACCGTTGGCGTTGGTTCAGCCAACGGGGGCAGAGTTCCTGTCCCTAGATGCGACCGTCGTCTAGCCTCCCCGTGCTGCACTCGCTTCATATAATACGTTCTAAGATTATCCAACCAAGGTTTTCGGATGTACTATGAAATTAACAAAACGTTGGCTATCATGACAAGTAACGAGACCAACTGACGACACTCACACCTCGTCTGCCCGTGATCACGGTTGCTGAACAGTAACCGAGACAGTACATCCGAAAATTTTAATTTTATTTATATGTTCTGCTGTGTTATAAACTGTGTCTATACTTCGTGTGTGTATACAAAGCACTTTTTGGACTTCCGCAAAAAATACAATGACCACGTCGACAACAATATATTCGTCGCTTTAATAAACACTAAACGCTTCTTGTTAAATTTTTAAAGGTTTGAGTAAATAGTAACAATAAATAAACACCCGTACCTCGTGCTGTGTTTCCTCCCCGAGTTACTTTACCTTAATTGTATGAAAAATATGTGTATATTGTTAAGAAAAAAGAAATATTTGTAAAGTAAAGTGGACTTTTATTATTTAATACCCACGCTGACTGACTGTTTGACCGACTTCTGACTGTAACTGTTTGACCGACGAACAACGAAAGAGGTTCTTTATTCAATGTCTTGTATGAGTTCGTTATAAAAATATTTTAAACTCGAACTAAAAAAATATTACGAATTAATATGTTTTCTTGTTCCACGAGAGAGTCGGTTTAATACGTGTTTAAGTAGTGTTCAGGTGTTTAAGGGATACTTGAAGCAGCGGATTACTTCGCGCTTCTAAAACTAGATACATTGTGTATTCGTTCATATTAATATTTACGCTATTAACTATTATATTTACTTCTACAAACAAGAAGAGTTCAAAATATGTTTATATGTTAACTTCAATGTAATAACTTATGTTTTTCAAAATGGCATACCATCTTGGAGTCTGATATCATCAAGGGTTGTTTTCAGTAACTGAAATAAAACCTTATACACATGCACGTGAGAATAGAAAATATAAAAACCTTACAAAGAAATGTTGGCCTTCATTAACACTAGCATTAGATGATTCAGGATATAATTATGTAGTTTGAATGAAACTAATGTTTTCGGATAACTACGCCACTAGTGGTCACAGCCGGACGACATGATCACGGCTGCTGAAAAGTAACAGAAACGTGGGGAGCATGTTGAAAATAATAAAATAACTCGTAGTAATCGGAAAATATTAGTTTCATTTAAATGAATACTCGCGACAGTCTTGGATTTCATGTAATTAGTTCTTGCTTGCGACTTCGCCTGCGTCAGCTGAGGAGTTGGGAGGAATGTATGACGTGCTAAAACAGTAAAAATTTTCTAATAGTCTTTTTCTTAAATAAGAGATTCCAAATAGTCCAATCCAATGGAAATCTAATGTTTAAAATAATTTTTCGCCCAACGCAAACTTTTTGTACCATAGTGGTCCCATAGAAGTATATTTTTGTCTCAATTTCAAACTGTTAAGGATCAGAAGACTATAATTAAAAGTTCCGTTTCCCTTAGAATTACAGTTATATTAAAGAAAATTTTAGAATTTAATAAATAATAACAAAAGAATTTTTTTAAACAAAGTAAAACTGAATGTACTACTTCCTTATATACAACTGACAAGAGTTATCCGTGTGTTTGGTAAATTCAGATGCGATGTATTCGTTCGCTGTCAAGAAAGTCGCACATTAGGTAATTGTATGTGAATTTGAAAAGTTTAAATTCTCAATATAATATTGTAAGTCAGATTTCATAATGAAGCAAATCGATTTTATTTCAAAGGTAAGTAAAATGAAAATGGTTGTAATACACACTCGCAGGCTAAAGCGAGGCCTTTAGATGTGCGTTGGCATCGTTAGTTTTAAAACCGGACGCGGTTTATAATTGTGATAATAAAAATAAACCTTTACTTAAACATTTCATAAATTATAGAAAATAAATTGATGCTGGAGCTATTGATGGGAATAAATGACGGTCGTAATTCACGCCTGAAACGAATAAACGAGTCATTAGTTTCATTATATTAAGGACCTGGCTGACAACCCGTAGGTATTATACCTAAAGTTGCTCGTAACGGCAAAATACAACATTAAAATATTCAATTAATAGTATTAATATACAAACCAGCACATAGGAGACACATCTTTGGTTTGGTTATTTTATTTTTTTCTTTTGTGATGTAGGTCCTTTTGCTATTTCTTATTGACTATAAAGATTCTCTGTGGTCTCGTTCATTTATTCAACTAGAAAATTCAAAAAAATATCGGGTTTTTCTAAATAAAATCAGCATATAGTCTAATTTTATTTTCGAAGTGGTTCAAATACCTACAAGTCAATTCAGAAAAGTGTACAATACTTTAATTGATAATAAAAAGTCTTAAAGCAGTTTGTATACTGAACGCTGTATTTGATATTGTTAATTCTTGTTCTAGATTCATTAAATTTTATGTCATTACGATATATTGATACGTTCCTCAGATGTTAAGGAATCGATTGTGTCTATGAGATGATCATGGGTGACCATTGTGAAAGAAAAATAATGAAATAAAACAATCAACAGGCCGTACATAAATACAACTATTTATTACGATCATCAAACACCGTCGCCACGTGACCTCCTTCATAGATTATATATATTTATATCGTTCTGAAACCAATATATTAAATTTGGCAAAAAAAAAATATCTCGTTATATTAAAACGAAGTAATTTTTTTTATCTGTTAAAATTATCTTAAAATTCGTATCATATTAATGAATAAATATCTTTAATGGAGTAAAACTATTCCGTTATAAATACACTTACAAAGTTACGTTCAGCGAATGAAATACAAACATACTCATGCGAAATACCATCACTAGTTAATTTAAAATGAGTTCAATGATCTATAAAGGTATGAAATATAAATATATATATAATTCCGATATTCAATATCTTTATAATCTGTGGAACATCCACAGCCGGCAATAGTCGCCGTTGAAACATATTATTATAAAACTAATTCTAAAATGAGACACTTATAAGAAATTAACACAGAAGTCAGTCCCTACAGATACTTACAGCTAGATATGACTATGTCTTTAAAACACCAATCGTATATGATACGGAGAGGAGCCCGCTACTGGCCCGGCCGCTCACGGAGTGCTCTTAGACACATTAAAATAGCGTACCGCTTACGCTACAAACGCTATACACTTTATTTTACTTTATTAACCGGTTATTTTATTAATATTATTAATTATTTAAAGAAATAAAAAGCATTTTTTAAAAGGCGACTCTTTTCTATAGTGACGTGACAAAATACCGATACAACTGTGATGTTAATACAGTCTGTCGGTTTAATGTGAAAAAAAAACCCTTCATCGAATATAATGCACTTATGATATAATAAAATTAATATGATAAAGATTTGAAAACAAAACCTTTTCGTGACAATCAGATGAATTTAAATTAAAGAAATTGTTTACATTGCTACATTTGATAATGAACGCAATAAATAACGTCACTGAGTATTAAAGTGCCCCGGCACGTCACTGGTCGTCAGAACTGACAGGCGTCAGAGACGCGCCCTCCGAGCGGCCGGCGGGTGCTACGGATCAATATAATCATTACTACTATATATAATAACATGGAGACTTGCAGTGAAAGTTGTCGTTTATTTATAATGATAGTTATATTATTTTGGAGTATCTAAAGCATTACTAGTACATCAAGATGACAAAATAACCAAATCAATGTTTTATATATTATTATATTTATTTCGGCGGCCGACGGCTGCACAAACGGTCAGTATATATTAATGTTGGTTGCTACAACTATTTACAATCGCCACAGACTCCAGACTCTCCATCGCACAGGTGTGGGTTTATCTGGAAGGAGGGGGTAAAGTTATTAGTCACAAGTTACACGGGAACATAATTTGAATTCTGTCCAAATAATATACATGCTGACGAGACCTCTTTTCCCATGAAAAAAATTTGTTAAATTTACTAAAGTGAATTAAACGGACAAAATTTAGAAAGAACCTTTTTTTTTGGTTAAATTTAAATTTACTTGGCTTATATTATCGTATATGATTATCTTCTCTGTCTGTCTGTGTGTGTGTGTGGATGCATATGAGTGTGTGGGTGTGTGGATGTGTATGAGTGTGTGGGTGTGTGGATGTGTGTATGTGTATATGTGTGTACACTAACGTAGCTCGACAGGCCGGCGAGTGAACATCTCTGTCCGCGCCTCCCGCAAAGCTGATATTGAGCAGCATAGCTTCAAACGGGTCGGAGCGCATCCGCTGCTGGTTGGCGGCGGCGGCGGCGCTCGCTTCGCTGACGGCCCTGGTGTCGGGACAGCCGTCTTCCGGTCTCGGGCTCCATAGGCGAACCACGGCCTCGATGCCGCTGGTCGCCAACAGGAACATGGACGGATGCAGTTGCACGCAGTTAACTATCGACTCGTCTCCACGGAGACAGCGGACGATGTTCCCCGTGTGGCGGCACCAGATGAACATACTGCCGTCGTCCGACCTGAAGATGAATAGTTTTTTACAGTCATATAGAGACATCATATGTTCTAGTCAGTCAGCTGTCGTTTTCTATTGTAGCATTCAGCCAGAGAGAATATATTTAAAACAGTCTTCAGAGCTAACGCCAAGGTCCCAAGCTAATAAATTTCATCCCCATATTCAAATTTACTTATGTTAGGATCAACTTACACCGTTATACTAATATGTTGTATCTGTAATTATATGAAGGCAGGGAACATGGAAGGTTGTCACTTATTTAAAGGACTAAACATATGTCGTTAGAGACTGTAATGGGCTAGTTTTATCAGCATTAGTTGATGAAGATGATTTATTTATTCTTCATCTGATCATCTTAAGACTCATATATCACTGATCAATATCTAACTATAGATCCAGTGACCGATGATGATCCAGTCATAGTCCAGTGATAGCACCAATAACTATATAATATATAGTTCATACCCAGCGGCCACAAATCCAGCATTGGGTCCCAGGAAGTTCGCCTCCTTGATGTCGGTGGTAGTGTTACAGTGGCCCAGGAAACGTGACGAGTAGTCCAACGAAGACATCCGGAGTTGGCGCTCCAGGGGACTACCGGCCTGGCTGTCATCGTCACCTGGAAATATAGGAATATAATATAACATTTGTATAAACGAACTTATATTAGATATAAAATAAAGGAAATAATGAAAAAAAAAAAACGAAATAAATGATTCTTTACGATGTATTCATAATAAATAAGGCACACACACTGACGGTACATCACCTTCATCTCGCTCCATGGTCTTGAGCGCCACTTTAATGTCCTTCTGCAGCAGGAACACAGCGTGACTGGAGGCGTGTTTAGGAAACTTGTCCTTGAAATACAACAGACACTCGTGGGCCTCGCGGGCCCGCTTCAGGTCCATCAGGCCTTTGGCCAGCCGGAAGTGGGACTTGACGTGTCCGGGGTCCAACTTGATCGCCTGGTAGCAGTCTCGTATAGCCGCGTACGTGTCACCGGACCTGATTACATTTGATTATAGATTATTAACAACTTTCCACAGATTATATTATCTACATCGTCCTTGCAGACTGATAACGCGTAAACATACTATAACATTAAACATCCATTCTAACTTTTTAATTTTTATGTAAATTTTGAACTTTACATAAACATAACTCACTTGCTATTGGATATATTCGTTCGCTACAAAATTTTCTTACAGTAAAGTATTTTAACAACTAATAAATGTCCGCTGGAACTCGTAGCGAGCCATTTATCGTTAAAAATGTTTCGGATATCAGTGAATGTGTGTCTCACCAGCCCCTCCTCATGAGCGCGGCGGCCCTGTTGGAGTAGAGCAAGGCGCAGTTTGGATACTCGTGTATGGCCATGTTGTAGGTGTCCACCGCCATACAGAAACTGCCGCTGTTCACCATCTCGTTAGCCTGGACAAATAATAACAAATAAAGACCATTTTTATCTTCATAATGACAGTCAATAGATTCTTTGTATTATAAAATACAAAACATGCTAATGTGCAGCACACAGAAGAAGCAATAACCTAAGAATAATCCTTCTACTGGAGCTATTCTTCTGAATAGGAATGTTTGAGAGGATGTCCGGGAGCTGTTTCAAACAAAAATAACTTAATAATATTTATTAACAGATATTGATGAAACTTTGCGGTTATGTAGCTAACCTTCCCTCGAGGTCGGCACATAACAGTTGTATTACGATGTCGCTGTACAGTGCGTGAGGCGTAAGCTGAGCTTTGCATTAGTGTGAGTGCACCCAGCAGCGTAGGTGTGATGTCAAACTTGTCCGTGCCACGTGCTTTCCTAGGTTTGAACCGGTTTATACTGCTTTCCCCCGCCCGCACCTTCCGCACTTCACGCTCTGTACTGGTAGCAGCGTGACGTTACTTAGCATTTAGTTTATGAGTTCTATTTATTACTGAACTGGGCTGGAAATAAACGACGCATCCTTAAACATTCAAATAACCAAGTAAAACAAAACTTGTGTAATTTTAATAGTTATTTTAAAGTCATTAATGACATGAAACACTAACATTTTAACATTTTGACATTTTAACATTTTGAATTCATTAAATAGCCAATTTTTCTTCACATAATATTAACACCTGGTCCTTAACATCTTTGCTTATTTTATTTTATATCTGGAACAGCTCTCCCCCTCATGTTATGTATCTAATTAAATAATAAAATTCAATTCTGAAAGTTTTTTGTCTGACTCTACTTTTACTGTCACTCACACAAGTGCAGAGCTCATCTTAAACCTCGCGGACTATACCATAGCTATTGTTTTTAGATAGTCTATACATTTCTAAGTCCGATTCCAATGCAAGCACGGACAAAGTCGCGCGCCGAAACTATATCGGGGCGAACCTACCACAGATTTCAGGTGCTGTATCTTGTCGGGCAGTACGACCTGCTGGTCTATGGTACCGTTCTCTCCGCTGGTTTCTGTTGGGGGAACCATTTCCTGAGCGGCCTCCTCGCGACGGCTGTGGTTGTGCTGGATTATGAAGCTCTCCACCAGCACCGGACGCCTGGCCGAGTTGATATCGAACAGATACACCTGGAAATACGGCGTTGAACATTGATAAGCTGTGTAGGAGCTGGGGAAACATTGACATTACTTGTTATTCAAATGGCTTACGCTTTAACAACATATAATAATTAGTTGTACCAGAGACCTCACCCAACACCTCATAGACAACTTCAATAGCGGCTAATGTGTATTGCTTTGATTTTTTTTTTGGTAAAAAATTACAAATAGTTTTAATAATGTACATCTGTTAGTGCTCTAGTCGAGTCCATACATCATATAATATGAAAATTGGAGCAAAATGTACTTGAACGGGATTTAAAAAAGGAAGACTTTACAAAATTAATACATTTACATGAGCAGTACCATTAATATTTGTTTGTATCCTACTATATATGATTTTTTAAATTTTTCATTCATAGATACTCTCACATGATAGTGTGAACGTGGCTTTATGTCGTGTCACCATATAAACTAGTGCTAGGAGTACAATAATCGAATCTGAACTGAATTTGTCCTTCATTGAGATAAGATATTGTTAATGATTAACAGCATCCCATGACATCTCCATACCTGTTCCGATCCCAGGTTGACGAGGAGTTCGTTGCCATCGTGACTGAAAGCCACATATGTTGTAGCTTTCTTTGGGAATGTGTTCTCATTCAATTCCATGGACAGGTGCCCTGGGACATAGACCAGTCACTGTTAATTCAACTCTCCTATATGACACAACACAGATTCCTCCTTCAAATCATTGAACACATGTAGCTAACTTCATCATTTTTGTCTTAGCAATACTTCTTTAAAATTTTAATACAAAATTTATAATGAATTCATTATAGTGTGTGAGGTACATTTTCAGTCTTGATGTTCAGTGTTGCTTCCAGTGATGTCTTACAAAGGGGCTGAAGCCAGTATTTATAGTTTTCAAATACAAGTTGATACTTAAATGTTGCCATCACAAAACTACAATGGTTCGGTAGTATTATTTATTATAATCAGTCATAAAAATAATTCTAAGGATTATAGTATGTTATAATTAGTATGGCATAGATGGCGCCACTTGTAACAAGAGCTCAATTGGTGAAGTAACTGTAATGGGATTTTCTGAAGGTTGCGGGTTCAGTCCGGCTCGGTGTAGGTTATTAACATCAATAGTATAGATATATCTGCATGTATGTATGTTCTCACCGGGGGCGTAGTACTGAACAGCTTCACGTGGAATGTTCTCGTCGGGGTCTCCGTGGCCGGCACGGGAGCACCTCACGTTCTGTCTCTCCCACATCAAACCCGAGGGCGCGGAGCCCGCCGGAGTCTCCTGTTACAGATAATCATTATTATAGGAATTTTCACTCGTACTTCAAGTTTCTTTTACTATGTACACTGAGCAAAAAATATATACAAAAAAAATATTGACGGAACAAATCTTTTCATTATACATATTATGTTACAAAGGTATGCATTTAGTAAATATTGCATTCTACAATAAAAAATATTTTTTCTAATTAAATCATAAAATAAAGATTCAAATAATAAAAAAATTATTGTTGCTTAGAACAGATTACGTTTCTTATTTACCGCAGACCGCACAATCAACTACACACAATACCCATGAGTTTCTATAAAACAATATGAATACTCCACCAGTAATTTGGCTAATTTGATCATTCTGGTGTCGTAGAGTCGAACGTAGAAGTCATTTGCTCCAACCGCGAGCTGATACGGCCGTCGAGGGTTCACCGCCAGACACTTGGCTTCAGCGTACTTGCCCAAGTGGTTCAACAGGTTCACCAACACATTGGCCGAGTCGGAATTACAACGGTGTGGTGTACGAAGGTCGTGCTGACTGGAATAATAACCGTTGAACATCAACATATATAAACATCTTAGTATTTATTCTTGTATGTTGTCATTTGTTAAGAAGAATAAATACACATTACAGTTTCAAGCTTTGTCTGTTTGGAGGCTTACATTGAGCTGGTCAAGGAGACAAGATTAACTTAGGGTTAGACATATCAATAATCAGAATCTAAAGATATTTTGGTATTTAACTGTCTTTTATGCTTCAAGGTATACTGCTATGTATTAGCTGTTATAGTAGCTCGCTCTTGTTGAAATAACAATATGATGTGATGTAGGTAGATCACTTTGTTATATTTGTCTTTGTCATTCAGTTTGCTACTTAGCACAGTACATACATGATGAATTTAATATATGTAGTTTTATTGAATATGTGCCTACTATAAATACTATGTCACATAATTTTATTATTCAGTGTTGTAATAGATACTCAATTAAACAGACTTGATTCCTGCTGCGTCTAGTTGTTCACGCTTTCCAAATAAGGTACTAAACTGTAAACACAGTGGTGACCCCGTATCAGCGTGAATACTTTTGAGTCTTACTTTTAAAGTAAAAGAAAAATGACTTCTCAACAAATAACAGGAGCCAGCCTAAATGATCCACCAGAATTAGCAGTTGTTACCGTGTCCTCAAGAATACCAGAATTTTGGTGCGACCAACCGCGACTTTGGTTCGTTCAGTGCGAAGCCATCCTTGTACCTCAAAAGTTATCGGATGAAGCGCGATTTAACTTAGTTGTCACCAAGTTGGGTAAAGAGGTCATACAGCAGGTCAGTGACATATTGCTTAAGCCGCCTGATGTCAAGAAATACGATACCCTTAAAGAGCGATTATTAAAGGTTTATGAAGAATCGGAAATTAGGCAATTCCAAAAACTACTGAGTGAAATGGAACTTGGAGACCAAAAACCTTCTCAGCTTCTACGGCGAATGAGAGACCTAGCACGTGAAAAAATTTCGGACGAGACATTGCGTATAATGTGGCAAGGTCATCTTCCTCCATCAGTTCGAGGTGTTCTAGCAGTCAGTGAAGTGAGGGATCTTGAAAATTTAGCTGCCATTGCCGACAAGGTTATGGAAACTACACGACCCTTGCAAGTTGCCGAAATTCAAGCCATGTCAAGCTCCAGCACCAACGCCAGCACCAGCAGTGACACCGCTTTCATTATTGCGGAATTAGCGAAATTAAGTCTAAAAATTCGTAACATCGAGAAACAAAGGAATAGATGTGAAAAATAGAGGTCATCGATCGCGATCTCGGTCGGCGTCTCGTATTCGTAATACGATGCAAAACAACCCGGAATGGTTATGTTTTTATCATTTTAGATTTCGTCACAGAGCAAGAAAATGTATAGAGCCGTGTGCTTGGAAAACGTTACAAAATAAGGAAAACTAAATGTGGTGCAATCGCAGGTGGAGATATGCACCATAACCCCAGTCCACCGCCTTTGTATTAAAGATAACAATAGTGGCTTTAAATTTTTAGTCGACACAGGAGCAAATATATCGGTTTTACCAGCAAACAGTCGAAAATTTTACAATAGTGGGTGTGAGGAGTACAAACTTTACGCCGCAAATGGCACCGAAATTAAAACGTATGGTGAAAAAACTTTAAATTTAGACTTTAGTCTACGTCGTTCATATCGTTGGACTTTTGTATTTGCGGACGTTAAGCAACCTATCTTAGGGGCTGATTTTTTAAGCCATTATAAGCTGTTAGTAGATGTAAGTAAAAGAAAACTCATTGATTCAGTGACTAGTTTACAAGCTATCGGATCCATAACTTTACAAAATTTTCTTTCTGTTAGAACAATAAATTGTAAAAACGAATACAGTAACATTTTATGTGAATTTCCCAATGTTACCGAACCTATGTGCTTCAAGGAAACTCCATCGCATTCTGTGGTACACTACATAGAAACTACGGGTTCAGCTGTTTACGCGCGCCCGAGACCTCTACCACCGGACAAGTACAATAAGGTTAAGGCCGAGTTTCAGAAAATGCAAGAAATGGGCATTTGTAGACCATCAAAAAGTAATTGGGCGAGTCCATTACATGTAGTTACAAAAAAGAACGGAGAAATAAGACCCTGCGGTGATTATAGGCAATTAAATGCTATAACAAAACCAGATCGATACCCTATACCCCGTATCCAGGACTGTACGTACCTTTTACATGGCAAGGTTATATTTTCGAGGATAGACATGCAAAGAGCTTACCACAATATAGGAATTAATGAACAGGATATACCAAAAACTGCCATAACAACACCCTTTGGACTATACGAGTTCACGAGAATGACCTTTGGGTTAAGAAATGCTGCCCAAACTTTTCAAAGATTTTTAAATAATGAAGTATTACGGGACCTAAACTTTATATTTATCTATATTGACGACATCATTATTGCGTCATCCTCAATATCGGAACATAGACAGCACATTAGACAAGTACTAGATCGTCTTAATAAGTATGGTATAACCATTAATTTGGCTAAATGCGAGTTTGGAAAACCTGAGTTAAGTTTTCTGGGATTTCAGGTATCAAAAGAAGGACTGAAACCGTTAGAAGAGCAAGTTAAGGTTATATCGGAATTTCCAAGACCAAAAACAGTCGAAGAATTACGTCGTTTTCTCGGAATGATAAACTTTTATAGACGTCATCTTCCTAAAGCCGCCGAAATTCACGCAAAATTAAATATATTTCTACATAACGCTAAGAAAAAAGATAAAAGTTTAATTCCGTGGACAGAAGAATCTATCGAAGCGTTCGAACTGTGTAAACAAGGTATTAAAGACGCTGTTACATTGTCCTTCCCAGGAACGGACTGTCCGATAGCCCTAATGACAGATTGCTCGAATACTTGCGCAGGCGCGGTATTACAACAAAAAGAAAATAATTCATGGAGACCTTTAGGATTTTTTTCAAATAAATTAAGTGAAGCTCAACAACGTTACAGCACTTACGACAGAGAATTGTTAGCGATGTATATGGCCATTAAACACTTTCGACCTCTAATCGAAGGCAGACCGCTAACTATATATACAGATCATAAGCCTATAGTTTATTCATTAGCAAGTAATAAAATTAGTAAGAATGACACGCCAAGGCGAATTCGACACTTGGATTTTATAATGCAGTTTTGTACTAACATAAAACATATTAGTTGAATGCAAAACATTGTTGCCTACACCCTCTCGCGAATATCAGCAATAGAGTTGCCATCACCTATCGATTACGAGGATTTAGCTAACCTGCAACGCAAGGATGACGAATTAAAAAATCTTATGAATTTTAAAAACCTAAATCTCAAACAAATTACGTTGCCCAATTGCAACAAGTCCATATATTGCGAAGTATCTAGGAATAGAGTACGTGTATATTTGCCCGAACGATTTCGAGTATCAGCTTTCAACGCGTTACATGAAGTCAGTCACCCCGGCACGCGCGCATCGCGAAAGATGATGCAAGATCGTTACTTTTGGAAGGGAATGAATAAAGATATTAACAATTGGACAAAGGCATGTCTAAAATGTCAAAAATCAAAAATACTTAGACATACTATATCACCGTTTGGACATTTTGTCAATAGCGATAGATTTGAACATTTACATATGGATATAGTAGGACCATTAACATACTGCAACGGTTATCGTATATTGTCACAATGATGGATAGAAGACGGGTTGGCCAGAATGTTACCCTATAAGGACATTTCGGCGGACACCATAGCTGATATTATTTATTCCGGATAGATTGCGAGATTTGGATGTCCGTTAAAGTTAACAACAGATCAAGGACGCCAATTTGAGTCTAATTTATTTAGACAATTAGCTAAAAGAATGGGTATTAATAAGCTTAGAACCACTGCTTATCATCCACAATCCAATGGACTTATAGAACGTTGGCATCGCTCGTTAAAAACATCTCTATATAGAACGTTGGCATCGCTCGTTAAAACATCTCTAATGTGTAGAGGCAATACAGATCAGTGGGTTCCGAGTTACCATCTGTATTACTAGGCCTACGAGTGTTTTGAGAGACGATACGCAAATAAGTGCAGCCGAAATGGTGATGGAGAACCATAAGATTACCTGGGGATTTCTTTCAGCAATACAGCAGGAAACCTCAGACAACGAAAGTTTTCTTCAATCACTCAGAAGAAAAAAATAGCGAATATTGCATCGTTCCGAAAAAAGAAATCCATCAAGGCAAAATATTCATTCATCCAGAACTAAGGATTGTACACACGTATTCGTGCGCTGCGATAAAGTTTCAAAACCTTAACACATCCATATTCCGGTCCGTTTAAAGTAATAAGTAAAGAAGAAAAATATTTAAAATCATGCAAGGAGATACAGAAAAGTAGTTAGTATAGATCGCTTAAAACCTGCGTTCGCACTTTTAGCAAAGAATCACGAGAACCCTCCAAATAGGGCAAGCGAAACTATAAACAACAATCATAAAGTATCGAGATTCGGTCGCGTTATTAAACCAACAGTTCGCTTCGCCTTGTGACTACATCTTCTTAAACATAAAGCATCTCTACAAAATATTAATAATGGGAAAACACAAAGTAAAAATACAGAAGAGCACATCATCATAGCTCAAAATGGGGCAGGAATAGTGCCGCTCTTCGCAGTAGCAACAGAAGAATCGAATCAAGCTTCACTGATTAGATATGAAATATATCTACTCTTTATCATCACATATCCTGGCAGGAATAGCGTACAGGATGTGGAGGAAGTGCAAAAGAAAATTACGCGCACTATATGAGAAGAGAGCTACAGGACGTAGGACTGGCGACTATAGCAGGTCATCGAGGGAACAAAGCTTAAACAGCAGTTCACCTCCTCGACAAGTGATTGTGTGAAGTGAAGTGATAGCGATAAGTAAAATGTTATTTAGTGTATTTTAAAAAATTTTGTGTTTTTTTTAATTTTTGTTCAGATTTTACGTTACTTTATACAAACATTATATTATATTTTTATTATTGCTTTGTAAAAAACAATATTTTAATTACAGTCAAGTAATAAATTACAAAAACAATTATGTAACTTATATCTGACTATTTTTTAGTGTGACAAATATTATTAATTTCTTTTGTCATAAAATAATTTTAAATTTTATTGTGTACAATTATTAAATTAAAGGGGGATGTACTGTGCCTACTATAAATACTATGTCACATAATTTTATATTCAGTGTTGTAAGAGATCTCAATTAAATAGACTTGATTCCTGCTGCGTCTAGTTATTCACGCTTTCCAAATAAGGTACTAAACTGTAAACACAAATACTCCATATAGTTGATTTAGTTTCCCGATTTTTATCTAATTTTATGTCTGCAAGAGGAAATTACTAAGAAAATTTGCATGTTAGCACAAATATTATAAGCTCAACTCACAGAACTAATCCGTCTTCACCCGCAGACCAGAATACGTCGGTACCGTCTGGTACACTCGCGAGTCTCTTGACACGACCACAGTGACATCCACATTCCAACAAAGACGCCCCCGTTGAAAGGCTACGAACACGCACCGAACTATCAGCGGCACAGGTAGCCAGGGAGTCCCGAGAGAGAAACTGGAATGTACATCACACATTGAGATGAAGCGTAAAACATTCCACCAACAAGGGTTCATTAAAAATAATAGTTTAGACTTGTAAAATAAAAAAGTTTGTGCCATTTAAAGACATTATAAAATATTCATTATTAATATGTAACACCTCTTTACAAATGCAGCGGCCATCTTGAATATTAATAAATGTTGGATAAAAATACATTATAATGAATTAGTATTTTCTTATTTAAAATCTTAGTCCTACAAAATACATATATTTTGATATATTATGAAGTCATTATTAGAGTGTTGATTCACTAACTTGAGTCGGGACATAATTATACAATTGGAATGCAGCAGACTTCTGCTATGATTGCTGTTGCTGTCGGTCAAATTCTTATATTGTAATTAAATTCAGATATAATCTCCATATAACATTAATATTAAAAATTTACAAATATTTATAATTCTATCAATATTAAAAATAAGCAAGCATTTTCATAATAACAGTACAAATATGTACAGCAATAAACAGAGATAAGAAACAAAACATCATACATATCTGAGGAATGGTTTCAGACTAAATAACAGCTATTGACTGACACTCTTCTGAAATGAATCACCTCTGTTAAGGGTGATCCTATTTACCTTAACAGAGAATATGTTCCCCGTGTGTCCGGTCGAGATATTACTGATCTGCTTGTATCTATACGGATCCCACAGAATAACATGAGATCATCGGATGCCGACGCCAATATACTACAACGGAAAAATCAATCGGTTATAATTTTATCTATTCAAGATTTTCAAGTTATCGGAGGACTCACGATCCGTCGACGTTCCATTCCAGACAATTAACACATCCCATATGGCCGTGGAGTTCTTTTTCAAGACCTAATCTTTCGATCATACTCCTAGTAACAGTCAGACGGTTCTGGAATTTCCGGCCTACATCACCGCGCTCACGAGCGACGGTCAACCCGACAGTCCCCTTCGTCCAAGCTGGTTCCTCTCGTCGTCCCATTTTGTTTTTTAAAATGTCTGATCTACCATCACTAGACTAAACTACGAAGTACCATCTAAATCAATCTATTTATAGGGAGCGACATATCATATCACACCACAACATGTTTACGTTACGTCTGATTAATAAATACGTCTAGTAAAAATAATAAAAGATGAAATATTTAAGCAACACGCAGAAACTCAAACAGAGAAGCCAATTTTTCTCCCGAAAATTTGCAGAGCTGTCAAACAGCTTGTTACTTGTTCAATATTGTTTTTATTCTACAAATTGCCATATAAAATAATTTGGTTTCACTTGTTTCACATACCTACTTAAATTTATTAGGATATCCTTTAAGAATGTCTGAAATACCATATACTAGATTACTTATACAAGTTGAAGTTAAATAAAATTCCAAAAAGGTATATGTGAATATTATAAGTTTTATAACACACACATTTTCATTTGTCACATACATAATAAAACAAACGTCAAACCAAAGTTATGACATAGATGTAAGATAATAGATATTGATCTTCTTACCATACAAAACAGCGAAAATATAAATAAGTGTTCATCGTTATAAGGAACTTATAGATAAGTATTCAATATATGTGAAGGATCTCCACATCTCCTGAAACAAAGTTAACTGGTAGGTAGTAAGGTGTAATTTGCATGAATTATTATTTTTGAGGTAATGATAAATATATACTTATTTTACTGAGGTCCTCCATTCTTACAGATCCTAAACATGGGTGAACGGAAAGGACAAAACCTATATTATCCCCCCGACTATGATCCTAAAGTGGGGGGGTTAAATAAATTTATGGGAACACATGCCCTACGAGAAAGAGCAAGAAAACTGCACATGGGTATTCTTATCATACGATTCGAAATGCCCTACAACATCTGGTGCGAAGGATGCAACAACCATATCGGCATGGGAGTCAGATATAATGCTGAGAAGACTAAAATTGGCATGTACTACAGCACTCCGGTATACCAATTCAGAATGAAATGCCACCTATGTGATAACCACTTTGAAATAAAGACAGATCCTGGGGTAGGTTTATTTATATTCTAACTTTAATTCTTATCTTGATGAGGCATTTTGCTATAATTTTAAATCCATATTAAAGCTATGATATTTCTTTTTTAGAATTTAGATTATGTCATTGTATCCGGAGCAAGACGTCAAGAAAATAGATGGGACCCAACAGAAAACGGTCAGATCGTACCAGAGACCAAGGAGACCCAAAAACGTCTCTTTGATGATGCAATGTTTCGTCTCGAACACAAAACTGGTGATATGGACTCCAGTAAACTTGAGAAACCGAGGCTGGGACGTCTGGTTGGCAGAAATGAGTCTGTTTGGAAGGATGATTACGAGGCCAATTGTTCTTTAAGGAGAAATTTTCGAGTGAGTGTGTTTATGAGTTATTTGTAAATGTTCACAATTACAGTCAAAATCGGATTGTTTACCCCAAATAGGCCACTGATATTAAGTCGTAAAGAAACTAGTCATGTCAGCCAGTGATGGTTCCTATTGTTTCATGAATTGGTATGTGTATTATTTATGATTATGGATTGAGCTAAAGAAATACTGTCCTCTCAAGTTTTTATTAGAGTTTAAAACTGTTAGCTGTTAGCTGTGCTGAGGTTTTGTGAAACGTCTCTAAATGCTTTGGTTACACTCAAAGTTTTATATTAACTTAAACACACATCTATAAGTAGATCTTAAACACCTTGGTCCATAGGTTGCAGTGCACATGTAAACATGGTGGTAAAAACACAAATTTTAGATATGTAACGACCGGATGATCTGGGGAGATTATGACACTGAATTTTAAGCATGATCGATGCATCAATCTATCTTCAAAAACCCTACCATTACAATTAAGACTATACACTAAGGTCGCATTATATAGGTTGGTGAAAGGTCTAAATCGTTAGATTATGTAATAAATACTTTCATCTTATGTATTTACTTGCCGTCTCCTTTAATTATTTGATATAATTTATCTGTATTAGACCCTTCCATACAGACTAATAATGCTTCTTTAGTGTTGTGAGGCTTCCACATATTTCCATGATACATGTTTTTTTTTTACATTTATAACGTTCTAAAGTCTCCACGGATGAAAGGGTCCTTTTTTCTTCTTATCATCCAAGCTTTAAATTCACTAGGTCTTAACGACGCTACAGTTCTCCAGAATCCTATTGTTGTAATCCTCCACACAATCAAAGAAGTTTTATGGTCCCAGCTAAAATTTTCCAGGGGTTACGAATCTAGGTTGGTGTAGGGAGCATAAAGTTCAACACTCAGACTTTTCAAGACTCCCACTAATATTCAATATCCCCCTAACCAATTGGTGAACCCTGACACATTTAAAACTATCGTCACGGAAACAAAATTATAATAGTGTTTTTTAGTCAACCTGATGGAGTAGTGCTCATTGTGACTTCGTTTCTTTTTTCTTTAAAATAATAAATAAATAAACATATACATAATAAATTAATACATATATCAAATGTACCTACAAACTTTTCCCCACAAATTTTTCATGAAAATTTTTCATTGGATGTGGACTTTACTTGCTATCTAATAATGTTAAATGAGGCCATGTATCTATTGACCATTCATTTTTTGATCGTCTTCGATGCCCTAAAGTCCCAAACAACAACTGTGTCTTTTTTAAACATTGTATCATTTTACAGAAAAGAAGAAAGGAATTAGAAGCATCTGCTGTCAATGACAACTTGCTATTGGCTAGATCTTCTCTAGACATAAAACTACTACCGGAATCCGAAGACGATAGGAATATGGCTGCACTTCTGTCCTTGAGACCATCGCGAAGCATTGAAGAGTCCCAAAGCGAAACCAGAACCAAAATACTAAATACACCAGCTCTACCAAGTTCCAGCGGTCTCTTGACCAGCTTCGGTGGTCTTAAAAAGGAAGAATCACTGAGTAAAAGTATTTCATTGAGCAGAAACGTATTAGGTATCACTATAAAGAAGGCCAAGAAAGAAGACACCGACAGAGACAAAGATGTACCTTTAAAATCTGTAACACCCAAAGAAATTAGCTGCGGAACTAATGATTGTAACAAAGAAACATCTGTCTTGGGAAATGATAAGCCTAAAATTTCTTTGGTAGGCGACTACAGCTCCAGTGAAAACTCGGAATAAGTATTGTTCAGGGTGAAATAAAACAAGAGAATAGAATCGAAACATATGATTATTATTCAAATTGAAACATGAAACATTAACAAGCAAAACACTACAGATAGATGCAACAGTAACATACAGGGAGCCTGTTTATTAAGTAACTATGACTAGAATCTTTCATTTTGCAATTCCTTCCGTGTACTACCTTGAACTTTCCAATGTTAAAAAAAACATTAAACAATCAATAATACGAATTTCATATATGTATTATCATTAACATGTTTATAATCGCTACACATATAAAAATATATCTTGAAGTGTTACATATATAATATTGATGCAAGCATTAGTGATTTCAGCCATAGAAAATACATGTGTTGTGTATAGGAAGAGATGAGTGTTATATTCAAGAAACACTTGCTATGAGGCTAAGAAACATTTTAACAAATACGTCTGAAGACAATTTGTTACAAAAACATGATCGTTGGTAGTTTATAAAGAGTTTTACAAACATTTTAAGCTCTGGCTTCAGCATGAGGAATAAAACAGTCGAGTTACCTTTGAATGGTTGGTTGGAAGAACTTTTGGTATTACTGAAGTAATGATTATAATACATTCTTCAACAACTTGATAGTTGTTAATGTATAAATAATATTTATATGAAAAAGTGTATATTTCATACATATAAAGATATAAACTTTTATTTTAACCGTTAAACAAACTCGATGCTGTTTCATTAAATACTTTCATACTATGTAACACGTACTACATTCATTATAAACATACAATAAATTAATCAGATCAATTGTTGAACGAACGAATCTTTTACTACATCCTACGTTATAGATTTGTGCTTTCGGAGTGTCCGTATTCTGTCATACTGACGTCTGACATCGCTATACGATTTAAATAAAATCTAATTTAACATTTTCGAATGACAAACGGTTATAGATTAAAAATCAAAAATGAATGAAGGCCGATTATTTAAAAATTAAATACATTATTTTCATTATTTATAGTAGATCTGATATCAGTTTTCTTAACTGAAATACAGTCAAATCCTCGTATACAGAATCCCCTCCGTTACTCCTGTCTCTTGTCCTCTAGAGCGTATACGAGCGCGCACTCCATCTTACCTCGCAGCCATAATAAAACCTCTGGATCTGGTATGTCTATTACTTTCTCATCGCTTGAATAGTAGTTCGTTGCTTCGTCCTGAAAGAAATTAACAGAGAATTTAGAGTAATTTTTTTGGTATTTAATTTTAACATACCAAACGATGACGATGACGTCTGACTGACAGAAGTCAATGAGATTCTTTACCTTGCCCTTTGATTTTTTTTTTTTTAATATATAATAGGTAAATTTATATTCCTGTACGTTATCATTGACGCGATATTTCATGTCGCAAATGTACAATCAAATCCTAGACATGGTAGACAGTACTTATCAAATAATATTGCTTTTTAATCTGACATCAAACCTTCTAAGGTCAATCATGTCCTCTGCTTCTATATATCGTATCGTCCCTTATCCATTTATAAAATCTATATCCAATTGTAGTGAACTTGTCATCACATACCTGTCGAACATTCAGGATGAGCCGCGAGCCGTCCTCGCGTACATCCAGGATGTCCTGTAACCTGGACGTCCACTGAGGTCGCCAGCCGCGGCCGCCGCTGGCACACGCTATATATACATGTCTGAAAAAATACCGAAAGACTAGTGTAATAGTAAGAAGAAAATAGTCGAAAAGCATTCGCCAACAAAGTATAATAAAAGAAGGTATGTTTAAAAAATACAAATATCATAGGAGTTGTTTACCACATTTTTTACTTCAAACGGTATAAAATCAGTGGTACTGAAATCTACAACAGCTCGACGTATTGGAACGTACAAAGATAACTAAATAGAGTTGTTTAGTAACAAACTAACTGTGTAGTAATAAGGAGCGTGGTGAAGGAGGGTACGCCTCCCAAGTGGAGGTGCGCCACCACTTCCTCATCGGTCTGCCCGCGGCAGAGCTGTTTGAACAGCACAGCGCCACGAGCTGACCACTCGCTGTAAGGCCGGAGACCCTGGGGTGGACCGCGTTAATTAATAATGTTAGCTTTTTAAATAACTGGGAATATATTCAAGAATAATAGACTTTAAGACCTATTTGTAATCAACATAATATGTAAGTTTTAATATTTATTTGTGTACTATTGATATAAACTTGGTATTTAAATAAAACTAACATTTTCGCGTTTTTTTATTATTTTAAAATATCCTCCTTTTTTTCCATCTTGTCTGCCCGTGATCGCGGTTACTGCAAAGAAACCGAATCGTCGGGAGAATGTAATTTAAAATAATAAAACATCGCGATGGTACATCCGAAAATATTAGTTTTATTTAAATGAATATTCGCGAAGTCTTAGATATCATTACTGTGGTATTTTATGTAAATCCACAGACTTAGAAAAAATAAATATTCAGACTTTCAAACGCGAATATTTTTGTATCGTAGATATTGGAAATTTTTAAGTCTATAATCATTATGATCAGGTCAGTATGTTAGAGAATATATGAAATACATAAAATTATGCATTATATAATTATCTGCCCTTAATATACGAGTCGTACCTCAACATTTGAACAATGTCGCGGCAGCCTCTTTCTAGCAACAAGCCTGCCAGCGGCGCGCTGATCGCATGCCCTCAAAGCTGTATCGGCGCCGTATCCGCACACACTTTGCGACAGACGGGACGCCTCCCGACACACGTCTGTATAAACATTAAGTCTTCATTTACGCAAATAAATACATCAATAAAAGGTCCTTTATATTAAAAATATTTTCTCCTCGATAATTGATAGCATTACTGGTCTGTACCAAAGTAACTACTCGTTAGGAATTGACGTCAATGTGACTAAGTTAAACATAAATTATGATCTACAGTGAACGTTCATACAAGATTTTATCTTAATAAGATCTACACGCGTTAACGGACGGCATCATCCAGATGCTTTAACAGTAAACCGTCCGTTACAGCATTAAAGCATCTGTTAATGCATCTGAAGCAAACCTACTGATTGCATTTTTTCGCAATAATAAATATATAACATAGTTCTAGAAACAATGAACTAGACATGAGAACATACACTCTAGACTCTAGATAAAATAAATACAACATTGTACTCACATTTCATAACAACAAACTCTTCGTCTACACATCCACAGCGAGAGACAAGCAAAAAGGAAATAAACGTGTGAATATTAAAGCGACTAACGATGAAACTTAAAATACATAAACGAGAAACGTGCTCATACTAACAAAACATTCAGACTTTGAAATGAAATAAAGAAAGTCTCACTAAAACATGACATCCATGCATTTAGATTTTAGAGGATCGTGTTAAATAAATATCTTGGTTAAGATAATCAATTACATTGGGTGCTAATTTTCGAAAAAAATCACATGCTTTTAAAATATATATGTAGTTGAAATGAGGAAAAAAACTATTTAAGAAAATGAATGCATATTAAATAACTAACCAAAATTAGGTCTTCCAATGAGTCCAGTTATGGCCAATGCTATACTTGCCGGGTTCTTCTTATTTGCCTCTATCACGGCTTCTGGTAGATTGTCTACGATCTCATAATCATCTCCTGGGTAAATAAAAGTGTTATATTAATTACAACAGTTTATAAAATAACTTATATTACAGTTTTTAAAATAACTTAACATTTTAATATTCAAGGAAATATTGAGTAAAGTATTTGTCATTGCTTCTGTTTATGTATAAATATTATAGTATATAAAGATTTGTGATGACTGCATTGTACTAATTAATGTATCGGTGGTACTCACCAGAACGACGTTTGATTTTAGTTTTGAGTATTTCATCTCCGGCAGTAGGCAAGTTTATCACGGTTGGGATCGAGCACAAAGAACGGCGGGCACGTGCTGAACCCTTCAATATTAAAAGAAATGAAAGTTTAACGACAAAAAACGACAACAACACAAGAATGTAAATTAAACCATCAGTGGAAAGCCTTGAACTTTATCCCTGAAGTGTCTTACCATGCAAGGCTCATAAAAGTCATTAAGTGCCCTGGAAAAGTCTCCGATATAACTATACGGATTGCCGAGAATATTAAGGCCCAGAACCAGCACATAGAACTGCTGCACCAGCTGCAAGCGATAGTGGCGAGTAGCAGCGTCCAGTAAGCCAGGAAGACTGATCGGCGTGTTATGCAATTCCAAAAAACTCATTCTGGAACAGTAAAAGAAAATTATTTAAGCATTTTAACGAAAGAAGATTGTGCCAACTTATTGGAGTTGGTGATACAAACCTGAGAACAACATCTTTCATGTCACAAAGAGAAGATCCCCACGAATTAAATAAGTACTCCAGGAGATCACTGTTGAAAAGTTTTGGGCGATTTTCTTTTAGCCCGTATGTTATCTGTGCTGGACTGTCGACGTTCTCATTTAAATATCCCCTGGATGATAAGCTTAAAACTATTTTCAACGGAGATAAATGAACGTATTCAAACACGACATCTTTCGTCGAGCAGGTCTGACTCCTCATGGCTATAACAGGTAAAGGCATGTGCACAAGAGCCAAGTCCGCTCTGAGCCTCACAGCAGGCTTCTCTTCAACCTTCCAATGATTCAAGATATCAAAAACGTGATTAACAAAACCTCTATCTAAGTTAACGCAGTGCTCTTGTATTAAGACCTTCAAATATTATACGTCCTGATTGAGGCTGGGTCTAAATTGTTTTAATATAACAATGTCCACGCATGGTTTAAAGTCACGGGACTTCACGTTGGGGGATAAAGGAGCAGGGTAAAGCACGCTAGGGAACACAGCTTCGTGTAGCTGGTTGTCTATCTGTAGTCTCTGTAACTTAAGTGGCAGAAAGTAAAGGTATCGGATTTGCGGAGCTGCAAACATACTCCTGGATTGTAAGTTCTCCGAAGTTCAGAGAAAAATGGTTTTGTCATATGCATTTTTTCCAGATCGATATGTAGAAGCTCCTTCAACTGACATTTCTTCTGTTCTGTTTGATATTTTTCCTCCACCCAAGCAGTTACATCTGTTGCTAATTGTTTCCAATTGTTGCCCACATTGACTTCCCACCTCGGGACGGAGTCGGTACAACTCACGTAGGACAGTTCCTTGACCCCATCACTGTTTGAACACAAATCGAAAACCCCACTCTGGCCAGGGACAAATTGATTTCGTAGTTGCTTAGCTCAGAATTAATTCTCATTTTGTACTGATGTGAAATTTCTCATCTTGAGCCAATGCGTAAACTCTTTGGTAACCATCCATGAAGAAACCCAGTATACCATGACTTTGTCTTTTCTCATCTTTTTGGCTTTAGTGTGTTTTTGGTATGTCACAACTATCTGAATCGCCACTACTGGATGAGCCAGGTTCTGGAGATTTTGGAGTCAACCGTTTCAGGGTAGAAGACAATTTTGAAGTGTAACTGTTTGTGACCACTAGTGTGGAATGCTTGACCGAATGAAAACTAACTTTTTCTTCGCCAAATCTAAAGTTGATACCATTTAACGAGCATGTGTAGTAACAGGATATTTATTAAGTTCAATTATTCTTGTTTCTTACCCGTCCTGCGAGAAATCTGCAAGGAAGCCTTTACCCTTATTGTTATATATGTTCCATAGAAGACTCCTCTCTTTCACGGGATCGTCCCAAGTGTACAACATAGATTGATATGGGCTCAATAAAGCCACTTGACCAGAGTCGACCTGCAAATAATTACCATCACTACTCAAAGAACTCTCACCAGCTAATATTCAATTCGGAATTGTTAAAACCATAACCGAAATATATTATTTTAATACCTGATGCAGTTTTAGAAACAGATCGTCACAAAGATTGTCAATTCGGACGGGAGCGTCGCCCGAGTTGTATGGACGAAAAGTTATAGTGAACGGCCTATCCGTGCCTCCGGTTACATCCACACAAATTGCAGTCTGAAAGAATAGAAATATATTATGGAAACAAACATATGCATCAGATTATAAGATAACTCAATATTTTTACTAAGTCATTTAGGACTTTGAATACTTAAAGACGACAAGAGGTTTAACTAAAGATAATGTCTGAATAGACGAATCATTAACCTATTCAATTAAGATGACTGGAGCATAACAGCTGTGGTGACGGTTCCATAAACTTCAACAAAAATTGATAAATTACTGTAAAGAAACTCCTCTTTTAGTCTATCGTTATTGCTAACTTATTGGCTTTCACCTTTTCGAATTTGGATAAAATCGGCTTTGGATAAATTTGGATAAAATTTGCATATTATAGCATCGTTGACCAAATTAATTATTGCAAATAAAATAAGGAGTAACTAAACACATTAAAACAGAAGCTGTTTCAAAAGTAATAAAATAAAAACTTATAAAATGATGAAACTAGTGTTATTCGGATTTACTACGCGGATTTTATATATATTTTTTATATATATTTTATAACACTAGTTTCATTTAAATGAATACTCGCGAAAATCTTAGATCTCATTATAAAATGATTTCTATAAGTAGATATGTCTTTATTTTGCAGCTGAGACAACAGCATATATTAAAACAGGTATTCGTTCATTACAGTAGGTACTTTTAAAAACCATACTAAAGTCTCTATTGTATCAACAAAATGACATTAGTTATAAAATCGAATGAGGAGAACGTAATATTTTCTTTAAATTAATATATAAATATATTTCTTTCTTACTGCTTCGTCAGTTTTATATTTTTTTACTTTAATTCCTATATTGTTATATTTTGAACTTCTTTAAACTACAAATAAAATAGTGAAAAAATCATTAGGAAACAAAAACACACCACACGATAGTATTTATAATATTAGTAGACATTATTATTGAGATTTACAACATATTTTTACGAAACGGAAACACGTGTCTTATTTTAAACCGGCGTTTAATATCCGGAAGTGTCTGTGTGTAGTGAGTGGGACAGGCACTAAACTGTAAAGTAAACAGTTTATTAGACATTGTTAGAACTTTCCCTATAACATTTTATGTGAACATCATTTAGCCCGCGTGTCCGTTCGCTTTGATTTTTGTTTTCTTTTACAACATTAATTGTTCAATTCGTAGCGTGTTTTAAAAGTAAATATTTTAATGATATTCAAACACAATTAGTACACAGTGAATGTACACATGTTTATTTATATAATATATGTTAGAGTAACGGTCAAAACCTACTTTTAACCTTGTATATTTGTAACTGAACAGTCGACATAATGTCCGAAAATAAATAAAACATACATGTAAATCGAATTACACAATAAGTTACCAGTTACATCAACAACGCACTCTAATTGCTTTTACGACACTTTCTCCGCAACTTATATTCTCAAACCAATCTCGTTCCGATTCAGTTTTCAGGAAACGCTATAACAAAATATAGTGCAAAATGCGAATTTTTATACTATTTGTTACATTGTGGGCGATGGAAGTGAACAGTTATAGAACAGGTGATTGTTACGAATGCAGAACAAAAGAATACATCAGAATCAAAAGAGGGAAATATTTTTCTAATCCACCGACCAAGTTTTATGACAGGCCGCCGTACAGTCCGTCTATCAAAGGACCATTTTCATATACTCCTCCCCCCGGCTACACTCCTAACGATATTGGTCCACCGCATCCAGCACCATCACGTCGAAGGCCATACAAGGTTAGTAAAAGACCTGACGAAGGTTTGGGAGACGAAGACATTCATAACATTATAAAGTATTTGTCCAACAAAGATCTAAATAAGCTTATTGAACTTGCAATGGAAAGTAAGCGTTTTACCGGTGCCTATCAGCGAGCCGAGGCAACGCTAACGGAAGACCTAAATAATGGAAATAATGAACGTGAAACAACAAAGTATCTCATGGAAGGATATTCAAATACCGAAAAATATAACTTTGAGAACAACAGAAACATAAATTATTTCACAAACAGCCACCAAGTTCCAGAATACAAACCTAATATAGATCCGCAAGATTTGTCATGGCAGGAACAGGTCTCATTCCTCGATGCTTACATTCAGAAAGAATTAAATGAAGGGAGTCAAGAAAAAAATAACATGTACACTGGCAGTGAGACCATGCTGAGAGAACAATTACCAAATACATCCAATTTACAGAACAATGATTTTGTTGCGTCCTTCACCAACAACATCCCGAATGTCGTAAAAGTAGCTACATCTTACGATATTAAAAATTTTGCAAACCTTCCCCTCATGAATAACGAGAATTCTAAACTCGATACAGTCAACTCTTACGAGGTTCCACATTATACAGTAAGTATTGAATATCAAAAAGAATTAAGGACCAACTTCACCTGGACATCCAACAATCTCCCAAACCTTCCAAAATGAAGAATACTTGATTCTTTATTAATTAATTTACTTTACTAATCTTTGTCATAATTAAACAAATTTTTAGGTGACGTCGTCTAAGCAGCCATCTTCTCAGATGTCCCAACTAAACCAGCAACCTTCTCCGGCATTACTTCTACCCTTGTCACCATCATCTTTATCGGTCAAAACTCCTGAAGTAGAGACGGCTCCCCAGCATCAGTTGCAAAAGATCAAAGCGAAGCTCATCTCAAAGCTATTAAAATCTGGACCCATAAATCCAAAGGTGTCGCCTACACTGTACTGGAAGATGGAACATTAACTCTCGAACGACCCTCGAAACCCTCCCATAAAAATGGTTGAGCCTACATTTTCTTTGTGATTGATATAATTTAATTTATATTGTATTTTAGTTACTTAATAGGTATTGTAATTAATTTGTTTTTCAATTATTATTGTTACTATAAGCAAACACCTATAGAAATATACTAAGTAAAAAATATTTTTATTATTACCCAAACATATAAAAATTTGTACTCACTCCCTTGTCCATCCTGAGTACCGTGAAATGATTCTTGACAATGGAGAAATGTTGAGAAACGGTTGTGGAGTCTCTATACTTGACATGCATGGCCATGGAGTCAGTTTGAGGCCAGAAGGGAATGCATTGTTGTGGGCTGAGATCCAGCCAAAGATCGGCAGCTTCGTTCTCTTCCATGAACCGTAAGGGTCGACGCGTGTCGTTAAATACCATGAAGTATGGGAGTAGAGTTACTAGCTTTGTGAGCTGAGGGCACAGCTCCGAAAGGGTTACCTGTGTAGAATAAACATTACACTTTAATACAATATTATTCAATCAAATTTTTGTATTTTACCACCTTTGGTATGATTTTTTTTATTACATTAAATTTTATACTATGCTTAGATTACTATTAATGGTAGATTTCCAGTAGCTTGTATATAAAGCTGATTCAGCCGATTACTTAAAAAAACCGTTTACTTACATGAAGTAGCATTCTATAGTTCTGTCGTCGCTCGGCGTGGGCACATACAAGCAGACCCGGGGCATGAGCGTGTGGGCGTGCAGCGCGCGACCAGCATGACTGGTGGGCGCGAACCCTTATGCGGCCACGTTCACACCACAGCAGAGGCTCGTCTGCTAATTCATAGCATGTGTCCGAGTGACCCTATGAAAAAAAATAATATTAGGAGTGGCTATCGATAACATAAGAGGTAGCATGGTCAACAAACTTGACAATCTTGACCTAATAAGCGGTCGTTGAATTTATTCATGGAGAGCAGACGAAAAAATTCAAATAATTAATTGTTATCAAATTAGTCCCATTTATACTTCTAAAAGGTTTTGTTCAGATCAAACATATGTTTTCAATGTAAAACCCTTGAAGTTCTAACAAGTCTTACTTTTAACTGTAGTGGCAAGCCAGTCTTATTAATAATCCACTCCGGAGCGTACAGCAGCACTCGTCTCTCGGCCTCCGCCCCGTCAGCTGCACCGAGTTGTCTCGCACGGACGCACAAACGTTTGTTGCCACCCTCAGTCTCCATTTCCGTTGTCATGCTTATCGTCTTCTCGACCATATCTAGATTGGTAATTCGCTTGGTTTGAAGTAGGATTGGTTCTATATATTTTCTTTGCAATCTGATCCTAATGCAAATATAATACTACTACGAATGTGGAAACATATTCAAAAACACAATATTTTTTTCTGTCAGGAGGTTTAAAAAAGGACTTTTACCTTTAGGATCGAATTAGCTTAAATCTGAGTCTCCTAGTAAAAACTTAAGTCTTAATAAGGCTAACATATATTAACGAAATAATCATAGAACCTGTCATAGGACATAATTCGCAGAACATTATTGAAGTCGGTTTTAGTATAGCAAATCTCTAAATATTCCTTATATTTTTGAATACATTACTTACCAGGTGACAAAGTAAACGAGCCCGACCACGGTAGTCCAAGATAATGCATCTCAAGTGTGAGTCTGTGTGAGTCTGATGGTGGGAGATGATAAAGGTGGGCACGTTCGCCTGCTTCCACTCTCAAGGACGCACCGCCTGATACTTGTAGCGCGTACGGTAGTCGATTGTGAAGGGCCAGAGGTGGTAAGATGCGTATCAACAAGTTCGGTATTGATCTCGACACCTTATTTGCTTTGCATCCTGGACACAACAAACGATGACATTATTGGCTGTCTATTAACATAAAAAATATCGAAGTCTTCTTTATTCACCTTCTACAGCCAATACTCTCATTGCAAAAACTCCACCATCGTCATCACCCATGGCTGGACAAACTAAATCCCTGGCCGTCCCCAGCTCCTTCACTAACTCCATCCACCACAGACCCTGTGATGACGCTTGATAACTTCTGATAAAGAAGTAAATATAATTATTCTTCTTTACTGCTATACAAAGACATGATTAAAATGTATAAAGAATTTTAATCAGTTTTTATTTTTTTCACAGACTTACTCGATGCTGCTCGGCAGAAGATACAAACGGCAATGATAAGCCATGTATAGCGGCACATTGTAAGTGTCGTGAGGAGCGAGCACCGCCAGTCGCACCAGACCGCAGAAGGGATTCCTCACTGCACCTACGGGCTCCGCTCCTGCAGCTTCCAATTCTGATTGACGGTAGAGGAGTTCCAGAGCGTATGAAGTCTCGTTACGAACCTGAGGAGGGTCAGATGTGATAGTTCTATTAAAGGTCCTTACAGATATGTGCATGCATAAACAAAGTCACAGCTTAACGTTAAATATTCACAAGTTTCGAGTACCTTTTTAAAAACACAGCAAAGAAAGTTGTAATATTTCAAAATTAATATTCTTGGTATACAGTTACTAATTCAATTGATATTTACCTGCAGCGGTGACCGCACCACGATCCTCTTATAGTTGTAGCTGGCGCTGCGCTCCACCACGACGTAGTAGCGCGTGTTGTTCCTACTAGGATGCAACACGTGGAGCTTTGACACAGAACGTTGGGGACATACGATCTAAAATTTGAATAAATTAACATAGTGAAGAGTATATCTTAAGATAATCATTCTTTTCATATTCCAAAATATTAGCTTATAATTAATCTGAAATAAGCAAAAAAAACATATAACTACTTTATTTTCAGGTGAATTTAAAATTAATGTTATAAAATAAAAATTGTCCTTGGTTAAGTTTTTAACCTTTTAAATTTAAAATAGCAAGAGATTATTTTTTGTTGTATAATTATACAATAATTATATCGATTGCCCAATATAAAATCTATAGGAGACCTACGTTGAGTTGGTCAAAGTCGAGCAACTTGACAGATAATGTTAGGTCTGTAATGCGGCGTCGCAGCTCCTCGACGGAAGGTTGGCCCACGGGTGACTGGTGCTCTGAGCCTGCTGGCGCCGAAGCACCGAACCCTCCTTCGAAACTAAGGGTACACATGTAACTTTAATTTAGATATTTTATCTGGGAATTGATGGGACTCGAGGGTTTTTGAATGGTACAAATGATTGTAAAGGGAATGTTATCTATTACAATTTAGTTAAAATGAAATTAAATAGGCCCACATATAATGGTTACGTTTTGTTCCTATTAATTATGTAAATTAATAGATTTTTCGCTTGATAACAAGTGTTTTATTGTGTTCATTAAAAACATTTGAAACTGACCAGTCCCATTCATCGCTGATGTCTGTCATCTCCTGTTTTTTATTCACTTCATCCTCCAAAAGGTCGGCACCCGATGTATCACAACCTGCCACATAAACATTTTATGGATCAAACCAAGTCATAAACAAAGAACTTTCGAAGTATTGATGAATTATTTGTTTTCTCCAACATTTCTTGTTATAGAATGTTTTGCTTGTATTCGTTTACCAGGAGTGCTGGGCCGGCTGCCAGAATCATAATCAGCGACGGCAAGAACGTAGTCGTTCCCAGCTAGGTCAGTCTGGGCGTGTGTGCGAAGTGTCACCGTTGAACCCGGACCTGCCACACATCAGTAGACGGTACACACCCTACTTTTAACTATTCGGGACACCAACGTCCAACATTAAGCTCTAGCATAAGTATTTGTTTGGCATTTGAATATGCTATTTAAGCCTAATACGTTTTAACAGGTTTTTAACATTATAAGGAATGAGATCTAAGACTTTCGCGAGTTTTATTCATTTAAATGAAATTAATATTTTTCGCATATACCTACTACGCGTGCTTTATTTTTTGTTAAAATTACATGTCTGTCAGACGTTCACATCTCGTTTGCCCGTGACCACGGTTGCTGAAAAGTAACCGAAACGTCGGAAGTATGTATTTTTAACAAAAAATAAAGCACACATAGTCTATCCGAAAAATATTACTTTCATTTAAATATCATAAGGAATCCTGAATTTCTTCTTTACCTGCTGATCCAGCTCATCTCTTACCTATATCGTTGATCAACTGAAGACCGTTCTCTCCCGCTACGAGAGCAGTTACAGCAGCTGTTCTATCACAAATTGCAGTAGTAAGCGCTTGAAGCGCTCGAACCGCAGCCGGGGCCAACGTCACCTCCAGTGGTGACCGCGCTTCAAGTGTGATGTAAGTACACAAACGATCTTCTGTTGACGAATCTACACTGTCCTCTCTCTCGGGTTCCTTTAAATAGTATTAAAGTCATGAGAAAAATAATTGGTTTGTATACTAGGAAACAAATACACAAAACATAAAATTAATAAATATTACATGGCTCTATTAAACATTAACTATTTATGTCAATATCACTCTTTAAAGTTAGTGAAATGCCACCTTAAGCATCTTCTAATATTACCTGTAATGTAACATTTTTGCTATCCCCCTTCTTCTTATCTTCTCCGTCTACATAGGAGACCGGCATTTCCTCAGTCTCTTCCCGTTCGCTGGCTTCAGCTTCACTCTGCTCTGGTGCTGAAGAATCTTCATCGTTACTTATTTCATCCATGCTGGAGTCACTACTGATATGAAAAATAATAATTGTAAACTTTATTCTCATCTCTGAATAAAAATATGTTTAATTCCATATTTGTCGAATTAGATAAAGTTTTGTTTATACTCTATACATATCTTACTCCGTGAACAGATGTCCTATGGCATTCGTCAATTTATCCTTTTCATTGTCATTTTCGGAATCAGAATCTTCATAATCCATTTTCTTTATAAATGCCAAGTTCCCAGCTTTGTAGTCCATGTTATAGTTTTTATTTTCTTTTCCATTAGGATTCCTAATGAACACCATTTCATTGTCCGTATCGGCTTCGTCAGCTGAAGTTTCAGATTCAAAAGCATTTTTTTTCTTTGGTTTCTTAACTAATTCCGCAGCAACACTATCACACATGGTTTCTTCCTGTTGTTTAGGTTCTAGGCGCGATGATATCGGGTAGGATTTTTCCTACACACATTTGTAAAGATAATTGCGGCCACAGCTTCTATTTTAATAATCTCCTTCCTAACTTGGGCAGTTCTACACCTCCATTATTGTGTGGAGTAAAGTAATAAAAATTGGTTGTAAAGAGAGAAATGCTCACAGGTCTCCATAGACTTGATAGACATGACTTTTAATAAAAAATAAAATTAAATTTAAAACACCATCAGAACCAACCTGGAATACAGTAGCAGTAATCTCCCATGGCTTTAAAATATTGTCCACCACTTCGGTCTCCAGTAGCGGCTCCCAAACTGCGGCGCGCTCGTTGTAGCAGCGCGCCAGTAAGTGAACTGTACCTCCACCATGCAGAGCGTTAGACCACTCATGGAGAGCTGCCTCCAAGGACAGCTAACAAGAAATTAAAGCGACGAAAAGTCTTTTATTAGTGAATATGATTTAGTGCGTCACCCCCATTAAAATATTTAACTTCAAATTAAAAAAATATTTTTAAAGATTGAATGTTATAATATGTATACTTAAACTCAATAAACTAGAAACGTACCTTAACCAATAAAACTGGAACCCTCACAGTGTGCTCGATCTCAAATGTGATACGAATTTTTGGCACATTCAACATGAAGGTCTCGGTAGACCTCATGGTGGATATTTAGGTTGAACGTAACTATTGTCTGGGTAGCCCATGTATGGTGTTATTTTTTTAGGAGCCCAGAGGTCCTCATCTGGTTTTTCTGAACGAGGATTGTAGGTCGCAAAATTAAATAGTTCCTTATCATCAGGAACTATTAGTTCAGTTGATATTTCTTCTATTATGTCTGAAATATAGGTTTTATTTGATTTTTTATTTAGTATTGAATAATACTAGTGAAACAGATTACTGTGACCATTTAAATTTACCCATGATAGTATGCACGGTGGTTGGAGCAATATGTACATCAACCTCGGAAATTGATAACTTAACCATAATTCCTTCTTCTATGGTTTTGAAACTCTTTGAAAACTCGAGATCACAAGGCTTCAGAACCAGCTGAGGTGGCAGGTTCTTTAGTTGAGACTGCAGTTTAGACATCATTTGTAAGCCAGCTAACGACACGACAAGACTCTCCGTATTAGAATGACTGGAGTAATCTATAAGAAGTTCTGTCCTAAGAAGAATGGCGTGACCCTCGGTTTTGGTCAGATCGGTGAAAAACATAATCTCCGGCTGGCGACACTGTATGGATATTGATAAACTTGGCATATCCTCACATATCGATGTTGCTGGAATGAGATTATTTTTTTTCATTTCATTTTCTAACATATCAGAATACCCATAAAGATACTTAATACAATACGGTTGAGGTTATATTTTTTCCAAAGCTTTTATTTTAACATTCTTTTTTTAATACTTTTTAAACCACATTCCGAAATTATTAAAACATCAATAAATTTTATTGTACCTCAAAGGCAGAGAAGTATCCTTACCAGTAGAAAAGTATCCGCTTGTAGAGTCAGTAGAGGCTGGCCGGGTGCGCGGGCGAGGAGCATCGCCGACATATCCGTGATTTATTACTCCACCTTCTAATAGCCTTTCACCTAACAGAGTTAAAAATTATGAAATTATGAAGTTATGAGATTTGAGATTATAAGAAAATTATGAGTTAGAAAGTATGAACAATAATTGAAAGTATTCACTATTAAAAAAAACTGTTAATGGTCAGAATTAAATCAACAACTATAGTCATTTCAAAATTTGTAAATCAATCACCTGGTAATGCATCCAAAAGCGTCCTCGCCAGTCGCAGCAGGAATGGCAGCGACAGATTAAGCCTTGTCCTCTCAACCCTCGCGTCCAAAGTTGTCGCCCTTGCTGACCGTCTCAAACCACATTCTATCAGTGCTGGACGAGAAACTGAGAACCCTGAACCAGCGACCTTACCACCACCTTGGGATTCTAGAATCCTAGAATGATTTTCTATATCAATTTGTTGTCCACAAGAGAAAACTTATTTGGATTGTTAAAATATATTAGAATGGAAATACAGAGACACACGAAATTTTTTAGCATTCAACGGATTCACCGGCGGTGCCCGGTCCATCGTGTTGCTGAGAGAGAAGCTTCAACAGTGCCTGGGACTTGCGACCCAGGCGTAGGTTTAAGGGGCCCTATCTGGCGAATATATTAGTAATTGTATGGTGAAAAAAGTAATTAAAAAGAACCTTCTGATCACAACACCGGAATCTTGTCTAATATCCTCAACTAGTAGGCTTTGAAGGCTGGCTTTGGCCTCCATACTCCCATCCGAGAAGTAGTCTACATGCAGGTTCGCTTCTCCAGCTGTGAGCTTAGCTAGACCATGATTAAGATCACGCACCGGAGAACTGAGTATTTCATCCATGTCCGAAAAGAGTTTTAACTCGATACCTTCTAAAGAAAATCTGAAAGTTTTATTTTAGGTTCCTTGAAATTTTGAAAATAAAAATTCACAATAGTATATCTAAGTGTATTTAGATTTTTTTTCTCTTAGGAAATTTATTACAATAGTATTAAAAAATCAAAATAATGCTTTACCTGAAGACAGATTCCTTTTTAACGGGATCGCCTTGAGCGAAGAACGCCTGTAGTTTCTTAACCGTCGCTTCAGACGGTGCTAGCTCCACCGGCGAACTTGGAACAATGCTCTCTGAAAATATTAATGAAACTAAAATTCAAACCCTAAAAGTTGCACCCATTATTAAAATTAATTTTATTAATAACAAATTAATAAACAACAAAAGAAAAAAAAATTTAAAAACTGTAGGTCACTGAAGGCTTATGGTTCTAAGTACATCATCACCTAGCTAGCTAGCTAGTACAGATAACATTTTCGAATTGAAAATTCTTGGATCTTTGGATTTTTCTTATTTTTACCACTACATCGAACGATCATTAGGTTTTGTGAGAGAAGGCACTAGGACGATACAATCATACGTCAAGCCTCACTCTATCCTAAAGCGACTTCGGATTGGACTACACCGATGGATATATATGAGTAACAATACGAACTCTCAGAGGATATTTAAAAACGCGTTGTGATAATAGAGCTTACCGTTCCTTGGGAAAGCAACATCCCCAAAGACCATGCCATCAAGGTCAAAAAATATTACGAGCTCCCTAACGAACTCACTAGAAATAGGTTCGTCGTGGGTTTGTACGCTGTAGAAGTGGGAGCAAAAACTCGAGGGGTATAACGGCTAAATCTACAACCTACTAAAAGTCTTGAGCCTATCCATAACTAATATCAATTCATTCTTGGAACGTACTTCGAAGGCAGCTCTAGTAGGTTCTTTTCAAATTTGGTTAGGCAGAGAGAGGAACTTGGACGGTGGAGCTGAGCGTTTAACGCGCGTTAGATAAAAGCCTTAAAGCTACAACTGGGTCGTAAGTCCCAGGCGCTGTTGAAGCTCTTCTCCCTGCAAAGCGATGGACCCGGCACCCGCAAGGTGAATCCATTGAAAGCTAAGAGGTTTCGTCTCGTCTCTTATAAAATTGTTGCCTACCAATGTAATGTCCCTCGCTCAAGTTATCAGTCCATACAGCGAGCACGGTTGCGAGGTCCTTCTGTCCAAGGTTGATTATGACTGTGTCCATAACTACATCCGCCTCGCACAACAGCAGATCTCTGTGCGCTGTGTTGATGTGCACGTAGCTGACTGTGTGCTTGAGGTCACATCTCACTGATATCGGCTCGAGGATTGGCTCCTTGACAACGAGTTATATAGTAAATTAATGGTATTTAAAGAAATTTTGAAGAGGCTTAAAAACATTGTTTTTTTTATTCCATTGTTCTGGACCATTCAAGTAACGTAATTTAAACTGAACACCTCACCTGTACTTCTAAAGTCCCAGCCAGCGTCATGACGGCACGAGAAAGAGTTATATTGACGAGTTTTATCAGCACGTTATCAATGACTGGACTTTGTAAAGGACTATTCGCTTCAAAACTCGCGTTCACCGACTTAAAAAAGTTTTCGATTAAAAGGTCCCCTGCAATGATATTTATTATTATATAATCAAACTCTTATATGAACGAGTGGAAGCACTTGGGTCCATGTTAATTTAAAACAATGAGCTACCAAATATAATACATTTTAATGTAGGTATGCATTTGTACTTTTACCGTCTTTAAAGAAAACTAGTTACCCATGTTTAAAACTAATAAGTTGGGGGAAGAAGGCTTTTGTGGTAGAAGTAGAACTGGAGCATGAATCTGCAATGATATTATAAGAAACATAATAATTAATAGCATAAAGTGGTATTTAATTAATTGTTATTATATTATTGGTTCGGGAGCGCACCTCAATAGCCAAATTGACCTTGACGGGCGCTGCTCTGATTGCTCGCGCCCTCTCCTGGGCCACTCTCTCGGCAGCAGCCGCAGCCTCGTTTGCCGCCGAATTGGGAATCAGAGGCTCCAGAAATTGCTAGGTACAAAATGTTTTCTTTTTTTACTTAAATCAAAATGTATGTACGTGATCGGTAGGTTTCACCGAAAAGCCAATATTGCATTATTTTTTTGTTAATAATTAAATAACTCTTACTAGAGGAATAATGTCTGCTTGTAAATAGGTATCTCAAATCTTACTTGCAACTGCCACAACATGGAGCACATCATTACAGCGTGGAGGCGGCCGACCCGTACCCTCAACTCGGCGTCATGCCGCGCTCGAGCACCGATCGCAGCACGAACGTACTTCAGCTCCAAGACCTTGTCCTCGTCGGGCCACACCAACTGTCATAGGAACATAACAGCTACAATAGTAATTATTTCAAAGCCCCATGCGATAATAAATATTTTTCTTAGCCTTATCATTTGCTTATTAAATCCAAAAAACTCTTTCTTCTTTTATATGTCCTTATGAGCACACAGACCTTGGGATAGAGCGTGGCTTCAGCTAAATCATCCACCTGAAGCGAGCCCAGGAACAGCTTGAAGATCAACCTGTCGTTGGCTCGGAACACACAGTCGCTCTCTAAAGAAGTAATGCGCGCCTCCACCAAGGCGCTCTCCGCGTGACAGAGACGCGCTGTTATTGATGAAACTCTGTCACATTCAATAGAATTATTATAAGAACTTTAGACAGAATATTTAACAAACGTTTACTTTACATTTTAGTAACAGTTTTCTGTAATACAGAGAGGTTAATAATAAAATTATATCATACCTCATGGAGTAACTGAACTTGGTAGCTCCAGGCGGCACCGGCGGGTCAGCTTCCGGAGTCATCAGATAGTCCCACATCGTTGTAGTTCTCGGCAATATCAGATTTTTTATATTCACAGTGTGACGCTTCTGTATTCTATGAATATATTAATAACTATGTTATTGTATATTTAGTCATTTCGGCAGCTTATTTCAGTTTTCATATATCCATTGTAACGTCATGAAAAATTCTCAGGCTACTTAATACTTACTTCCGTCTGACATACTGCAGGTAGTTGCACATGGCTGTGAGCGCGGGAGCGTGGGCACACAGCACCAGGGGTCCTGTGTCAGCCACCAGTGCCTGCTCAACGTTGTGGAAGTGAGATCTGAACTCGGGACAATTGGCACGTACCTAGATGATTGTTGAATAAATGTACTTTTTAGAATTATATTATATAAATACTATTGAAAATAAAACATAGATCTTATTTTCCAATTTTTCGAATAATGTTGATTTACTTTAGTATCTTCAATTACCTTTCGATAAAGTAAATTAAACAGTTCTCCGGAACTGGTCAGCAACTCCAAGTATTGTCCAGAGCTGGTGCAGTGTTGTTTGTCTGCAAGCAGCACGGACGCCAGTGACAGCTGCAGAGCTGGTCCGTAACGCATGAGAGCAGCGTCTGCGCATACCGCGCTCACCACCAGCATCAGATAAGGCTTATCAGTGAGTTCGCTGGAGCGGTTCAGGTTTATTACTATCTCACCTAAAAATACGATGATATATACTAACACTTAGACATGAACACATTCACCGCTATGGATTTACTCGAACACTGTACTAAATTCAAATTTCTGCTTGAAGTCAAGAAGACTTAGAAAGTTAAAATGAATTACGTCATTTCCTGACCTATAATGAATCTCATGAGTGTGTCAATAGTGTTGCTGGGTGACACATTATCATCAAAGCCGGGCAGGTCCACAGAACGAGCGAACTCCTCGACATCCTCGTCGCTGATCTCCGCGAGAGGAATCGACTCCTCCACAGGAGACCTCATGCTGTCACCATCTGCCTTGCTTTCGGCCCTGTAGTTGGAATTTATAATGTTATGTATCAAAGACAAAGTCAATTAATGAACGACAATTTAAATAATTTCATACGGTCAAAATGGACAAGCCAAACATGTTCTAAGAAATCCCATTCAATTTACAAATTGTTTTTTACTTTGAGAATTAAAAAATATATAATCTGTGTTATTTAGACGTTTCATACTGGGACAAATATAATAAGTAAATACTAAAATAAAAATATTTTATACCTATTTCGGCTAAAATACGCTGCTACAATTTTTTGTCTCAATTTCACCAGGTCTTTATATCCGGATCTGCGGTCACTCTGTCTAATTCCAGAACCTCCAGAAGTGCCGGGTCTTCATGCTCTTCAACGTAATCTCCAGAATCCATAAAAGACACAGGCACGGTATTCGGGACCGGAATGGGAAAGTTGTCAAAGAAGTCCAGGAGGTGTCCGATAACACGATCAGATAGATTGATCTTCAAACTCGAGAGTGAAATGTTGAGTTTATACCTTTAAAGTAATTCCATAAGTATGTGATTATTTCAATAACTACTTCAAAATATTTTGGTTCAAACTTGTTATTCTTTAAACGTAAATCTTTTAAAGTTAGTTACGAATTATAGGTCACGCATCAACAGGTTACAAACCTAGGCAGCAGTCGATATTCTTTCTTAATGCTGGTGGAGAATACTAGGAGAGCCCTCAGTCGCGGGATCAACGCCGAAGACTGTGACCGCCGCGCCTCACGCCAACACGATGCTTCAGATAGAACGATCTGAGGATTTATTACATTTTGATATCCATTTGGCCCATGATTTCTTTTTAATTTGTTTAGATGCAAGAAATGATCTAAATAATTTTATTTTGTCACAATCATAAGACTTTCTAAATTCAGTGTGAGTAACAAGATTCTATATTTGTATGTCAAGAGTTTTGACTCTCTAAATCACATACTTCTTCCACCCCACATACCTGTAAGATGCACTCCGCATGAAATCTGTCATATAGCCTCTCCTCCAACTCCATACACGTTGCGTCCTCCAGAGCTGGCTCCGGCGGCTGCAGCTCTGACTTCACCACCAATCGTGACACATCCACCACCATCACGCGGCCAGCTCTTAACAAGTTTATTAATGTGTCAAGGACACTAGCAGCTCTCAGAAAGAAGGCAGTATATTCGAAATGCATTCAACATTATCTTTAATAAGAGCAGTATAAGTGCAATTTTAGATGTTTTAGAATTTTAGATGATTTTATTTGTGTACGTCGACACCTTTTTATTCTGCGCGTTCTTTACAAAGAGATATTAGGCTTCTCAAATACTGGTTGTTAAAAACAGTTCAATTGTTATGACGGAATCAATGAACTTACTTAGATAGACATCCGTGCTCGGGCAGCACAATAACGGGACCCTTAATGTCCACATTCAGGTGAAGCACGTGCCTTCTGCTTATTGCATGAGCTAGCACGGCCTTACTTGCTTGAGTCACTTGTTCGACCGCACTCGAGACTTGTTCTGCCAATTCCTCAGACGTCATTGAGTGAGTTTGGAAGAAATTTATAAGTTCAGTAAACGCGTGCTGTAAATATATCAGAATGTAAATTAAAATATGCCTTTTTAAAGAAATTATTTGAGTTACATCGGTTATAAAACAAATAGGTGTATTTAGTAGGAAAACTCTCACCTCCACATAAATAAGTTCTACGGGTTCAACGTGGCATGTTACTCCTAAATCTGCGTGACTGTTTGCCGGATTCTTCTCAACATCTAAAGCTAGTACAGTGGTACCTAAAGACCCTTGAGCAGCTAGAAGTAAAGGTACTAGATCTCCATCAGACATTCCTTCTACTACGATGCTTTCTGTCCGTGCGGATACCTTAATAATAAAAATACATATGTTTTATGATTTAGCAAACACCTTTTCGTTTAATATCCTTTTAATTAAAGAAAGCATTATCCTAAAACTAATCTTTATATTGACCTTATAAGCTTTAGCTGCTGGTCTGGTCTCTAAGGAGACAAGGAACTGCGTGAGGTTCACCACCAGCACTTCCTTACTGCGGTTCATCAGGGTAAAGGTGCAGTTCGCAAGAGTCAAGTTTAATTTGTGCTCTAAAAAAACAATATTATTAAAATTGTGACCCTTCAAAAATTTATTAAATTGCGTTCAGTAAGTGTTTACCAATATATTGCTTAGAACGATCCCTTGCTCCTTCTGCGTAGTCAATCAGCTCGCAAACCCTCCTCCTCTCAGGACTCGAGAGATGGCTCCAGATACTCCGTCCTCTCTCCGTCTTAACGCACAGCTCCATACCCTCAGTCTCCGAGTGTGAGTCTGGTCGCCACCAGTCGAACTCAGTCTCTACCACCTCTATTCTGTCTGGTTCTTGTGCTAAGAGCTAAAGATCGTGATAATTTTCCCTTGTTAATATTTCAGTTCCAATTATATTAATGTAAAACATGAGGAAAAATCATAATTTTGAAAACCTTTTTTAAAAATACTTAAGACTCTTACTTCGAACTTGGCATGCTCCCTCGCAATAACTACAGATATAATCGGTAGGTTATCTTCACACTTTTGTAAGTCAAGTTTTATTTCTATGTCATTCGGGCTTTTGAGAGTACTTTTATACATTTTCTTATAAGCGTCATAGTTCTCTCTGTGTTTCTTTATGGCCGCCCAGGTGTAAGGTCTGACTCGTTGTTCTAACACCACGTTATAGGCATATTTCCACCATTTCTTTACATTCTTTGTGAGAGGTATTCCAGGGTGTAGATGACGGTATTTTCTAAAATCGTTTGATCCCATATATTTATAATCAATAGACAATTTTTTTTAATGTCGGAATAAACTACTGTCTAACATACATATTGGACTCTTTATCACGATATTCATGTGCTGCTTTTTTTACCTGTTAAGAGTTATCCTTTGGAATGACATAAGCAGGTTATGTACTGACAGGTACTGTCGCCGTGACAGCTGAAGAGCAATGTCTTGCAGCACGGCATCCATTAGAAGTCGAGGTACTCGAGCCTCTCCGGAACGATTGATGATGACTTTCACCTTGCAGGTTACAGGCTTCAGTACTGAAATGTTTAGAAGTGCTTAATATTATGTAATGTTTAATATAACGGATCTGCATATCCTGAGTCATAATGGCATTGCAAAATTGCTTTGTTTCAAAATATTATAAAACATAGATTATAGTAATTTAAATTAAGTATATTCTTCACAAAACTTCTCAAAAAGAATGTCTATTAGAAGCAAATTTATAAATAAGTTTCTTACAACATGCTGCTTAAAACTATGCATACTTTAGAAAACAACCTAAAAGGATTTATAATAAAAAACAAACAACCTACTAATAAAGCTATGAAAATGTCCACTTACAGAACTCGAAATCTTCATGATGCATGGAGAACTTGTCGAGTCCTGTGAGCATGTAGTGCTTCCAGTTGTAGTACTGTATAGGGGTTATGTTGGCGACCTCCGCGTCATCCAGGGCCGTAGCTGTCGGGTTCCAGTACAGCGACAGAGACTCGACACGCATCATCTGGTACACGGTTGACGCGTTGGCTGGGGTCAATGATGACTTCCATTTACTGAAATTCATTGGTTAAATAATAAATTTTTATTATTAGCAATATTTTTTGTCTCTGAGGAAGCGATTCACTTTCCTGCCACCAAAGAGGGGAGTCGGAGGGGTATGTGGGATTCCCCAGGATAGACCGGGAGCCACCTATTAAACACTAACGGCTATCAACATCGCCTTAAAAGCGCAACGGGATAGCTTGCCCACTCGACTGCGATGCTCTGAAGGAGCTTCTCAACCTTTGGGCAGGGGTGCTCCAAGTAATTGTTAGCAATGAATTAACATAACAATAATTTCCTTCCTTAAATTTTGTAAAAGAAAAGTACATGTAAGTAAAGCAAAGTTACACAATAAAGTAACCAGATATGAGAATGAATATTATAGTGGGTATGTTTGAATTTTTTTCAATTATGATTCAAATAACAACCTGTTAGTGGTTTCAATTGAGAGACTCTGCAGACATAAACCGCAAGCCAGCGGCCCGTCCTTGGAGCTGATGGAGTCTTCATATCTGACGTGAACATTACGAATATAAATCTGTAAATTATTCACGATAGCCGTGAATAGATTCTCGAAGAAATTTTGAGGGCCTTTGAGTATTTCGCTCTCCGCTTCGAGATCCTGGAGGATTTTTCGTTTGGCTGCCCTTGTCAGACGCCTTTCACGTTCAGGATCGAAGTAGCTGTTGGAGATGGCCGGACCCACCAATATCAAAACGTCCTCGATGTGAACCACCACGGGCTGCGTGTACAGTCCGGACCATGGTATTTGGAGATTGACTTTGCCGATCGTTCCGATCTTTACATCGATGGGCAAATCTAATTCATACTGAAATATGTATTATTTTATTTTTAAAAATGCAGAAAACACTTACAGTCATTATTTTATTTATATTTTCCAGTTCCTATCGATTACAAATGGTCATTTAGTGAAAACGTAGTAAGTGTAATGTTTTGTCAATCATTTCGAGGACATCTCACCAGCGCTTCCGGCTTAAGTTTGAGGTCGGTGAGGTTGACATTCCCGGAGAAGATGCCCACGTTGAGGTGCTCGGTGTCCAGATCTTGAACGTACTTGCCGAGGAGGCGGTTCAGGATCCCCGCGACCGCGCCCTCGAACATTCTGGATGGCGTCTGTTTACAACTGGAGAACATAAAGTTACTAATATTATTAAGCAACAGTTTATAATACATATCCAGATTTACATTTAATTCATTCAAATAAAATATTTGTCTCAAACTGAAATCATTATATTTTACATACCGTGCACCAAAAATACCGTCCTTTATACTTTCATGAGTAACTAAAAGCTATATTTCACTCTTGTACATAATAATCTGGGACTTTACCGCTTCATAACCAAATTAAAATCTATTATAAAAAATAGCAACAATAGGTATTCCTATCTTTACTACGATTTCATAAGGTAGAAAGCTCTTGCTACTCATAGTTAGCACATTTATACAAAACTGTTAATCAAACCGCTGTTTCTAAAGTCAACAATCTACGCCGCATTGTTTACACTTTACACGGCTAAAATGATATTGATTTCATGACAACTATTATCAGATAGCGTTATCATGGAAGCGGCTGTCGATGATGTAATGGATTCATAACGACGCAGGAAACAAAAACTACACAAATAAATATGTCTTAAACCGCACCAGTCCGTTAAAGGAAGCTTCTGGCTTAAACATGCTGGGTTGGAGTGTATTTTAATGTTTCATCGAATATTTAAACATTCAATAATAAAATAGTATGATATTCAATAATTAAATTTTCGATATTATTTATAGATTAGTTCGGTTTTTTTAAATTGAAGAAAATTTATATTAATTCTTAGGTTCGAAGTGCAATTCTGCTGCATCAGTAAAACGATAGGTCGTACCTGTCGCTTCCTTACTGACAGAATAAGTAGAATAATAAAATACGAGGACATGAAAATTATTTTCAGTATCTCCTTGAATACTACAATTTTGCAGCAACGACAAATTATATTATTTATCTTGTTATAAATCTGCTTAATTTGTAGATTCTTTTGACTCCATATGGCGTAACGAAACCGGCGGATATTGAATATTATTTCAGCGATCAAACTAGATGGAGGACAATTGTATTAAATAAACGAGAGTTGCTGGATTGTAATAACATTAATTTGTATTAAGGGACCTAAATCAACAGATAAAAATGATTCCATTAAGACGGAAGGTCAACAGTCACCAGGCAGGCGCGATAACATCGGTTAGATAACAGTTGGTGAATCGACAAGCTTCTAAAAATAGACTCAAGATCAAGGATTCATGTCTAACACTCAACTTACTGTACTAGGTATAACTTACACACTTTACCTTCATAACAGAATGTTATAAATATGATATAATGTATAATTTTATATATATTTTCACTCGAACATAACAACTATGATTACAAATAATGAATATATATACAGTAATGATTTTATTAATAAATACCTGTTATTACATTATTCCCTTGACACGAAGACGTCGTCTTTAAGGTTTCGGAGGTGACGTCAAGGCTGTGAACCCTAAGGACAGTGCTGTGACAGGCGTCACTCAGGGCGCATGGGCGGATATCACGCATGCGTTCTCACCGAGGGTCATTATCGGGAAAAAATGACAAAGAATTCGTTTACATACAAATGTTCCAGAAGATAATTTAATGTACAAACATAAATTCAAAGACATCCATTTCTAAAATGCCATTAATGATTTGTTTACTGCTCCGCTAGTTCAAAAGCTTAAAGAAAAACGCAACCGTGAAGGACTGATTTGAGAATACGTCATCTTCTTTGAAATCTATTATACGTGTATGCACGATAAGATATATATCTTATCAGTCATCCCTTTGAGAACGCTTTGAAGACGAAGCCTTATAACATAGTTAGCTAAATATTGTGTCTTTTCCAGTATTATGGTTTCATAGATTAAACCTAGAAGTTTTTTTATCATTCTCTTCCTAATATCTTAAAATATACAATATACGTTTCTACTGGATATGACAACAAAACTTTAAAGAGTTTCGATAGTAATTAATTAAGCGTGGCATTTTTTCCATTATTCGCCGAGTAGTTTTTGGGCGTCTCAATTGAGAGGTAAAATTGGAAAAACAAAATTGATATGTAGTTTATAAATTAATGGTTCTCGTCAAACTTAAGTCGTTTTTATTTAAATTATCTAACTTATTAACTATTATTCCATAATTATTAATTATTTACACAATATATTAATATACAATAATAACAGGAATTCCAAGCGCATCTGTAGTATTTCCGCTAATATGAACAGCATAAGAATTAACAGCTCAAACATTGTCTTATCGTACATCCACGTACGAGTATTTCTTGTACACAACACGATACTTGATAGCTGTTAGTTACCTAATCTGTTGTTCCTGAGGTCAAACAAAAAGTGATCTCAATTATCTCATTGTAACGACGTACTAACGTACAGTATTGGGTGTACTAAGTATTTCACTTTATTCAGTATAAGTGTTGTGTCGTTGTCCGGTTAACGTGAGGCCAGTTGTTTCTAAAAGCGAATGATGAAGTATTTATTCGTCTTAATTGGTCTCAGCATAGCAGTAAGTTACAAGGAAGTTACACTTTTTACTACTTTCATACAATAAAACTGTTGATTAGAAATTTAATAGAACGCCTTTTCTTTTTTAATTATAAAACGACAATTATAAATGTGAAAGTGTTTTGGTTTTGATGTTTACGATATAGCTATTATTTTGGTGATGTTTTGAAAATGTTTAATGATATATATATGAAAATAATTTCGCGGAACAAACTGGGAATTTACTTAATACTTCTGATTCTGGAATATTTTCCACACCGACAAACACCATAGCTATAATTCAGGTCCGTTCTCATTTACATGTATTAACAATTAAATATATACAGTTCAGTGTTTGCTGAAAAAAAAAATGTGTTGGGATTTTATGAATCTACCAATTAATTTTTTTTTTCCAAATAATTTGGTGCAATAAATTTTGGGAATATGCGTCTGTTGTAACTTTTTAATCAGTCATGTCTGTCGGCTACCGACTGTACTAGTGCGAAGTTATTGATACAAGATTTGATAACATTTGACTTTACGAAAGTCTCAAACCTAAACATTATTTCATATTAAATTAAAATTGAAAAATAATTATTTTTCTTTAAACACATACTTTCAGGAGCAAAAATAAATTATTTCTCTATTGAAATAAAAAACCTAGTAGATTTGGTGCGTTCGTAACGATGACGACACTTTGTCATGTACATACTCTCTTCCGAACAAATGAATAATAAAATACACAAATTTAAATTATATGAACAGAGAAACGGTAAGATTCCAAACGTAAACAAGATAACCCCAGCTAAAAGTTCCGTCAGCTCTCTACAAATACTTAAGATATTGTATCTTAAGTATTAACATAGAGCATGACCCTCTTTAGCGTAATTTCTGGCTTCAGTTTATATAATAACTACATTAACAGTAGTAATTTGTATTTGAGTGTGGTCGCGTTACGGTAGGTACGTAAATAAGAACGTCTACATTACAAATAAAAGTACGTTAGCGATATAAGTAGATACAATGCTCTAAAGCGGGATAGAACTAGATTGTTTATCTCATGATACTTGGTTTGTAAGGATTCTTCAGGCGTATTATTTTACTGAAAATACTTTAGATAAGAATAATTTTTCATTCAGACATATTTGCCAAATAAGAGTTCAAAGCCGAGGATTGTTTCACATAGTCTGTGAGATTGAAATGTTGTTTTTTTTTCACCGATTTATCAGATCATATAAAATCATCTGGGTTCTATAAGTGTTAAACCTTAGTTATCAAAGTTTTTATGTATGTTGTAAACCTTCCAGACATGCGAAGCTGACAACATCGCTTCACCAGTGCTATGTGGTGTGACTCCAAACGCGGTAGGTCCTATAATTATCTATTTAAGATGTTTGTCAGTAGCTGATCTCGTTTATCAGTAGGCGTGAGTTTTACCTACTCCCGTTTGCTTCTGTTATATGATGACATAATTCTATTAACTTCCACATTATTGTCTCTAAGCTTTTATATTTCCCTAATATAACATGATCTCATTGCATCACATTTTCTCTAATTTATACGTCTATTTTATGTTTAATAGTTATTTTATCTTACAGATCTATCAATGTCTCGGTACACCAAAAGTTGTCAAGAAAGAAGCGTCCAGTCAATGCGATTCTGATCTTGGAGAGGTGAGACTGATCATTATTGATTTCAATAATATTTATAAATGTAAAAACGATAATTAAATATTATATACTACATATGCTACAAGCAGATATTCATTAGATTTATGCGAGCGAGGTCTGCCGCCGCTGCTAATAACTTAATAATTTCCTAAATGTTTGTATCGTTATACGCTAACACACCTATAAGTTATAACATACTGTTTACTGTTAATTAATCTCGTAGTATATTTTTCCTTTAATAAGTAAACAATTAACGAAGTATATACTTTTAATTTTAGTGCGAAAAAATGAGCTGCATTTTCAGTAAATCAGGCTGGATGAAAGGCAATAAGGTAGATAAAGAAGAGTTCGCAGCTCACTTTGATCAGTTCGCGAAGGAGAACCCTGACTGGAAGGTGGCGGTGGAACACATGAAGTCCAACTGTCTGTCCAGCGACCTCCCTCCTCAGGGTGTACATTTAAACTGTCCAGCATACGATGTCATGATCTGCGCCTTCGCTAACTTCATCAAGGTTTGATATTATCTATAAATGTTTATTTTTCTTCTAAAGCGTGGTTATGTTTCCTAAATACTTATATATGTCGCAGGGCGCTCCGGCCTCCCAGTGGTCGTCCTCTTCTCAATGCGAGTACCCTCGACGATTTGCAGCCTCTTGTCCAGTGTGCCCCACAGCCTGCTTCGCTTCCGCCATACCCATAGGTTCTTGCAACGCCTGTCTCTCGCTGCCGAGATCACCTTAGACTTTATAGAATTTTGTACTGATATTGCATAAAAGAAATAATTCTTTATCTTAATGTCTTTTTATTTTCCAATATCAATGAATAACGGAGGTAACTGATGAACCAAGTTTCACTTTCACCTTTATTGAAGCTTCTAATGCGTGTCCTGCTAAACGGACTCTCATTTATGGTTGGGTTTCACAAATCACAACAAGAGGTACATATTAATATTTTGTACGTGAGTTATACTATCCCTGCGAGTAATACAGGAAATTACTTTCAGGTTCTTATATTACATTTTCTTGATATAGATAAAATGAAGCGTATCACCAACAGGGATGATAGCCTTTGTCTTATTTTATTACTCTTGATAGCTTCTGTTACTTGTACTATAAACAATATTTTAGGTGCAAACATGTAAGCCACCTCAAAATGTAAAGAGTTGTTCTGACGGTCATTTAAAGTTTTTGGAAGATCGAAAATTTTATGTATTATGGGTGATTGTCCCCTGGGCACTACAACAAATCTGTTTTAAATATAAAATGCTAGTAGGTTAGGTACCGCGAATAATAAGACACTTTTAATATGATCTGGATAGGTACCTACGTCTTAACTACAAGCCTGAACTGAAATAACGTCAAGCTTACAACTGAGTAAGTTCCAAGGTCCTTATTAAACGTTTTATTTATTCACTTTTGACACCTTAATATTCGCTGATATCTAAATCTGTCGGTGTACCTGAGAGAAACTTCTAGTTTCTCATTGATTATTGTATCTACAATTGATTATACAAATAATTGTAATTGATAACTTCTCACAACTTTTACGAAAATCGTAAATTAATATAACCTTTTTTTTTGTTTGTTTTTTGAAAACAATTATTTTGACAAATTGAGCAGTCTTATTTTCATTTGGATAATATATTAAGAGCAGAATGTTTGTCGAAGATGTCAACTAGCTCTTCAAAATATCAATAGTAAGTTTTGAGAGAAACTTACTCTGCACTGAGTGGCGAGGGGAGATGACAACAAAATAGACTATTTATACTATCGTTAGTTCCACAGATATTTCATATTAAGCGATCGTCCTAATGTACTTTTAATATACTTATAGCATAAAGTGATGACACTGGCGGATCACATGAAACTAGCAAAGAAAATTTTTTTATTAAACTTTAAATTAAAAAACACAAGCTTGATAACAATAACGTTTATATTTCTCATGTTTAACATAAACCGTATCACAAGTCATTGCAAACATCGAAGAAGTCTTTTTTCAACACGGGCAACGATTCTTCATCCCGTCTGTTCGAGGGCAGACTGTTCTCAAAATGTGGATATTTGGGTTGCCACCAGTCGTGGACCACGGTACTGATGACTGTGTCGATAACGACGGAACGTTCTGGAATTATGTTCCTCGATATGTTGTAACTTCCGGAGTTGAAGCCCAGGTGCAGCCTGTGGTGTCCCAGCTCTCGAGACAGCACCAGTCTCACAGACGACAGGGTCATACCCATGAGCGGAGGCACCTCGTGGAAGCCCTTACACACCACCTGCAAGGTGTAAAGGAAAATATAGATGGAGCCGTCCTACGTTAGACCTAGATAGTTTAAAAATTGACCAGCATCGCAACCGCGTGCCGAGTGGGGATGAGACCGACACCTACAGTCCTTTAATAGACGATACATCTACCGTCGAAATAATATGAATGATTTAAAGTTAACTCAGGAGAAATAGCACAGAGGCGAAAGAAGAAACATGTAGAATAGAGGTACAGGAAAGATGCCAATGCAGTCATTTTTAGCAATAGTTAAAAAACAGATTTGCAGCTTTTGGCAGCTGTAGGCTCCCTAAAAGTGATGGACAGGAAAATTAGACTAATCTAGGACTACAAACACTTCCTTGAGCCTTTAGCCTTAAGCAGAAGCATCATAATTCTATTCTAACACAGCAATTCATGGAGAAAAGATAAATCCAATGAGATAAACTGGAGAAACCTGAAATCAAACTTAGCTAAAGCTAGGTTGACGTGAACACTTTCTTCCTGTTGGGTTTCTACTAAGACAAGACCAACTTCATATGGCTTAACCTCAGAACAGAATGGTTTCATATACATATCATTTTACTATTAATTCTGTCCACTATTGGTGTTTGTCATACACAAGGTTTAATAAAAGCTTCGCAGCACAACAAGTCTGACAAATGAAAATACTATAACCACATGTACCCCTTATAATATACAGATAATCAGAATATTCTATTATAGATTCTTTATTATTAATCTATACAAATGTTCAAAAATTCAAGATTTGGACCTGTAAAACCTGTGAGTCTTCTTCTGGATTTGCGTCAATCCTGCCAAGTTCCTCAAAAAAGTCCACTTTATTATTTATCCTCTGAAGATTGCATTTTTTGAGTTTGAAGTAAACATACCAGTACTTCTGGCCTCTGGTGTACCAGACATTGACACATCTGTGATTCACGAGTTGGTAAGGCCTGGTATCCTGTGCAGCGTGTTGTATAGTTCTATGAACAAACACATCATATGTGTAATACAGCCCTCGGATCACTCTCTGCCGTAAGCCATATACTTTATTATTATTTTCAATCATAAGCTTTTCTGGCAGACTTTTATTATCCTGACAATATTTCCTGTACAGCGACCTCCAAAAGGATTCCCGTTTTGTAATAGCATAAGTTGTTTTATTTATACAAGCAAATCTGCCGACATCTTCTGGTTTAATATATGGAGATATTAGATACCAAACTATTTCTGGATATACCATGCCTTCGTCACCTGCATCGATTCCCTCACCATGTTTATAATACTTTTTCTTTTTATATACAAAATTTTTCAAACCATCGCTATCCACCTCCTCAATTATCTCAAAATCATTATCGCCCAGATCTTCCCAAGTTGTTTCAGGAATTACATCTGGAGGTACAGATTTTTTAACCCTGCTAACAGGTTTTGGAGCATTTGCACTATCGTTTATGGTAAAATCTGAAAATTATTGGTTCACACTAGTTATTTATATTGTTAAAGGTTAGATTTCATAAACATTATTTTTATGAATATAAACTTACCTTTGTCAGAAAATCCCACCTTTTTTTACCTTTTTTCTTCGACATTTAATAACTTTTCCTAAAGTAAATATATCAACACGAAAAGAAGACGGCATTCAAGACTAATTTAACTCTGCTGATGGCTCATACCTATATTTTTTTACTTCAAATATTTTTAACGAGTTTGAAAAGAAACTTTAAATTCTTTTTTGTATTTACAACTATTAAAAATAGTAAGTATATCCTTTTTGACAGAAAACTTGTGAAATAGGTATTTATATTGACAATAGAACCTCACAGAATATAATAACATCAAGGTTTTTAAAGAAATGAAATGTCAGAAGAAATATATCTTTTACCATAACAAGTTGACTATTAAAACAGAGGTATCCTCCTAAAACTATTAAAATATTTAAAAAAAGATATGATATGTTACATAATAATTTTTTTTTTTAAATAGATTCTTACATCAGGTATTTTTGAAAAAAAGATAAATCAAAAATGCATTTCTAAATTAAGGAAAATACGTATCTTTGTGTAATAATAACAAAAATAAATAATTACACAAATTTAGGGTTTTTTAAAAAACAATGACAGGGAATTTCATTCATAATTATTAGTAATGACCTCTATCGTAGTTTAGTAAAATTGGTAACAAAGAGTTGAATTTAAATTCAGATAGGCAGGTGCTTAAGTTTTCACATTTTATGAGTATGGTTTATGATATAAAGCAAACATTATACAATATTATTTTTATGAGTAAATTTTTAACAAGCATTCCATGCAAGAATGAAAGGATAATTAATTCGAAACGTTGTACGGAAAATCAAATTATTCCGAATATTCAAATAATTATTTTTATGATCTAATATATTTATAATATAAATATTATTAGGCTTATTCTTATTGAAAAACTGATTTGCAATAGAAATTTAAAGTATCAATATAATAAATTGTATCAGTCGATTAATTTTAAGTCAAGAATGTGAGAACCATAATTATTTGTCGTTTTATTTCGTATTAAAATCTTTTATATGATTAGTTTCTTATGAACTCAATTTACTAAATATTTCTTATTAATAGCCCCTCTGTTTGTACATTTGTATCCTTATTTCTAATCTTTGACATTGTCACTGACGTTCCGATCCAAGATGGCAGACATGCCGCTTGTACCGTGATAGTATGGAATCGTAGGAGTATAAGTTTTAGGTGTGTCTTTCATATTAGCGAACTATAATGTCTCCCGAAATTTTGACTAAAATCGTGTACGAATTTTTCGACAATGTAGAATATCGCTCTTGTGTATCGTGCGCTAGATTTAGGTAACGTTTGTGCCGAAACATATGTAAAACGGTGATTGGATTCGTGTTATTCTGTGAGTCGTGTACGATAAGTATTCTGGTTCGATGGTAAATTAAAATGTGGAATATGATGTGCGACGTGATGCCCACTATATCCGAGGACAGTATTAGTCAAAGGGGTTCGCAGTTCACAGGCGAGGACGCGAACTTCGAACAGCTTATGGTTTCTATGTTGGACGAGAGAGATAAGTTAGTGGAGAGTCTGCGAGAGACCCAAGAGCGCCTCTCTGACACCGAGCTACGGCTCAAGGAGGTGGAGAAGGAACGGGACTCGCTGCAGCGGCAGATAGCTGCCAACTTGCCTCAGGTCAGTGACTCCAGTCTCTAATGAACGACGGCCTACACTTTTCTATTAAGAAAATACTCAATACATACACGTTAGCCAATGTTTATAAATATCTAAAAATATTATAAAAGTTTTACAAAATTTAGACACTGTCTAGTACTAGATAGCACTATCAGTGCAAATTTACACATGATGTTACCAAATATTTAACAAATTATTGTTATCACTTGAATGAAGGTTGAGAATACACAAACCACAGGGTTATGTCACAGTTTATGCTGGAATTACCTGAACACAATCACCACTGTCATTTCTGAATTATATACATTTAAAATTTTTAAAAGCCATCTGCAAAATGAGTCCTATAGATAGCATATCAATAATGTTGTCAAACTTCAAAATTATGGCAGTTCTTACATAACCTAAGCAGTAAAGTGACCTCATATTTGTAACAGGAGTATTTATGCTTATTTAATATATATATATATATATATTAATCAGGCAATGAGGGCTGGGCTACATAAGACCTGAATACTATTTGTATTTCCAATATAAACTATTCAATATTCCACAGCCTCCTCTCCTGTCACCACTTCCTTAATATCTCCACTCTCAAGTCTCATCCACAGTTCATCAACGAACACTTTCTTTAAATTTCTCCTGATAAGAATGTAACATTTTTGCTTAATAACTATTTGTACATCTTTATATATATTTGTAAATTTGAAATGCGACCACAATTATTTTTGTACAACTGTATTATTCACTTGTATCTTTGATATATTTGGGTGAAATTTATATGGGGATAAATTCAACATTTTAAATGTTTAATTTTAAGGAAATCAGCACTAAGTCAACAGAGTTATAATTCATATTCAAAGCTGTATATAAAATTCCATTATTTGTTAATCTGTTGGAATGTCCATAAGTAATGTGACAGATAAACCTACAGATATACTTTTACATATACATTAAGTCTGAGAGGCAATAAGAAATAAAGAATAATTAGACAGAACATAGCGGGTCAAGGTGTCATTGAGTAACCAGTACTCGGTCATTAGAACCATTGCTTACAGCTACTTGTGCAATGTTCATTTTAAATCTATGTCCACAAATTTTGTACTAATCATGTGTTTTTTATATTACGTATTGTTATTATTTAACATACAAAATTTTTCATATCAATTATGAAACGGTTACCTTGTAATGATTTTAAGATTTTTTCTATCTATGGAAGGTAATTAGTAACAGATTTAAAATAGCCGTCTATATATATATATATATATATATATATATATATATGTGTATTTGTCATTTATTATATAGAATTAAAGTTTTACATACACCAGTAACAGTTGAGATGTTTCGTTTTATATAAGATCGACATAGATAAAGGTGTACCGGTGCTCGTTGGTGTTATAAGATAAGCGCCATGCTGAGTATAAATGTATCAGATAAATAAAATTTGATTGTAACTCAGATACAAATAGCTAAATTGCAGTAGAGTTGTGTAAATACTTTGTTAGTAGTATGCACTCAATCAAGTGCCTAAAATTAAGTACTTTAGAGTGCAATGAAGTTGTGATTATTTTTTTATTGATCTTTTTATTGCGTACATTTAATTATTATGTTTGAGTTCAGTTTTGTATGTGACGAAGGAACTCTAGGGCTTTATGTTGTATTTGGTAGCAAAGATGAGTTGTATATTTTGTATGCTAAAATATGTTATGTACAGACGAGATTTCGGTCTAGTGTTGCGACCACGGACACTCGCAATGTCAGTAACCATAGATAAAATAACATTCACGCGTCTCTATCGGTCGTGTCGGTGTACTTCTGTAATATTTTTGGTTCTTTTGCACATTAATTAATGTTGATATAATGTGCAGTGATGGGACCGTCACCACGAGCGTCATATCCCAGCCGTATTCACCTAAAAGATACGAACAAACACTTTGTTAAATATTTTACACTTCAAGGACGATGTCCTTTCTTATTACCAATGAGTAGTATGAATCAGAAAGTACAAAAAGTATGTGTGGAAGGTACTCTTTGTTTTTTTTATATAACTCAGAGTTAATTTTTGTTTGATGATTATTCGTTTAAATCATAGCGCCGTTGCGCAGGCGGAGTTGCAGGAAGCGGATAGCATTACGTGCATATATGTATGTAGGTCTGAGTACGCGTTTATAGTTTAAGTACACGATAAATTTATATTATAGACGATTTT